>NC_134601.1:50464303-50773470 GCF_037038515.1 Microtus pennsylvanicus
ATGTGTCACTGTGGAGGTGGGCTTTCAGTTTTCATATATGCTCAAGTCATGCCCAGTGAGTCAGCTCACTTCCTGTGCCTGCAAGATATAGGACTCTCAGCTACTTCTCCAGCACCTTGTCTGCCTGCATGTTGCCATGTTCCACCACCATGATGATAATGGACTAAACCTCTGAAAATATAAGCCAGTCCCAATTAGATATTTTCCTTTTTAAGAGTTGCCATGGTCATGGTGTGTCTTCACAGCAAGAGAAACCCTAAAACGAGTGCTGAGAACCAAACTGTGGTCGCTTGGAAGAGCAGCAACTGCTCTTAATCAGCACCCAAACAAATTTTCTTGCAGTTCAAAATATCAAAGCTACACTATGACTGTCCACACACTTTCAGACATCTGTCAAACTGTTTTAAAATAGATTTCTCCAAACTGTGCTTATCCTCGTTAATTGTGATGCTTTCTCCTATTTTCAAATTCACTTAAAAATTCTAGTTCTGGCCAGCTGACTTGGTTTCATGGCCCTACTAATTGGTTACTATCTGGTTTTTGAAGCATTTTCTCATTTGAATTTTCTTCCTGATAAAGAAATCCCCCCTTGATATCCCTTTATATGTTTATCCTGTATTTACCTCAGGGGTTAATTGGAATGGCATGGGAGGCTAGTTATGATAAGAAAGCACTCCTTTGTTTTGAGATGATCTTTTTTATTTCTAGAACATCATTCCTTGCCACCACCTCTAAAACTATGTAAAGTAATTCTGTGTACTGTTCCATATGGCGATCCTTCAAACATTGTAAGGGCTTTCTTATGTCCCTTCCTAATCTCAGTAGGTTAAATTCTATTGGCTGTTACTGCTTTCAAAACTCTCAGAACTTTGCTCTTTCAACCATAGGCTTATTTGAATTTGTGATGTCTCTTTGAAATTGGAGTGCTTAGAAATAAAGACAGCACTACTGAAGTATGGCCAGGACAGAATAAATAAACTGTTAGCTTTCTGTTGTTGGAGCATTACTTTTGAATAATGGGGTTTGAGGTTGCATTAGTGTATTTAGTCATGTGTCTATCCTTGCAACAAATATTTATTGAGTACCAATTGGGGTTGTGAAGTATATAATAGGACAAATAGTGTCCTTTCCATTCAAGTGGAAGTGTCACAAAAACTGTTAGTTTTTTCTGTCAGTCCAGGTCACTCTTGTCTTTATCTTCTCCATTTCAATTTAATCCTGTTAAAGTTCATTTGAGTTTAGATGGAGTTCAGAATGTGTATCAAATATTTAATATGTTTGTAGCTCCATGTGTGTCCCTGTAGAGAATATAAAGGAAGAATGACCACAATTACTCTAGACCTTCCAATTGAATTGGTAACTAGATCCTTAAAAATTAAAACCCTAGATAGAGACTATCAGATGGCATTCCACCAGGGGCGAGATAATACGGTAAAACCCGCAAACACATGCCATGATTTCAAGTGTCCTCCTATGAGTTTTCCTGGTATCCATTTTAGCTTGTTTGATAAGTTGTTCTTTTTTAAACTTTGGTCACCTGTATTGCATCTTTTAATTTTTCTTTTAGTAATAGACCTTTATACATGAAATATAAACATTTATATTTTTTATTTCTTCTGTCATATTCCTTTAACAATGCATTTTTTGAGACTTTTTCAGTCTTGTCCAGATAGATCCTGGAATTCTCTAAACTGTCGCAATGAAAATTAAACCTCATGTTTATGGCAATTAGACACCCACAAAAACCCTCATGGAGTCACTAAAAATCTCAAGAAACGCATTCGGATTGCATAAAGTACAGAAGAAAAAAACAGGGTGGACATTGTTGAATGAACATAAGGAAGATTGGTAGAAAATGAGTTTAGGAAGATAATTTTGTTAGAGCTTGTAGATCATCATTAAAAGGTTTGGATTTATTCTACCTGAAATCAGAAACTGTTAGAAGATTTTGAGAAGGTGTGTGTGTGTGTATGTGATGACATTCAATTACAAATTTTAAAAGAATTCTCTGCTGTGTAGAGAATAGGCTAGAAGGAGGGTCAGAGTAGAAGCAAGACCATTACTTTGAAGGCTATTCTAAGAGTTCAGGGCACACATGGTGGTGTACAAGACTAAGATAAGATCAATGGAAGTGGACCTAAGGTTAGGTACCAGATTTGCTTTGAGGGAAGAGTAAACAAGCCTTTTGATGGACATTTCCAACTGATAGTCTAAAGATAACTGCTTATAAAACATTTTATTAGAAAGCCTGGCTCTTGGTACCACTCATCCACTGAACACCTAAAGTAGACAGTTTGGGTTGCTTTCCCCCTGTTTCCTTCACTATTGCTATGTAAAAATATTGTGAAGACTGTCCTTTTTGTCTTTTCATTATCATTGCAATCTTTTTTTTTATGGCAAGCTCTCCATCTTTTGGTTTCGGTCTTGATTCTATTGTCTCCCCACAGATCTCCTTGCTTAATTTATCTATTCAATGGATCCTTTCAATGCGCAAACCCAATCTCATTACAACCTTTCTTGTAATTCTCCAAAATTTTCTTAAAATCTATAGAACAAAACTGTAAGTCTTATGTCTGATATCCAAGGGTACTTATGATCATGGCTGCCAGTCACACTAGACTATTCACTGTAATCAATTTGATGCCTTTGACTACGTTTTGCTTTTGCCCAAATTACCTTATTATTTCTGTAAGATCCAGAACAAATGCTGTCTATTACTTCTAATAATATCTTTCCTGCTACCATAGACTTTGACTTCTGCTTAGTCCTTTGCTGCAGAACTTGCTAGATCATATTAAGGGGAGTTGGCTACATGTCTGTCTTTCCTCTTGTTATTTGAGGATTTCTTGAGGACAAAGTCTATGCCTTATTCATTTTGCTAGCCATATTGGCAGTTAGCACCATTTCACCATATTTCAAAATATGTTAAGATGAAGCCAGTCTTTAATGCCAACACTCAGGAGGTAGTGACTGGCAGATCTCTGAGTTAGTCTACAGAGCCAATTCTAGGACAATAAAGGCTACACAGAGATACTCTATCTTGAAAAAACCAGAAAAGTTATTAAGACAATTAGAAATGACTACCACAACTAGCTTTATAATACTGTAGAATTCTAGAGCTCAAGTTTTTCTAAAGATTATTGGGTCTTATCTTTTGCTAAACCTATCAACCTGCTAAGCAATGTCTTTGAAGTTTTAAATATGACCCGTAGACATGTATGTTCATATCATACATTGCCTCCATCTGATAGACAAGGCAATTTTGTAAGTGTTATAATGAAGTATGTGGTCACTGACTTTACTTCGACAGCAATTTCTGGGCTTATTGCTACCCTAAATTAACAAAAAGTAAATAGTTAAGATACACATAAATATATAAATATCATTTAAGAACACTCATGTGTCTTCTAGAAAATTAAGAAAATAAGCCATGTAGTTACTTAAAATTGACCTATGTATCTTCCATAGTCATGTACCTCTCCCTTCTCCCCAAAGCTTACCACTATCATAATTTGTTCTTTATTACTAACTTGTACTTATCCTTATGGTTTTATCAGAATAAGTACACCTACTTTTTAATGGTTATATAACCCTTCAATCTGTAAATAAACTATATGTACAATTTTCTCCCTTGTTGTCATTAAAGATAGCAATATGATGGGCATGATTTTTATACAAATTGATTTCTTTTATTCTTAATTTTGGCACAATTGGATATGATTATGAGGTATGGTAGGGAGGAGGGAGTTGTTGAACAATTTGTATCCTATATTATTAGCAAAGCAGCCATTTCTAACATCGATAAATTTATAAGCCAAATGCAAGTCCTTGAATTCTGCTCCAAGCATGTTCTGTTTTGGACTAATATACTTCATCATATAGTTGAGTTTTTTGATTGCTGATACAGATTGTATTTATTCCTTTAGTTAATGATGCATTTCTAGGAGAATAAATGGTGGGCAATGTTTGAAGTG
The DNA here is from genome assembly GCF_037038515.1 of Microtus pennsylvanicus. Classification (NCBI taxonomy): domain Eukaryota; kingdom Metazoa; phylum Chordata; class Mammalia; order Rodentia; family Cricetidae; genus Microtus; species Microtus pennsylvanicus. Next base: position 50,468,278 of record NC_134601.1, read on the forward strand.
GGCACATTGAAATGTATGCATTATACACATAGCATGCACTAATAGATACAGTAACGTCAAGTAGGTAAGTGGCAGAAGTGACTGGGCCGTGGTTAATGACTAGTTTCTGAATAAAGGTGGAAGGGAAAGGAAGAAATGGCTCACAAGAGAGAAAAATTAAGCAAAGACATTTATCTTACTAGCTAGTATTTTACTGACAGTATGGCATATTCAGATAAAAAAGAAGACAAAATAAATATTAGAATTTTCTCTTTTAGAGACTTTTATTTTGGCTGAAATACCAAAAGCAATAAAAGGGATTGAATATTAGTTTAGTCATCTGAACTTTAATTTAAAAAATTATGGCTGGATCTGTAATAACAAGTTCATTTTTCCCCCAACCTGCCATGATTCATTTCCTTCATCCCATAGAGTGCCATATTGTGTCGAAAAAGGGAAAAAATAGAATCACTTATGTAGTGAAGCCAAGAGATAAGACGGCTAGGTAATTAGCAAAGGAAATCCAAAGAAGAAATATATGGATGGATGAGGAACACGTTAATTAATCCACCAGAGCAGATCAGCTAGAGCTCTAGCATCAATGACTTCCACAGCCATGCTTCTATTTGTATGCAATAAAGCATGAAGGTCAAAGATGTAAATTTTGTGTGCATGTGTGCAAGTGAAAATTTGAATCCTGGGACCCGCAAATCTGTTATGGGGAAGCCAGAGATTAGTGCCTCACTTGCCACTCAGGTCACCAGTCTGCCCGTGCATCTTTGTGATGGTGGCATTTGTTCCTTGTTAATGCAAGCCAGTGGTGCTTCAGTGATAAGAATTATTCAGTGGACACAAGGAAGTACAGCATGGTCCTATAGTGCTATGGTAGGAGCATGGAGACTATGGAAGAGAGCAAAAGATGGATGATACAGGAAGGGTTGGACAGCAGAAAAGGAAGAAGGGAAATATAACCTCCAAAGAATATATATAAAAGAGCAATGGAGTCAACTGCTTGGGTTTGAATCTCTCTTGCTAGGTGCATAAATTTTCTAGCCTCTACATCTCAGTTTCCTCATCTGTAAAATGGTATGGGTTTTAAATACCTACTTCAAAAGATTATTAGAAATCAACAGGTTAAAGCATTCTTAGATTCTAAACTTGCTTTAGTGGCAGGATATATTTCAATGGCATCATAAATTACTTTAGTCCCATATTTGCAGAATCATGACTTTATCTTATAAATGCTATCATGTTTAAGTATTATTGGATTTTTAGGTATAATCCTATAGAACATCTGTGATCTGCCATTAACAAAAATTATTAACCTTTGACTTTTGATTTTTAGTTTTTTTGTTGGTGGAGGAAGAAAGGTAGTGTGACAATTTTTTCCTTAAAATTTAAAGTTACATTTATTTATTTAGTAACCCCCCACACACACCTGTATGGCATGCCTTGGAGGTCAGAGGATAATGTACAGGACTTGGTATTCTCTTTCCACCATTTGGATCTTGGAAATTATACTCAGGTCATCAGGCTTGGTAGAACATGCCTTTATTCACTGAGCCATCTCATCAGCCTATTTCCCTTTTAAAATTTATGTTTGAAGCTTATACATTAAAATATTGATGAACCAGAACCCTATTCCTGAGGAAACCTATTTAGTATGATTTTCTTCTTTTTCCCTGTGTTAAACTGGAAGATCTACTTGGTCAACAGAACATCCACTTGGAGTCAGTAGAACAATACAGTAGCAGAGCTCAGAGACACCTTCAAAGCCTTCTTGCTCAACCTCCCATCCAATGAAGCCCCCTCTGTTCAAATGCCTCTCCTGATGAGGTATCTTTAGTTCTTACAAGGTAGGTTTCTCTGTAATGGGGAAGGTCAAATTGAAAGAAATGTCTTTCTGTTGTGCTCTCTTTCCCACACAATGGATAGTCTGAAGTCTACCATCACAGTTACCCGCTTATTACTTCTTTTGTAGGGTATGCATATAAGGACCCTTTTTTGGTTATTTGCCTGACAAGAATCCTAATTCATTTTCCTTTTCTGGTCATAATCTTTCAGATGTGTTTTTAATTTTTTCAAAGTCTGCTCCTAAAATGTGCCACCATACTTGACCACAAATGTGCTTGATATGTAAATATAAATGTGCTTGATATATAAATATAAAAGGAACTATCTCATCTCATGATCTGGATATGAAAACATTTTTCCCTTCAATAGACTTTTTTCCTCACATGGATAATCTAGAATTAATTGAATGAATCAAACAGACCAATACATCACTGTCAACAGAAGAAAAATATGCAATTTTGTTTTATTGTATTAGCTTTCTATCAGAGGACAAAGTACTATGTTGTTTCTAAGGAGAGTAGTTTGGAGGCTTATAACTTCTCTATGCCCCAAACACATATGAATGAATAGTTTGACAACATAGTATAAGGTCAGTATAAGGTCAGGGAACCTGGATTTGAGCACATTATGCCCAGTGTTACCGAAGGGAGAATAGGCATTATTTATTTATTTGGTGATTGTTGTTACCAAACCACATTGCTTTCTGTGCAAGACTAACCTCATATCCAAATACCACAAAAGGGCTAGATTTGGCTTTGGAGGGCTCAGCTTTTACCTTCCTCATAATATAATTGTCAGACTCCCTCAGAGACCCATATCTTTTTTTTTTAATAGCATCCTTGGTCATCATGGAGGGGTTCACTGATATTAAAGGGGCTTCTGTGTTTTCTAAGGAATTCATTTTTATTTGAATGGGAGATTCATGTCCCCAGAAAGAATATGGAATTCTTGGCATTTTAAACAGTTCCATTTATGACTAGTCCATCATGTATAGAACAGCAAGCAAGGGAAGTAAGATAAGAGTTCCAAGGACTCATTTTCCTCCCTCTAAATGTATGATATTGTTTGACAGTTTACTCAGCTTCCTCTCTAGACTGAACCTTTAATTAAGAGACCATAATTGTAAACTATGAGTTTCCTTCTGTGTTGCTTAGCCCGCGTGAAATTTCTCCTTTAAATGAGAGTTCATGTGCTATTGACAGCTGTTACAAAGTCAAAAAGGTATCTTTGGGCTTCACCATGCCTGAACTCAGCACTTCCTGAATCTATGTATTATGTGTGTCCTTCCGAATATTTACAAGCAAATGCTACCTTGAGATCAAATACTGGGATATAGATCGGTGACCTTTACATGTCAAGGTGCTAGGGGGAAAGGAAGCTGATGGTGCAGTTGCTTTGGAGAGTTCTGCTCCTCCCCCTGCCCCATCCCCTTTGTCTTTCTTAAGGTCCAATGGGGTTAGAAGAGACTATTGTTCATGTATGTCCTAGTGAGGTGGGCAGGTAGGAGACTCAAAGAGGTACAATCAGGTATGAATAGTGTAGGACTCTCATCAAGTTCTGTAGCATAGTCAGAAGTCTCACCCCCACAGAATCTTTTTTACTGTATTTCTGTTTTTCCTATACCGCCATACTGGGTAGTCTAGACTGAAACTCACTAGGTAGTAGACCTCCACCCTTAGCCTGTTACAACCCTGTCTTACTCTCCTGAGTGCTCATGTTATAGGTGTCTGCCACTCCACCAAGCTCCAGACATTCCTTAGTTGTGACTCAGACAATGGAAATTTCTAATAGTAGTTTATTTTTGGCTATTTAACCTTTTATTAAGCCAATCACAGTGACATATCTTTACAAAGTGTAATCAAATATCTCCAACAGTTCCCCATTTTGGTCTAACTAAAAAGAAAAGGATTCTAAGAGTAGGTTTAAGCACACGAAGGGGGGAATTTTGTGGCAAGAATTTTGCCTGCCGCACAACTTTGCAGGTGTCTCCTTTCCATATTCAGAGGGTCCTTCGATTTCTCACTGCTAGAAGCAGAAGAAAGTTGGATATCTTTAAATTTTATATTGGCTTATACTTTTTTGACTGCCAAGGTGATTTTACACATGTCATCATCTCAATTATACACCTCCGAATCCCTTGGAGGTAGCTCCAGCAGCTATTGTTCATTGATGGAACCTGAGAGCCAAGAACAGAGTCTGGACCCAGTAGGGCTCAATGCATATTGGTGGAATGAAACAATGAGCTCTGGTTTTATGAATTAGGGAATCAAGGGGGAGAGGGCAATGGGCAAGAGATGCTTGAAAAGACATTAGCCTATCTATTTGTCTCTATCCATTTACCATAAAGTCACTTCAAATAGACAATCCTTGGAAAAATCTATGCTAATTTTCAGGCAAGTCCCAAGCAGCATGCCACCTTAGAGGATATGGAAATTTAAAGATCTGCTGCTGATTGAACAATTTCTCTAAGATCACACAATGATAAATGATGCTGAGACACTACCCATGTCTGCTAAATTGGAGGCTACAGACAGACCTTTCCCCTGGACTTCCCATCTGCTTTACTGGAACACTGACCATACTCCTCTTTGATAAAAGAGAGCAACTTACCTTCTAAAAGGGCTTTTCAGAACTTTTGGGAATGGGTAATAACTTCGAAATTACTCCTGGCCTGCTCCTATCAAGAATAATCCTGCTACTCGCTCTAACCCTGCTATAGACCCCTAGTATTAATTAATATTGCATTACATAAAGAAACAAGACAATTTGAGGCAGATGTAGAAAAACACATCTGATAGGGCTTTGAAGAAGTCAGTACTTCTGATGAGGTGCATTGGGAACCACTGAATCTCACAACCGCCACCCAACATAGGAAATAGTTTTTATTTTTATTAGAACCAAGGAAGTGATTTCATTTCTAAAGCATGCCTCAAACCCCAATTTCATTGTCCTTCCTTCAAACATTCAGACAAACACTGTCTCTCAGTTTCCTTCGGCTTCCTTCAACGACTGCCTTGTGCATGAGTATTGGTAAGAACAGGGAGAAGAGGAGAAGGAAATGCTTCCTGGGTTCTATTATTAGCTTTTCTATTGGTGGATTGTGACCCTGTCTGAGTTATTTTGGGGGCTGGGCACTTAGATAACTTCAGTGGAATTAGACTTCACTTTTAGCTCTGACGCTGAGCTTTGCCCTCAACTGTCAAGAACTCATTGCAAATGCCTTTGCCTAACATTTTCACACTGTCTTCTACAGTTCGCGACAGCTTCTTTCCTACCTTAAGGAATGTTATTTTAGATGGCTCCTTTCCAAACTGTAGCTTCAGCGAAATTTCCAGTGACCTCTCTAGTGTCCCTTGCTGGCATACAAAGTCAGATTTCTATGCTGATTCAATTTACTGTTGGCTTCTTTTGCCAAGTGAGACTAAGCATATTCCAGTTGCCTGAAAGTAGCCCATTTTTTCACTTAAGTTAGGTATCCAGAAACAGTCTTCTGCACTCAGCTGTGAGGAAATGGCACCACTAACACTTTGTTGGCTCACCTACTTCTTTTTTCATTGCACTAAGTCCGGATGAAAATATACTATTATTTGCTGTTGTTAATCTGGAGCCACATTCACTTATCTTGTTCATTTGTTTCAGTCAACATAATGGGAAAATATCCATTTTCAGCGCTTAGAACAATGGCTGTCACAGAGTGTACTACCAGTAAATGTTAATTTAATACATAAATGAACAGTTGAAATGTAAACTCAGATTGTTTCACAAGGAAGTATAGATTCTCTACCTTCTCTCTATGTCTATAGCTGAGAAAGGGAAAATGCTAATTCTAAGGTAGCAGAGATGGAAACGGAAAGAATGATGCATTCCATCATTGTGCCCCCTCCACACCAAGCTGCCTCTTAGTGGAGGAATTACTATGATGAGACTGATCCCAAAACGTCAGTGAACTGGTTGAAATAGAATTTCTTTGACTCATTTTAAAATTATTATTCCCTTTGGTTTGCTCTTATATTGATGGTTTGTTATTTTGCAGTTTTGTACATGCATAAATGTATTCTGATTATACTCTTGAATTATTTGCTACTGATGAGATTCAGGTAGAGGAGAAATCATTGCCTTTCCTGACGATCCCCATAGGCTCCAATGGATACTGTACATTCAATTGACCTACTGTTTTGGTGCGATTTTCTGTGGCCTTAATCATGTCCACTGGTTCATTTTTGGAAGCCACATACCTGAGTTAAAAGGCACAAATTAATTTAAACTTGCTAGTTTCTCACAAGTCTCTATATCCTACTGTTAGAGATAATGCCTTCTTCTTGACTTAGGCAAGTTACTTAAATTTCTTTAAGACTCTAATAGCTATCTTTGAAAAAGGGATAGGATAGTAAATAAAATAATTCATAAAAACTCCTACCAAAGGGCCTAGTATATTATAAATCTTTAATAAATTAGATTATACACTTGTGTTCCTGTTCCCATGTCTTCACTGCCAGGATGGACTGTATCTCCTGATACTGTTGGTCAAAAATAAATCCTTAAGTTTCTTTGGTAATGTATTTTGTTGCAGGAACAAGAAAAGTAACTAATGCAGGAACGAAAGGCAGACAACATTGGGGTACATGATGGCACGTGTACAGATGGTGACAGATTTTGTGTTGCCAGTGCCACTGAGGCACAGATTGAATCAGATCTCATTGACTAGATACTTGGTAAAAACTATCTCAGAAGGTCAAATGGGGTCATTAACTGCTCAATATATTCACATTTCACCCTTTCCTGGGGCTCACCACTTTGAATAGTTGGCTTTAGATTTAAGTCTTTTCTTCCTTTCTGTTAGAAGTGTTCCAGTAAGTATTTCTAAAGGCGCTATGCTGATTTTAAGAAAAAAGTGGCTGGCTGGGGTTTTGTCTGGCAAATGCACTGACTGTGAAAGCTGCAGCAAAATTGATTTGCTGGCATTTGCATGTCCTGGCACAAATATGCTGCATGGAAGCCCATAGAACCTTCTGGTAAATGAAGCAAGTGAGGGTGACTTCACAGAATGATTACGTTTCACTAAGGTTCGTCAATGGGGTCAAAGCAGTGGTCTCCATATGAAAAATGACAAACAAAACCACTAATTTTTTGTTAATCTATTTAGATAAGTACAAAATAACAACTTAATCTGATACCTAACCCCTAAACACACACCAGCATATTCATTTACACCCATAAACCTCATGCTTATGGACAGATCCCAAGCTGCCATTATTCTGCCCTAACCAGTATGAGTACTGTGGATCAACTACCTGGTCACGGTGAAACTTGCAGTTATGTGGTGTTTTTCTTTGTAGGACACTGGTCTTGATCTTACACCGAGTTGGCTTGGGTACCTATTAGCTATGTGATGTTAGACAAATCAGTTAATTTCACTAAACCTCTGGGATCTCATCTGAAAAATGAGAATAATAATAGGACCTATCTCATAGTATTTTTGAAATGATGAAATCAAAGACTGCCAATAACAAATTTAGCATAACTCCCGACAACATAGAAAACACCATTTAAGTTGCATCAGACACCGTGCTAGACACAGTAGGGAATGGTGGTATATAAGATGTGGTCCTTCTGTTCAAGAAGCTCAAAGAATTAGCAGAAGTGTCCTGAAACTGATCTCATTAGAGCTGTGTTATCCATTATGCTAGTTTCTGACTATGCATGTCCTACTTGAAGTGTGGCTAGTGCTGCTAAAGAAGAGAATTTTAAGCTCATTTTTAATTAATTTATAATCAGTAGTTAGAGGAGCAAAGCCTTAGAATTGCAGCAAGAAGACAGAAAGGACTCTTTTTGTCCACTGTGTAACATGCTCCTGCCTTTTGCTCTTGACGGAGGCAATGGTTGCATCAAATGGAGAAACAGACCTCCCACTTATTTTTTGCTTAGCTAGCCTGTGTTTATGGAAAGCCTCTCCAGAGAAAGCAAAGTTGTGATATTTATACGAGCAAAAATTCCTCACACCCATGCTGAGACTTTCTTTTCAACTTAACCTATTTGTGGAAAATTGAAAATAAATGACCTCCCATGTCTAGGTGTGCTATGAAAGAATATTCTTATTACATCTAAACAAGAACCACACTTTCCTTCAAAGAAACAGATTATTACACAAGAAAATGCTTGTTAGAAAAAAATTGGGATAGCTATTTAAATTTCCAGCCAGCTTGGTACTCTTCCTCTGGTTCTAGAAGTTGTTATGTTGTTTGGACTGCATCTCTTCAAGTCTCCTTCCCAAGGGAACAATTATAATGGGGATGAGCAGCCAAGAAGCAATGCTCAAAAATCCCCCATTATTTTTTCAAGAGTTCTTTCCTTTATCTGCTCTGCTAGATGGGTTGAGATGTTGTGTATTACCAAAATTAAAAGCGGTAGACCTTCAGAGATACTTTCTTCTAAAATCTTAAGTGACTGCTCAGTGGCTTCAGGGGCTTTTACCTGTTGTTTGCGCGCCCTAGGTTACATTTGTGTTAAGGTTACTGCTGTACATTTGCCTCAAGTCACCAGGGGAAAATAGGCTTAACATTTTCTATGGTGCTAATTCCCTGGGAATCAGGCAAGTTGAATGTCAAAGTCATTTGGCTTGGTTTCTGTCATACAGTCACCAGATACTTGGAGCAAGCTATTTCAAAAGTCCCAAACTAAAACAAATGCTGCCAAATTGTAGATTTGTAACTTAAACCCCTTTAGGGAACAAATAACAACAATAGAACAGGAAGCAGAATAGTGAGCTGAAGCCAAGTTGCTTTTGGTTTACAGGCTCAACTAGAAAATTAGATTGCTTTACATTTAGCCCTGCTCATGTCTCTGCTACTGTTGAGCAGAAATAAAATCAGAGTTGGAAACATGCAGAGAGTGAGTGACTTTAGACTGCTTAGCCCTGAATGGGAGAGATTTATCATACCCTCCTCCAAAGGTCTTGAATCTTTGTGGAAGAGATGTGGGAAAGATGGGAAGAGCAAGAGGTGGTGGATGATTCCAGGAAAATAGCATCTTCCAGACACAACATGGCAGGTGCGTATGTGAACTCACAGACTATGACCTGCCCGGGCTCAAGCCAGACAAAATTCTTGCACAAAAATGGAAGTAGGTCCATAGTCCCTCTCCTAGCAAAGAAGTTATTTGCGATTGACAATTGCTGGAAGACAGAAAATGAGTTTTCTCTAATGGAGTAATGCTGGGTTTATCAACCCAACTCTAGGGCAGGCCTCATGCTCATGAGCATTAGCTAACAAATTGGACTCCATGTTTTTAATCTGCATTTTTTCTTTTCTTTAAGAGGAAAGAATACGAAGTTTGGCGGGTAGAAGGATCTGGGAAGAGTTGGTAGATAGGAAAGCATATGATAAAAATGTACTGTATGAAATTCTCAAAGAATAAAAGAGTTCATAATCTGAAAACTTTTTACAGTTAACAAGATCACATTATTATCACATTATTGTTTCATTTGACTTGAATTTCAGGTAGACTCTGATATCATCTTTTTTTTCTTTCAGTAAAGATCAGTAGTCAAAATATAGGAAGAAACCATAATGAATTTTAAAGGACTTACAAATAAAAGGAAATTAAAAGCAAAGATTGTGTTTCCAAATTTTATGTTTTTGCTAGTGCCTAAGAAACTTGGGACCTGTGGGATAATTTATTGGCAGTCATTGCTTTGAAATGCATTTCCCTTAAATCCTCATTTTTGTGCCAGCAACTTATCACCGAAGAAATACAGTAACTTGAAAAGCATGCCCCCTAAATCCTGAGCAAGAGTGTTATTATCTGTTGTTATTGTAGAAGAGTGGAGTAGGCCAATAATACATTTTATGTATTTCTCCTTTAAGATGCTTCTGCTTGTCTTCTATGCTGACTCCGATCAACCAGTTACAGACTTTTATCAGCTGTAATTACTGATCACGATCTTCCTTGCCTGTCCCTACCAAGTGTGTCTCTACATGAAAGTCAACACAGTTAAGAACTGCATACACAGTTTTTTACTGAAGTGTAGTACTCTAATGTGTATATATTCCACACTTTCTTCATCCATTCTTCCATTGAAGGGCATCTCGGTTGTTTCCAGGTTCTGGCTATTACAAATAATACTGCTATGAACATAGTTGAACAAATGCTTTTGTATATCTCTTGGGTATATTCCCAAGAGTGGTATTGCTGGGTCCAGGGGTAGGTTGATCCTGAATTTCCTGAGAAACCGCCACACTGCTTTCCAGAGTGGTTGCACAAGTTTGTATTCCCACCAGCAATGGATGAGTGTGCCCCTTACTCCACAACCTCTCCAGCAAAGGCTATCATTGGTGTTTTTGATTTTAGCCATTCTGACAGGTGTAAGATGATATCTCAAAGTTGTTTTGATTTGCATTTCCCTGATTGCTAAGGAGGTTGAGCATGACCTTAAGTGTCTTTTGGCCATTTGAACTTCTTCTGTTGAGAATTCTCTGTTCAGTTCAGTGCCCCATTTTTTAATTGGGTTAATTAGCATTTTAAAGTCTAGTCACAGAGACCCACACTGGAGCACCGGACTGAGCTCCCAAGGTCCCAATGAGGAGCAGAAGGAGGGAGAACATGAGCAAGGAAGTCAGGACCACGAGGGGTGCACCCACCCACTGAGACAGCGGAGCTGATCTATTGGGAGCTCACCAAGGCCAGCTGGACTGTGACTGAAAAAGCATGGGATAAAACCGGACTCTCTGAACATGGCGAACAATGAGGGCTGATGAGAAGCCAAAGACAATGGCACGGGGTTTTGATCCTACTTCATGTTCTGGCTTTGTGGAAGCCTAGCCAGTTTGGATGTTCACCTTCCTAGACATGGACGGAGGTGGGAGGACCTTGGACTTTCCACAGGGCAGGGAACCCTGACTGCTCTTTGGACTGGAGAGGGAGGGGGAGAGGAGTGGTGGGAGGGGGAGGGAAATGGGAGGCTGGGAGGAGGCGGAAACTTTCTTTTTCTTTTTCTCAATAAAAAATTAAAAAAAAAAAAAGAACTGCATACACAGCCCTGTCTCAGCCATTAGGATAATTTGTGACCAAGAACCAGGCTGTTTTCTTCCCCGTGATTAAACTACTTGTTTCCATTAATCCCCCAAATTCAAAGCCATTTGTGAAAGTTCATTTCTACTAGGAGAACTTTTCTTTCACTCTCTGCCATGTGAAAGCAGCAGAATATTTGATTGCATGCCTTCCTATGTAGTCATCTCTCTCTATGATGTGTCGCTTTTCCCCCCTTCAGTCTCAAAGTTATTTGGAGATTGCTCCCCCTTTTTCTACCTAATGGCAATCTGTATTTCCACTGATTTATATCCAACCCATTCATTATCTGGTTGCTGAAAAGTATGTTATTAATGAGAGGCAGGTAGGAGTCACGCTGTCCTCCCCAGGTTTAAATGAATCCTTAAGATGGTACAATCAAACAGATATGCAAAGCAGGCCATTAGTAATGCCCATTAAGTTTACAAATTTCAACAAAATCAAGGAATGCAGAATTGTGGAGTTTCTCAGTGTTTCAGCCTTAGCACCATGATGGTTCCTGCTGCATATATAGTAAGGCATAGATTCAAAAATATTGAAAACATGACCTGTGTGTAAAAAGGAGCATCCAGGATTAACTATTAGACTACCGGAATAACACAACCATGCCAATGTAACTGACTCAACGTAAGTATGATCTAAACATCTTTGAATTCTTCTTTCCCTGGTTTGTACTGCTTTGCTTAGATAAGAGTATGCCTTATAACAGATAAATCTTAGAAAAGTTGTCATACAGCAGATTCTTTTTTTGAAAATCAAATTTTCTTTCTCAACCACTGCATGAGCTATTCTATGCTTATTTCAGAAATTTTCTGTCTAGCTTTCTCTGAGAAGTAGTTAATGATCTCTAAACAGCAAAATGCATTAGGAGATTTCTGTTATCCAGGGAAGAATATGTCTCCAGTATGAATAATTTCCATTAATTTCTTTTGTTTGTTGTGAATTTTATGATAGATGGATTACTTAAAGTAGACTTCAAGCTACACTGTATAGGTAAAGATTTGGAAGGGAATCAAAGCATTAATGTTTTAACTAGTTCTCCTTAATCTGTATGTTGGCAGAAGTGCAGGCCCAGAAATTGCTTGGGAAGAAAAAAAAGCCAGTACAAAGTGACTCAAGGTGGGGGGTCTTGATATAATGGATGTTCTGCAGCATCCCCAAAGTGCCAAGGGCAGAAAGAGGTATCCATGGTAACAATAAGAATCCCAGTGGAACAAAATGTGGAAAAAAAAACTGGACCAGCCCTACAAAAACTGAGCAGGTCTCTATGAAAGAGAGAAAAATTACTCTCCAGCTATAGTAGAAGGCTCTTTTATGTACTCACAGTTTTTTCTTCAGGGAATGATGATACCCAAAAGAAAGCTACGAAGAGGGAGCAGGCTCTTTCTTAAATTTTTGTCAGAAGTACAAATGATTTGTGGATGAACACTCTATGTAACTCGTTAAGAGTTGTGGCTTAACCTTGTAGAGATTTTTTTAACGATTTCCACACTCATTTTAATCAATATATAGGCAGTTGATAAATTTTATAATCTGTGTAGCCTTTATGGATTCATTGATTCATTTAAGGCCTGAAATCCTGCTATTGATCATATTACTAAAGGCAACTTCAGCTCATAGTCCTCTTACTGGTCGGTCAAATCCACTCACTCACAGGAGGCTTCAGACTTAAATAGGGTCAGATAAAAATTGTGTGTGTGTGTGTGTGTGTGTGTGTGTGTGTGTGTGTGTGTGTGTGTGTAGGCTTTCCCACAAATAGGTAAAGGGGAATAAAGGATAGGAAGTGGTATATTAAGGCAGTGCTTTTGGCTAAAGGGCAGGGGATTCTGGGCTTTGATTCCAACTTTCCCTTCTGTACTGCTTTTAACTTCTGTTCATATTCCTGAGGTCACTGACTTCCTCTGGATTTTGAACTCTTCCAAGTGCTCTGGCTCACGCCTACACAAATACCACTGTCTGAGTTTCGAACTTAGAGCCATGGAGCTCCTTGTAGAACTGTCTCATCAGAAAAGGTACGTAAAAGAACGAGGAAAGGGAAGGGTGATGCAATAATAAGAGAGAGTTTCGGGCAATGATTAAGAATTCAAAGCTGCTGGTGTAATTCCTCATTGTGTCCTTTTTCATTTTAAAAGACATTTCGCTTGCCCAGAGATTTGAACCATGTTTTAATACTCAAGCTACCACGTGTGGAGTCCAGCTCTGTTTATCACTTACTGGTTTCTAGACTGGGGAATTTTGAAGCTTGGGATTGCCTTCAGCATCTTTAAAAACACTATTACAGGAATGGCAGGCTAGTGACTTGAATTGAATCCTTGGGATTCGTATGATGGAAGGAGAAAACTGACTCTTTCAAGTTGTTCAACAAGCTCCACACACCTGCCATAGGACATGCACCCAACCCCTACCACAAGTACAAATGTAATAACAAAATTACATATACCGCTGCATAAACTCGGATCCCCTGAGATCCAACACGTTATATGGGGAAAGAGCAACCTTCACATTCAGGCTTTGATTTATAAGTTCCTGAGTATTTAACTTATTCGATCTCATTTTCGTTCTTTTTATGAATTTTTTTTGTGTACTTTTCATTCTAGACTTGATGGCTTCTGTTTCCCCATACCGACTAGTATCTGGGGATAGTCGCCCAAGCTATTACCTATGTCATACTGACTGACAGATTTCACTGTTAACCTGTGTTTGGACCTGACTATCCACAGTCTTTCAGGAGCGGAATTTTGAACCATGGGGCTCCCAGTATGGTCCATATAGACATAAACACAGCAGTCCTGCTTAAGCCAGAGCTATCCAGTCAGAAGGCAATGAAAAAGGAAGGGGGTTATCTGCCTCAAAGGAAAAAAACGTAGGTCAAAATAAGAAAAATTTTGAGGTCTTCGGGAATTATTCACCTGTAGTTTCATCCCCCCATTTGTCATTTTCCAGGGTTCTTCCTGTTCAGCCTGCAACTAAATAGAATTGCTTGGAATCACTACAGAGGTCTTTACTTAGGAACCAGCATCTTGAGTGGGGACATAAGACCCAGTAGTCTGTATTTGAAACCAGCATCTTGCGTGGGGAAGTCCTAGTACTCTGGATTTTAAAAAAGCCCCCATCTCTGTTGTGGTGATGCATGGCTATAATCCTGGCACTTTGGAGATGAAGCCTGTAAAAGCACAAGCTCAATATATGCCTTGTTTATACAGTGAGGCCTTCACTCAGAAAACAAGAAACGACAGCAAAAAATGTACAACAGCGACAACACAGATCACACTGAAGGTTGGGTTGGATTGTAACTGTAGTCCCAGGATTTGGGAGGCTCAGCTTCAAGATTTGGGAGGTAACAGGTTCAGTTAAGCCCAAAAGTTTGAAAGTAGTCTGTGCAACATAGCAAGATCCCTTATCTCAATAAAGTAGAATAGAATAATAAAATACCTCTGCAAGTGATTTTACATGCAGACACCCACAGACTGAGTCCCTTATTCAACATCTCTGACAACTGGCCATTAATCTATTCTTGAAGACTGCCAGTGATACAGCTCACTATAAGGACAGCCATCTTCTCTTTGGATTGTTTTAGTCCAGTGATTCTCATTCCGTGGGGCTCCTCTGGCCAATCTCCATCTCCAAATATATTTACATTATGGTTCATGACAGTAGCAAAAATATAATTATGAAGTAGCAATGAAAATAATTTTATGGTTAGGGTCACCATGACATGAGGAACTGGAATAGGGGTCACAGCATTAGAAACACTGAGAACCACTGCTCTATTAGAATGTTCTTTTTGCCTTTTTCTGAAATCTCTATTTTTGGCTATTACATTTTGAACATTTGTTCCTGTCCTTGAATGTCCAGCAGAATAAGCCCAACCCCCTTTTCAAATGCTCATTTTTCTAACATTTAAAAATCATCTTTAATATGTATATTTTGCTACATAGTCTCTTTAGGGTAAATGTCTTATCTAAGTGTAACGCTGGGAAACAATGTCAAAAACTTGTGATCCTGTCACTTTGAGTTAGTTGTTGGATACTTCCAGACAGCAACACTTTAAGTTAGGATCATGAGTCAACCATGGGAAGTTGTGGCTGTTTTCTGTATATCAGCTCAAAAACTGAAGTTGTCCCTCCAGCCTCTATCTAGTACCTTAGACACCTTTCCTTGGTTCTGAGAAATATGGATTTATCAAAGTCTACTGGAGTTTATTTGTATTTATCCTCAATGTTCACCATTTACCCTGGCTCCCTTGACACTACTGGAGATTGAGCCCATGCCAGCCCATTGCTCTATCACTTCGCCACATCCCTAGACTTCTCAAGTATCGACTGTGTAATTCTTAACTTTGTTTATAAAATTGACTGAAATCCAAGACTGAGCAAATGGAGCAGAATCATTCTTTAGGCTCTGGCTCATAGGGCACTTTCTTTCCTCCTATTATAATACATAATAGGCTCCGATAACATAGTAATCACAAGCGTCCAAATTGTATGTGTGAAGGTGTCTTTCTGTTGGCCTTATGTGAGGATAGTGACAGTATCCAAACATTCTAAAATCAAACCTCAAAACTGTGTAAGAGGGCTTTGAGTTCCTTTGTGGTTACAGCATTCTGAGTCTCTTTGTGGTTACTCCATTCATACTCTTTACATGTTAAGGAAAGGGGTTGTTGACCTTGTTTGAAACAAGACCTAATGCAATGGGGTTGCTTTAAAATATGAAACATTTGCTATGAACTCTTCCTGCATTTGATATGATTTGTCAAACTGTGTTTGGATTTTGCTTTTCAATGTCAGTTCCTTAGACTCATTTCCAAGATTGTAAAATATTTTTCAGAGAGTATTGTTTTAATGAACCTCATCTTCACATATTAAATGTAAATGATAAAATTAGAACTAAAATGAAATTTAGAGGATTTTTGACTTGAGTAACAATTTTCAGTCTACCCTCGAAAGTTTATGTATTGATTTCTACTGTAATTGCCTCAATGCAGTAATATCTTTTAGAGAAAACTTTAAAAAACACCTCTCTCATGTTTTGAGACAGGGTTTCACTGTGTTGTGTGGCCCTAGCTGTCCTGGATCTCACTCTGTAGACCAGGCTGGCTTCGAACTCACAGAGCTCTGCCTGGTCAGGCTATGGAAAGCTGGGATTAAAGGCATGCTCCACCACTTCCCTGGCATTAAAATCACTTTTAAACTCCCTCTTTTATGCTCAACTTACTAGACCTGGATGGAGGTGGGGGTTCCTTGGACTTCCCACAGGACAGGGAACCCTGATTGCTTTTCGGGCTGGGGGGAGACTTAATTGGGGGAGGGGGAGGGAAATGGGAGGCGGTGGCGGGGAAGAGACAGAAATCTTTAATAAATAAATAAATTAAAAAAAAAACTCCCTCTTTTATAAACATATACACAAGTCATTTCTTGCAAGAGGATGAGTGATGGGTATCATAATACAGTGTACATGGGGTAGGGTAAGTATTTCTGATGTTTTATTTATTTATATATTTCAAAATAACTAGATGAGAAGAGTTTCAAGTTTTCTGACACACAGAAATGATAATATTTTAAGGCAATGAAAACATATTTACCCTAATTTGATCATTGTCGATTGCATATATGTATATGATTATAATAGAACAACACATTCCTTAACTACATACATAATTATATGCCAAATTACTTGTAATATGAAATTACTTGTAATATTAAAACAAATGTTGTAGCTGAGACAATGTTCTCTTCAGACAGGTAAATTTTTTCAATACAATTCTAGTATGCCCTTTTAACCTTTGTGGTCATAGTTTAATAAGTGTCCGAGTCATTAAAAAATGTAACACTTAAAGATTTCAGTAGTGGTCACTGGAAAGAAATATAAGTCAAAACCAACCATCTTTGGCTAGCTCTTTTCATTCATAATTGTCACAACACTCATTGGTGTATTCCATGAATTCACTACTAAAATGTATCTTAAATATGGTCTATTATTCAGTCTCCATTCCTGTAACTTTAATGTGGACTTTCATTTTTGAGAAACACTGATTTGTTTCCTGTCCCCTAAAGCATTTTTGCGATTGTTCCTGTTTTTTTTTTGCCGGGGGGGGGGGGGGGAAGACAGATTCTCACCTGTCATATTTTCACATGACTTTTCTTCTTGAATTAAATGTTAACTCCTTAGAGAGACATTCCCTGAGTCCTTTCACCCTCGGGATTCCACTTAAAATGGTCATATCTAATTTCAGGCCATTCTCCATTGTACCTTAGAGCTCTTAGCAGTTCTTAAAATTGTTCTACAAACGTGTTTCATTGCATGTTCATTGTTTCTCTCTACCCAAAAGAAGCACGTTTCTTGGAGGCAAGGATTTGGTCAGATTTCTATACAGTTTCCTAGTGCCTACATTGCTATAGTAGATACTTATTTATTTACTCTGGGAAAAATATAGAAGATGTGGATAATAGAAATGAGTATGACCATAGACTAACACATGCTTGCTTTGAGGAAAAAAAATCCAACCAAAAGTTTTGTTTGTGATTTGTCCTTTTTATTTTAAAAGTGGAATGCATCTAAGCATCCAAGTTCATTGTTCTTACAGGTTAAGTATACTGAGATGTTGAGTCTTACAGTCAAGTATTCAGCGTCTTGCATGGTGATCATGAATAATTATAAATAATGTATTTGTGTAAGTTTGCCAGGTGAACCCAAGGAAAGCCTAATTGAACAGATGGGTCCTCTTCCCTTAACTGGAAGGCTATCAGATGATTTGACTTTGTCAGGTGAAAAACAGAAAGTGAGCTCCGGAGATGAATACCTGGGAAGAGACTTTTAGAGTTCTTGCAAAGATCTGGGAGTCCTGTGTGATGTTAATTACCCTGATGTCAGAGAGAGTTGGCAGCCTCAAGGAGAACTGAGATCTAACCCCCTTAGGCTTTCTGGGCTGTGAAATGCTCTCATAAGCAAGTAGGTTACCTGGGAGGATGAACAGAGATAGGCTAATAACCTCCATATGGTTGGGCACTTTGGGCAGATGGCCTGCATGCCACCTTGAAAGCACCTAAAGTTTCTAGGTGGTCTTGAAGGGCAGCTCTAAATCGTGCACGTTAAAATTGTCAAATCTGTGGGCCCCAAAGGAATGGCTAATGGTGGACTGCTTCGCAGATGAATCAGTAGTAATTTATAATTAGAAGTAGAAGTGGGACCAGCAGGATGGGGAGAGGATACAAATGAGCACCCCCACAACCTCACAAGACTTAGAAAAAAAAATTACATCTCTTCCACCAAGAAAGCAGTGGAAGATTTCTTATTCTATTTTTCAGAAACGCCCTTCACAGAGCCTTTTCTGGAGTGACTTTATTTTAATTGCCCTATTTCTGGGGACTTCTCTTAATATGTCCTGGGATTTATAGAACCCTTCATAGTTTTAAAACACATTTAGTGATATGCTTTCACCCACCCTGTGAGGGAAGTAGAGCAGGGACTAGTATTACTGACAAATTTGAGAGTTGAGGAGCAATATCCTCTTTTGAAGGAAAAAATAGGGAAGTTATTGGTGGGTGGAGAACTAAGAACAATTTCATTCTGTTTTTCTTTTCTGTTGTATCCACCATGCATGATGTGAGTCTTAGCATGTCAGAAAGTGTAACAAATCATGTAATGGTAGGAATTTACTGTGCGTACAACATTCCTTTGAGTTTTATAAATGTCTTCCCTTTCTATGCCTCCTTATTTGGATCAGTTTGAAGTTGTCAGAGCATGGGAAAACAATCTTCTTTAAGTATAGGTTTTTTCTTTTTGCACTTTTCTTTTTGACACAGGGTCTTATACATAATCCAGCCTGGCCTCAAATTTGTGGCTTTTCTACCCTCGCCTCCCAGGTGCTGGTATTGTCAGCATGTGCCACTACAGCAGGCTAAGATTCCTCTACCACCGGCAGTGTAAACAAAGACCAACTGGAAAATGATACAGCTGAATGTGCTCTCTGAGTGAATATCTGCTTCGGAAGGGATGGGGAAATCCAACAGCCATCTCAACGTCTTTATCTCTTTTCTGAGGCCTCAGCATGTTCACTGTGTGGTTGTCACTTGATCTCCAATCTTGACCTATAAGGTTGATTTCTGACCTTTCCTATCTAATGTAGTATATGACAGAAAAGTAATACTATTTTTTTTTTATTTTCTAAAACTACTCTGTAGTATGTATAGCTTATATCTCCAATCTGCCACCAGTTTGTGTCAACTCCCCTCTTTTTGTTTTTGTCACGTGTTCTCTTGTATTTGGCTTGACTGTATTCTCGAACATTAGCCACATCATTTTTTTGAGGCAATGGATCATTGTGTAGCCCAGGTTGACCTTAGGTAGCTGTGTTGCTTAGGATGGTCCTAAACTAGTAACCCTTTTGCCCTAGTCTCCTGAATGCTGGAATGCCAGGTATATGCTACCACGCCCAGCTGTGTTTTCAAGCTAGTTACATTTGGTTGAACCCACCCAGAAATATTGTAAGTCACAACTTTGACTGCAACATAGTATTAAGTGACACAAATTTTCCCAAAAATATTTTTTATAGTTTGATGTGCTACTTAATATCAGGAAATGTAGAAGAAGTCAGGGAGATTAATGGTAACTTTTCCCAATCATCTCAAAATGTCAACATACACGGCACAGGTGTACTTGTGGAAGGAATTTGCTCTTTTATTCATGCACTTGAACAATCATGCTGTAGACAGATACTGAAGAAATGTGGGGTCCAAGTGAAACTGTGTTTGTGTGGTGTTCTGCTGGACTTACACTGTGTTCTACTCCAAACAAAGAAGGTGTCCTCAACGGTTTCCTACTAAAGGCCAGCTAATTTGTTTATCCTAGGACACAAAGGACAGTCTCCACTCATTGCACGGCATTCCTTTTACTTTCCTGTGTGTGTGTCTGTTCATGTGTGCATGCACACTGTGTACATTTTCAAGTGCATGAATATGTGTGTTGTTGCGGGAGGTCCTTCTGCTCCTCCAGCCTATAGCCGCTGAGATGCCAGCCCATTGGGGTGTGGTCTCTCTCCCTTTAAAAAAAGCGGCCACTTCCCTCTCCTCTCTCTCTTCACTTCCTGCTCCGCAGGCGACTAGATTCCCTTCCTGGTTGCGCAGAGGGCTGTTGTCTGGGATGGTGATCTGTAAGTTTTTTCCCCTTTAAATAAATACCACCCTATTAATCATAATTCCAAACTGGTGTGGCATTGTCTGTGACTTACGCCTTCAGTGTGTATTGGCACTGAGTGTCTTCTTCAACTGCCCCCCACCTAACATTTTGAAGACATTCATTCATTGTTCTTGGAGCTCAGTGTTTGTCTAGGCAGGTGGGATCAGGAGCTCCTGGATCTGTGAGTCTGTCTCTACTTCCACAGTGGTGGGGTTACAGGTACTGGAAAATGAACTCAGGTCCCCATGCTTGCACTTCGCTGACTGAACCATCTTATCAGCTCCTACATTCACTTTCTTAAAGATTTCACTTAAAATCCCTCCTTTTAGCCCTGAATCTGTGCTAAATGGCAATGTTGCCAAGCATTTGAAGAGGTAGTTTAAGGTCTGAAGACAGAGATGAATTTGCAGTTGCTTTTTCCTCACAGTACTGCTTCTTAGTACAAACCTGTATCAGGTTAAATTTTTAGAAACAAGTGGAGAATTACTGTTTTGGTGTAGCTTTCCCAGCCATTAGTGGTGTTTCTCTGGCCTGTGACAATAAAGGTGTCAGCTTGGTTTTTAGCATGTATGCCTCCACCTTTCACTGGGAGCTGCTGTCTAAGGAAATCAATTTTCAAGTCCAGGGGGCTGATGGTAATATTCCAGATGCCCCTTCCACCTGCATGCATTTGCTCAGTTCCTTCCTTCTTTTCCTGACGGGGCAGGCCCCACTGTTTCCATGACTTTATGTGAGTGTAAAACAACAGTTAGGGAAAGCTTAGAAAATGAAGCAAACAAAGGGATCACTTAAAACTGCCATCATTTTAATGACAGCCTTACCCAGGATGAGTAAAAACATGTCCACAGGGCAATTAGAAGAGAATTTTCTTTTCTTTCTTTCTTTCTTTCTTTCTTTCTTTCTTTCTTTCTTTCTTTCTTTCTTTCTTTCTTTCTTTCTTTCTTTCTCATACTGGAAGATCTAGAGGGCTGGCCCTAGGCTGTTTTATGTTATTACTAGGTGGCCTCTGTGGTTTTAGGATGGTGTAAAAGGGAAGAGAAACGAGCTCATGTTATGTTTGTTAATGCTTCATGTGGTCTTGTTTCATTTTCTAAAATCCAGAAGGCATGCTATCGGAGCTCTCCATTTTTTAAAAAAATGTTCGAGCTGTTCCTAAAATTTTTGTGATACCTCAAGATCACTAGGGGCTGAAAGTGAAGGGATATTGACTATAGCCATCAAGTCCTTGTTCTTGCAGGTTGGTTCTTCTGCCCCATTGAGGCAGGTGGGGTACTCTGCATTGAGCAGTGGAGTAGAGAACATAGCGAGGAAAAGTGCCTTGGAGACTAGTAGGTTGGGTTCATGTATTGTATGAACACCTAGTATTCTCTTTGCTCAGTTCATAGAACATTTTCAGTATAAGCAGTCTTAAAATATCCACATTTGTACACCACTTGGCTTCGCTCATAGATCACCAACCCTTATTTGCTTTTGTGAACCACTCTACAGAGGTCTAATGCTGTCACTAGTGACCATTTGGGGAAAAAGAAAGTGTCATTCAGGGGATCAGAAGCGATTTGCATTTTGTTACATCTGCCTGCTTCTAATCAGTTTTTTTTTCTCCATCTTCATGGGAATTACTCACTGGCTGCCAAGGTCACAGTAGTTTGTGAATATTGGAATCCACAAACCAATTAGAATGGGATGGTAACTTTGTTCAGAACTGAATGTAGCTTCAGATCAGCTGCAGTCACGTGATCCTCTTTAATAAAACCTTCATCACATGGGTCAGTAGATACAGACACAAAGTACATGGGGGATGAGGCCGGGGCACAGTGATGATATGGCCGCAGTTTCAAGCTGTCTGCTAACAAATCTCAACAATGCCCCTTTTGCAAACAGTACTGATAGATGGATTTTGAAAGCTTAATGGAAATTGATGTTATGTATTGATTACCATTTAATACATATCTCCCTAACCTTGTATCATTGTTAAAGGAAAAATGCTTTTCCTGTAGAACAAATACCTCTTATCAGAGGGTCCTAGCTTGTTTTTTGATATCCTAAGTGGTCAATTAATTCATACAGCAATCAGATATCTATTGAGACAGTGAGCATAAGCTCTGTTGAAGGTTGATACCAAACCAGATTTCCATGGAGCTGATTATGTGTTAAGTACTCACCAGATGGAAATTTCTGGCTTCCAGCCCTGACACATGTGAGTGATTTCATGGGGGGTAAGGGACTGTTCCTAAATAAGCTCTTGGGATTGCCATAGAAGCCATATCAGTTCCAAAGGTGCTTAACATCATTTTGACACTGCTGCCTTAGTTGGGCATAATGGTCTATTCTGTAAACAGGAGGTAAAGGTGAGACATGGATAAGTGGAGGCACTGAAAAATCTTCTATGGGTCCCAGAACTATCCTCCTAGCCTTCTGGGAGTGAAACAGGTTTTAGTTAATTGCTGTAATGCTAAGAAACACACACCTCCTACTTTTCCATGAAATCTCATGACAGTGTACATAGAAAAAATATTGCTTACTAATTTATTAAAACAAGTCAGAGTAGAGACATCTGTTTACTCTTGACCTGATAGGAAAAGTCAGTAATTATACGTGCCACCCAGTAACTTGTTTATTGTTTGTCGAGAGTGACAAAAGTTTTCCTGTCCACACTAAAGTGATGTTTGGAACATTGCTACAATAGCTTATAGTGGCTTTAGAAGAGGGCAGTGGCACTATTGACTCATTTTAAGCCAAGCCCTTTTTTTCTTGCTGGTACAACTAAAAATTTGAGTTCTTACCAATGGTAATGCAGTTTACAGAGCTTTACTAACTCTTGCTCATGAATAACTTTTTCTTTCCTCAATAAGTATTGGCCTTTAGGATGCAGAGGAAATTAATCTATTCAAGAAATGAAAACAGTGATGAAGTGCCTTTGAAAACAACCTTATCATCATGTATATCCTTGAAACAACTATAACACATTTCAACAGAAAACCAACTCTGAAATAGAATATATAATTTCTCCTAGTCCATCACTTGTCAGAGTCTTACAGTTAATTATCTAACTTGTGTGAACCACTGAGACAAAAGAAATCTTTCTGCTTTTATAAAAGCTAGACAGAAGTATTATTTAGTTCAATACCCTCATTATTTGAGTAAGAGGGCAAAAGCCTACAGAAGTTAAATGACTTGCCCAAGGAAAAATACTCACTTCATAGCAGGGTTGAGATTCAAACACTGGGGTTCAAATTCAGTACTCTCAACATGTCACCTGCTCTGTCTTCCATGAGTCTTAATTCTAATGGACAATGGATCCAGTTACAACTAAGCATAACAGTATTTAAGACACCGTCCTTTGATAAAAATTTCCACTTTCCTACAAGCCCCACTTAAAAGTACTGCAGCGTTGTCTTTGTGAAGCTAGAATGAAAACCAGCAGGCTGAATTAATGGCAAAGCACTTACTCTGAAAAATTCCTTTGTTGAACCAGAGTCCAGGGTCCCATATGCAATTTCAGTCTGCTTGGCTAAATCTTCAGCACTCTCAATGGGGGACACCATCCTCTCCACAGTCAGGAAAGCAGCAAGGTTTGCAGTGTAGGACGAAATTATGATCAGGGTGAAGAACCACCAAACCCCACCAACAATGCGCCCAGAAAGTGATCTACAAAACAAAACAGAGACAAGTCCAGACCCAGAGGGCCCAGATCTCAGTTTTTTTTTTAAATCATTGTCTTTACTTATAGAAAGAAGATAGATTTTTATCATAGGCAATGGAGGAGGGAAGTGATGATACAATGCAATCAAAACAACAGCTAAAGCTCACGTGTTGACCACACCATGTATATGATGATGACATGGGCAAACACCCTTTGGTCCTCTCCATGTTTTCTCTAGTTTGGATTTTGAATGTCTCCCAAAAGAGCCCTATGCTGAAAGTTTGGCTGCTATTCTTTCTGTTGTGCTAGTGGATCATTTAAGAGGTGGGACTTAGCTAGAGAAAGTTAAGTCACAGGATATGGTGTCCTTGACTGGAATGATAGGACCTAGTCCCTCCTCTCTCTCTTGATTCTTGGCCACCAGGAAGTGAACAGGTCTCACCAGCCACATGCTTCTGTCAGAATGTATTGCCTCACCAGATGCTCAAAGAAAAGGGGCCAAGTACTTATGGGCTAGAAATCCATGACCATGAGCCAGAGTAAACATTTCCGCCTTGCAGTTGGTATTTCAGTGATTCAAGACTAGCCCAGATTGAAAATCCAACCTTTCAGTCACATAAAATGCCTTTCTCTTAGCCCTTCTCATTTATAATTTCACATGACATGTTTGCTTTCTATGACCTTTTCTGGGCACATATATGGAAGAATGAATACTATGGTCGACCCAAGATCAATGACATCAAAGCTTGGATGGTAATATCTAGATGTCTGAACTTCTAATATTGCACAAGTCAATACTTGTGGTCAATTTAGGGATCAAGTGACATAAAGCAATATGCAAAAGACAGGATCACAAATCTTTTCACATTTGAAGAGAAATGGGAAGATACTGGCAAAAGAGCACTGTTAATTTGAGTTCCATAAACTAATGTTGACAGAGCTCTTTTGTAGAGCTCATCACCCATGAGGCATGGAACCAAGTGATAATGTTCCTTTTCATCTTCACATAAATGGTTAATGAGGATCAGGAGATCAAAACACTTTCCCTTCACACATGGGGATAGTCCTGAGTGAAGAAACTCCCTCTATCATATGGGTTGAGAGGTATCAAAGGGCCTCTTTCTTCTTCTGAAATCCTAAGATGAAGAAACTCACCCTACCATAGATTTCTTTATTGTTCAAACCACCCTCTATGTCGGCTATTCTCAACCTTATGGGTGGAACGACCCTTTTGCAGCGGTTGCATATCAGATGCAATTTGTAGCAGTAGCAAAGTTGCAGTTATAAAGTAGTAATGAAAATAAGTTTATGGTTGTGGGGGTCAGCACAACATGAGGAAGTATATTAAAAGGCCATAGCATCAGGAAGTTTGGAACCACTGCTGTGTGTGGTCTTCTGTGCTCTAATGGTATTCAGTTAGCGTGGAAATGGTAGGTAAGTTTTAATGATTTGAACTTTTCCTTCAATGTTTTGATCTAATTATCAGGGACTGTAGCCAAATATGGATAAATTTTAAAAGGAAAGTTTTGTCAACATTACTGTTTGTTGGATTTATGGGTAGGGTTGCTAAAATGTAGATTCAGGATATCTCCTTGTCCATGAATAGATGATTCCTAGGTATCATTGGTGATTCTGTTGCAGGTGATGAACAGACTCAGCTTTGCCTGTGTATCAAGAACATCTGCTTGAGTCAAATTCAAACAACACAACAAAAAAACCCAAGCCAACAAAGACATCAAAGCAAAACAAAACCTTGCTGAGAGTCTCCTCTAGAAAAGTTCAGAGTTCTGGGTGCTGGCATATTTTATAAAAATTTAAGAGATTAGAGTTGTAAGTTATATCCCTCCATCACAAGTGCTCATCATGGAGAGGGACTGTGGGAATTCAGAGGGTAACAGATGCTCAACAATGGGTAATGACTTGTGATTTGGAATCTTTACTTATTTTGCAGTATTGCTGGAGGCTGGTGTGGTCTATAGAAATTGAAATCAGCTCTGTAGGGTTTTATAAAACATTGCCGCATCATCATTAGTATAGTTCTAGTGCAGAGCACAGCTCCATCCTGGCTAGCTATGTTCCTCCACGCCTAGAGAAGCTCACAGAAAGAGCACCCACTCTGCTAGAAAGTAAAGAATAAGCGTAGGTGCCTGGCACATCTCCAGGCTCTGTGGGAAGAGGGCAGTTCTGGGCTGAGAACTGACAAATCCGGTTTTTCTCTGCATGTACTATGATTTTACCACTCTGAAGCAAATTCAAATTCCCGTGTCCCAAGATAACCCCTTGCTCTTAGCATGTGGAAAATTCAGCTGTTTATGGGAAACAGTCCGATAATTCTAGCAAGTGTTTTGATAAATAATAGTACTATTTACTGGTTAATTATAAAATATCTATTTGATTATCTTCTAAGTCTGCAGTTTCTGTTGGTCTCTGGATGCCTAAAACACAGTCAAATATAATTACTCTAGCTTTTTAGATGTGAAAATCTGCTTTGAAACAGAGTTCTTTCTAGCTAATAGCTACATCCTTACAATTGCATCTGGAAACATTTCTCTTTAAATCAGAAGAGATAAACACATCTGCATGAGTCAGAAAAGAATGTGTCGCCCTTCCTAATGCTAAAAGTATACAGAATATTTCAACTAGGAATTTAGACATTTTCATAATTATCTTCAGGCTTGATATATTCAAATTTTAAACACATAGACATATCTGACTCTGAAAATTACTTTACTTCACAGAATATTAATGCTTCAAAATGGCATCCGTGGCAGTAGGGTAGTAAAAACGATTATGCAAGTTGTCACTTATTGAACAAATCCTTTATGACAAACTGTTCTAATTGCCTTATACATACCAACGTTTTTCATCGTCCATCTCTGTTGGCCAGGACCATGTTACAGATAAGCAAGCTAGGGCATCTTATAGATAAACTGATACAGAGAGGAAAATCAGAAAATAAAACGTCTGTACTTTCATAGTAGGAAAGAGATTCCCAGGGCTGACGGTATGGCTCAGAAGATAAAAGTACCTGATAATTCGGCTTCCATACCTGGGACCCACATGGTGGAGGGATCGAACTGACTCCCACAAGTTATCCTGTGACCTCCACATACACACTACACACACACACACACACACACACACACACACACACACACACCTTCTATCCACTTGTAAAATAAAAAAATAAATGAATAAGAATAAGGAGATTAAAAAAACCTAAGAAGAGAAATACCCAGATATTTTGTAGTATAAAATAAACAAGGTTTGGATAAGAAAATTTATAATGGTGTGAAAATAATAGATTTTAAAGTAACACTAAGAAATGTTTGTCTATTATTATTTGTTGTTCATTTGGATTGCACCTGTAAAAGTTATCCTGATGTGGAATGATGGGTTTTGCTGAAGCCTTAGCTTGGAGTAATTCCAGACTTGGAGTTTGCTATGGGAAGAGGTCTATTACGCTATGAATACTAAGAGCAGTTTATGCATTGCCTGCTTGAAATGTGGAGGAAAATACAGGAATTTATGGAAATTACATTGTGTCATTTTATTGAGGCTAATGGACTGTGGCTGTGTCTGTCTGGTTTTAAATCAGCCCTGCACATCATAATCTGGTTATTTTGGTCACCTCAGTACTGACTCAGATCAGTGTGTGGTTTATCAGAATGACTCAGCTGAGATCGGTTGTTGACATGCCTAAAAAGAAGCCAAAGTGCAAAATGGCCAATTTAGTGTCTTCTTGTCTACTTGTTATTAACTTTGGCGATTATGTGGTTAATTTCATAGCATACAGTCAGATCTCTGCATCCTCCTGATCCACATCTACATGATCAACCTGCTGCAGATTGAAAATATCTGGGAAAATGCTATCTTTCTGAAATATGGACAGACATTTCCTCTTGAGATTCCCCCAAACAATGGTCAAACAACTATTTTCTTAGCATTTACATTGTTTTAGGTGTTATGATTCATCTGAAAATGATTTACTGGGCATGGGAAGATGTACATATATTATATGCAAAAACTCTGTGCTCTTTGATATAAGGGATTTGAGCACGTGCAGGGTTTGTCATCTGACAGGGGTCCTGGAACTAATCCATTATGTTGCAAGGAATGCTGGTATGGATGGGTATGGCAAATTTGAGAGAATATTCTTAAAGTAATAATAAAATAGCCTTTCAAATCTAAACAAATAGCTTCCATGTGGTTAGTATAGAATGTAAACGATTGTATCTGATAATGGTTAAGACAGAAGTAGATTTGACAAAGGCTTTGGTGAAATTTATATCAGCCCTCTTCAATTTTCTTGGCATACATGCTTAAGTCTTTTTATTAAGGAAAAATGCAGTGGAACCCATGGGAAAGAAGCTCCGCAAGCAGTTTTGTATTTCTCTTTTTTTGCATTAGTAAAAATACAGCTGCTTAAGCCCATGTTTCACATAGAGAATATACAAAAGGTGACTGATGGGTCAATCCCATCACATTTTCTAAAGGATCTATTAAAATAAGACAAGACTTTAGAGTTGAATTAGAGAGGCCTATCCTTTCTCAGTACCTTTCTTTCCATTAATGCAGCCGCAAATTGTTTAACATTCATTTCAAGTAGTTTTGTTGCACAAGACAGATCTCAAGGTTAGCATAATGAAATGGCTGTAAAATGCTGCACACTTATGTTTCTAAAACACAAAATAGTGTGCATGTCATACCTTTGACAAAAGGGTAATAGGTTTGAAGTTAATGAAAATAAATTAGTACCAAAAGAAAAAACACATGCAAAATATTGTCAAATATATATCAAACAATAGATAATGTTCTTTACTGTAATAGTAAGAAACTAGAGTCCCTACATTAATAATAAAGTGTATTTTATGACATCTGAAATAACAATAAAAGTGAACTATGGACCATAACCTTCATCCTGTAAGCAAATTTTGTAATCTGCACTATCCTAGCTTTATGAGATGGCAAAGGGTAACTAAACCTTTGCCTCCGTCTAAATTCTTTATCATTCCTCTCTTCTGTTCCTAAAGTATGCATCAGTTCCATTCTCCATCACAGTGCCAGGACGGTGATAGGCTCTTCTAAAAATGTGCAGAATCAATCCTTGCTTCTTACAGTCTTCTCTGATGGAAATAGATAACCACACCCCAAAGACGGAAAACTGCAGCTTTTCAGCCAGAGTCATGAAATCGTTGTCATAAAAAATTCTGCCTCTACATTATTCACATGACACTGCATTGCTACTGCTGGGACGTGAGTTTGCGGTGGGATGAAGAGTGGCATACACCATGAAAGGAAAAGGTACATCACTTAAGATGCAGCTCAAACTCCTAAGACCTTTTGCTATTCTACACACCTTTTCTTTAAAGAAGGACCTTTGTGTGGAGAGCCCATGTCTAACTGTGACAGAGGCCCTGCCTCCTTCTTTCAAAGGACTTGCTATCTTGAAAAATTAATAAAAAATATCTTTGGAATAATCTTTACTCAGTAATGAGGTTCCAGTTTGTCTATCCTTTGCTCGTCAGTTTCCTTTTGGTCATATTCCCAGCCTTCATGCCTTCCACTTGGCTCACCCTCAAGTACTCCCTGCAGCTTCACAGAAAGTCAGCAGGGGGAGCATTTGTCTGGACTTAGTCTCTAGATGGCACAAGTGGCTCTATCCAAGCTTCACAAAGGAAACATATTTCAGAATTTAGAAAGTTATACTCTCTTGTCAATGTGAGCAACACATTACGGAACCCCACGCTCACAACACTTTGGAGAAATGGAATCCTTAGAAGCACTAGATGGGCTCAAAAAGGAGAGGCTTGCACTGCGCTATCAACCCCCAGTTTTAGGAACTCTGACCATATGCAATATTAATGGGCATATACACTACACTAGGATGATTAGAATAATCCAATTTCATAATAACAATAGCTAACATTTATTGCGCTCATAGGCCAAGGACTGTGCTTTGCATTTTATTGATGAGAGAATGAGGTCTAGCTGGGCTTAGTAATTTGCCCCAGGTTACACAACCCCCAGAGCAGCCTTGGAAGGCAGTGAAGGTAACTTTAGCACCTCCTGCTTAACTGCTCTGCCCTCTCCATCTGGCTGTCTCCCCCACCCCGTCTGGCCCCCAGTGCACATTCAGAATGAAGAGGGTTAATCTGAATGCTTTCACACCATCTCTGGACTTCCCTGATAAATCAGTTGATGTATGACTATAACCTCGGCTTATTACATTGATTACCTTCTTTAATGTTGACTCAGCCTACAGCTTGGCATAGAACAAAGTAACTCACTCTGAACAATTATAACAGTTCAAATATCAAACCTAATATTGAGGAAGAATCTCTAAGTTTCTGGGTAACTGTCAATAACTGTATTTGATGGCAACGGAATGATGCCAGCAGTTTCCCTCATAAATGCCTTATTGCTGATTTTGCAGCCTTGAGCTCTGAGCGAGCACATGTTCAGCAGCCTTATGAATTCCCACTGCCCACTTTCACTAACCACAAGTGCTATATCTCTTTAGGGACAGAAATGGGAGAACAGTTTTGGTACCTAAGCATGAAGGGAGCTAGGAAACCAAGAGCGTCCCTTCGGACTGGCAGTATGAAGGAGTTGTGGAAGCAATTGCACTACTGGCTCTTAAAAATCTCTGTGAAGTTGTGTTCCCTTGTGTCTGCTCTCTGGGAATGACTGTAGTCTATGATATGAACAAGGAAGCATACAGTGGAAAGAACAAGGTTTCGGGGATTGGAGTTAGGGTTGAGCTCTACCTGGCTTCTTAGTGTGACTAGGCAAATTCACAAATGATTTAACCTGCGCCACTTTCTTCAACTTAAAAGTAAGCATGATGCCTACACCATGGCAGTGGTTTAAAGATTAAGATCCAGGTGAGATTGTAGGTAATGTGTCCACACACAGTGGGACTTCGGGGAGGTTGGGCAGCAGCAGTTAGGTTGATTTTTTTTTTCTCTGACATTTGTTCCTGTTCTAAGACTTGTTAAATTCTATTTTTTAAAGATAATCTCAAGGATAATTCCTTGTTTTACTTTGATGAAAGTGACAGTGTATAGTCTATGCTCACATTCCTGGATTTCTAGAGAGTTTGTACTCTGAGCGAGGTCCTTAAGCAAAGTATAGTGCTGATGCTGACAGAAAAAGCAACCACATCTCGCAGAGGAACTACACTATTGTCAGGACTTTCTAAATCTGCTATATTACAGTGACACACAGTTGATCACAAATATACACTCAATCAGTAGAGCTCACAAGACAAGGAGAAGCATGTTTCTTTCTTTCTAGTGTATAATACACATGCTAAGAGGCATAATATTTTAGTAAAAGATTTAAAGAGACAATTTCTTTTGTAGGGCACAAAAGATGGTATCAGAGGAGTGATTCCTCATGGGTGAAGAAATATAGAGCTCCTGGAGGTAATGACTTCTCACTAGGAAGCACAAAAAATAGTTGTTACACTAGACAAATGTTCTATAGGCTTTATGCCCTTAGTGAGTTGAATCATGACCAGCTTTAAAAACAATTCAACAGGACAGAAAGATATCAGCATGCATAGCATCGCACGTGGGTAATGTCTGGTATAATTTTGCTCATATATGTTTATGTATATTGATTTAAGATGGAAAAATTATTTCTTACTGTGGGTGATGTTAAAAAAAATTGGGAGCTGGTGCTGGATTGATGGCTCGGTGGTTAAGAACACTGACTGCTCTTCCAAAGGACCCACGTTCAATTCCCAGCACCCACATGACAGACCACAACTGTCTGTAACGTCAGTTTCAGGGGATCTGGCACATTGTCTGTAATTCCAGTTCCAGGGGTTCTGCCATCCCTATGCAGGCAAAGCCCCAACAAAGTACATAAAAAAATAATGAAATCTTTTTTTTTTTAAAAAAAAATGGAAGCCATTGCACTATATGATGAGCCCTTGAGCACCATACTAAAATCTATATCGTGGAAAGAAAAGGCATTTGCTATATTTCAGGGTGACAGGAAAGCCATAGTTGAAATTCTGCCACCTGAAAATAAAACAAAACCCCAAACTGGTCAAACTTGTAATCTTCGGTGTCAGCTTTGGTTCTTATTTAATGAAGTAACCTGCATAAATACTTGTAAAAACGGCTTTTGAAGAGACCTGTTTGAGTATGCAACATAGTAGGCAGCACTCCAGTGGGAATATCACAAATGTAGTTTTGAAAATTGACTTATAGGAACCAAAAAAATCTCCAGCCCTAATGATTCATCAGCATTGTTTCAATGCTGATGACCAGCCATGCTAGAAATCTTTCAATTATGGACCCATTCAGAGGCCACAGTCTCTTGAAGTGACTGTTTCACAAAAAAAAGAAAAGAAACTAGGAAATCAAATGAACTCCCTGATGATATCACAAAATGACACATTCCGAACACAAAAGGAACAGGAAATGGAATAATTTGAAGAACCCAACCAAGCAGATTGAGGGTGGCATTCTTTTTAATAGAAAAATGGGGAAAGGAGTAGTTTGGATGAATGAAGCTGGAAAGCCCCACACAGGTGATTCTAAAAAGTGGTCAAAGATGGCTAGTCAGTTAGTTACAGTTTACTGTAAATGTTTAGTGCTCTCAAAGACTATCTCACAAAGAGATATGCTGTAAAAACGATCTGGCCATTCTGAATCCTTATATTCTATGTGTGTGTGTGGGGGGGTTGTGTATAGAGAAGAGAGGAAGACCTTGCATGTCATCTTCAGGAACACTGTTCAACCCCTCCTATGAGATGGGGTATATTATTAGTTTATAGTTTACTAATTAGGTTAGATTGACAGGTCGGTCAGCTGCAGGGATCACCCTATGTTTACCTTGCCATCACTAGTTTTAGAAGCAAGCACCAGCATGCTTAGCTTTTATGTGGGTTCTGGGGATTGAACTCAAGTCTTCATGAGTGAAAAGGAAACATTTTATTGGGTAGGTTATCTTTCCAGCCCCAAGTCCTTAATTAAAAACTGAAAACCCTTGTATATTTACGTTATTGATTCTTGTCAATATCTGGATTAATGTTTAATTTGGCTAAAGTTGCAGTGTTTTGTTTGATAATTTTTAGTGTGTGTACTGTGTATGTACTCTAGTGTGTGTGTTTGTGTATGTGTGAGAGAGAGAGAGAAAAAAAGAGATAGATGTGAGAGAGAGAAAGTTGTATGTGTACAGTGTTTGTATGTAGGGCATGCATGGGAGAGCACGGGTGTGTTAACAAGCAAAGGCCAGAGCAAGATATTGGTATCTTCCTTTATCTCTCTGCATGTTATTGACTTGAGATGTGGTCTCTCACTGAAACTGAAGCGTAGCCTATGCTGACTGGCCAGTGAGCTCTTAGGATTTGCTTGTTCCCCCACAATGCTGGGGTTATAGACAGGCGCAGTCATGCCTGACTTTTTATGTGGGTGCTAGCTAATTGAACTCAGGTTCTCATGCTTGCATACGAAGTGCTGTTCTCCACTGGAGTCATTTCCCTAATCCCTCAATAATGCTGATGATTATAAATATGGCATATTCAGTTAGAATATTGTATGAATATGAATTCACTACTGTTTGTGATTGGGTTAAGTTAATCTGCTATGTTGGTGAGGCTCAGGACATTCACCTTCAACATTACTTCAGATCCTGGAGGTCTTGCATATGTTAGTTAAGCTCTCTACTGAGCTACATCCCAAACCATGCTCAGTATTTTTAATAGGTTTGCTAAGTTTGCATCCTATACCATCCACCAGTACAAGTATTAATATTCATGAGAATCATATTTGTTCCACCATTTAAGTAAATGTAGAGCTCTGCAGCCATCGCAATCTATTTTTGGAGCATTTTCATATCACCCCTATCAGCTCCCTCGTGTCCTTTTGTAGTTAATCCTTGCAGGGTCAGAAAAAGAGTAAGACAGGTAAGATGCATGCCCCACAAGCAAATGTTAGAGAGTGTCAAGCTCTTATCCAGACAAACAGCATTTTAGTGCTATATTTTTTTAAAAAATCAAATAGAAAAAAATTTGTAATGAAGAAGATATGAGAAACGTATATAAGTTGTTTCTGACTCCTGTACTTGTTCTGCTCAACTGTACTTGCTGGACTCTAATCCTGCCTTTGTTATCTTTTTTCCTTCTCCCTTCTAACTCTGGTCATCACTAATTATCCATTTTGTCTCTATAAATTTGTCTATCTGGGATAAGCAGAATGATCTATTATGGGACATTCAACAAATACAGTTCAGTGGTATGTGGCCTTTTGCGTTTAAAGTATTTCACTTTGGCATGTTTTCAAGGTTCATCTGATCTGTTAGTACAACATTAGCATTTCTGTTCTCTTAATTGAGTAGTATGCCATTGAATGGATATGCCACAATTTCTTTATTCATTTGCCAGTTGAACACTTGCTTTGTTTCTATCATTTGTCTATTAAAACTAAAGCTACAATGGACATTCATTCCTTTTACTCTGGGGGTACAAATAGCGGTAAAATTGTTGTGTCACATTTTAATTCTATGCCAAACTTTATTAAGAAATGGCTAGACTACTTTCAAATTTGTCTGCATCACTAAGAACCACACTGATTTTCTGCTGTTTTCCTTTTTTGAGAAATTCTACAGTTTCATCTAAGGAACTTGAGTAGATACATAGTTCTAGGCAGTCTGCGAGCAAAATAAAAAAACAATATCAATAGAGGAAGGCGGAAGGATTTTAAAGAAATTTTCTATCTTCTTTCACATCTTGTCTAGACTCAGTCTCTTGACAAAGGAGAAAATGTTTCAGCTCAATTAATGAGGAAACTTTCAGAGTAATATTATGTGCCCATTAATTTTACCCAGAGTTTGTGTATTTATGAACACTGTAGCAAACCTTAGGTGTTCAAAGCGTCACCAGAGACACACTCACCTCATGAACATAAGCAAACAAAATGGCTTGATGGTAATTTGTCATTGGATGGAATGGTAAATGAAAGAACTCTGAAGTTGATGCAGGCGCACAGCAGATGGACATGAATGGAGTGTGACCACAAGATACAAGTAGCTATTCTGCATTACACAAAACAAACCTTGGAGAAATATCACATCCTTGCTGCATAAAAGCACCCAAGGAAAACCAAAGACTGTTAAATATTCCAAATTCGTTCGGAGGATCAGGAGGGCTTTGTGGGTCACGAGGTTCTTCATTGTTGTCTTCCAAATGCCATTCATAAGG
The DNA here is from genome assembly GCF_037038515.1 of Microtus pennsylvanicus. NCBI lineage: Eukaryota > Metazoa > Chordata > Mammalia > Rodentia > Cricetidae > Microtus > Microtus pennsylvanicus. The sequence continues at coordinate 50,503,209 of NC_134601.1, forward strand.
GCTAAATCTGCTAACCAGGAAGAGAACTACACTGACTCCAATGTAAGCGAAGACAATGCACATCCAGATTTCATAAGCTAATGGATCCAGGAACGAAAATACGCCTGGCTTGGATTTCTGAGGCTTCTTTATCATGATGGAGATTCCCAGGCTCATAAATGGCTTTGAAAAATCTATGACTTCTTCACGGACCAATGTTATGGTGAGTGGAGCAACAGCTATATCAGCTCTCTGAAAAACAAAGACACATAGCACCTTTAAGACAGCATTTCCTTTATCATTTGTCATTTAGTAAATGTTTTTGCTTGAAATATAATATATTCCATCACGATAACCAGCCAATTTGTCAATGCTAAGATTAGAGAGGCAAGGTTATTCAATGGGTTCTAAATTGCTTTAGTTTGATGGTGAGATAAGGAAAAAGGCCTCTTGTCCTCTGAAGCACATTGGCTTGGTGAAACTAATTCCATGGCCTCTAATTTCTTGTTTGCTAACTCACACCACCTCAACTTTTACTTCTTTATGACATATCTAATTTAACTTTTCTTATTTTAATATTCATGTTCTTATGCTATCTCCCTTATTTGACTGTAATTTTTTGTGCACGGTGTACAATAACCTTCATTTCTTATATTTTTCCCTTTTCCTTTGCAGTATTCAGTATAAGACTTGATTACTGCCTTGTCGGTTAAAATATATATCATCTGAAGACAGGAACCCAGTCTTTTGGTTTTGTATCTGTTATTGCAGTAGATTGATTCAATATTAAAAATGTAGATTCCTTAAATAGTTGTTGATTGTTGAACATAATAGACGAAAACATGCAACATTTCTGAATTGGATATACAAGAATAGAACAGCTACTAGAATATATATTAATTTATTAAGTAAGCTGTCTTGTCTGGTGATAAATACAAGTACCACATTCACGCATGTCAGATTGATAAATAAATGTTAGCAGTGCACCGAATAATTAACTCATCATGTAAAGGCATGTATGCCACCTTTTTATATTATTCTCAGGAAAATAAGGCATTAGACTTTTCTGCACTTATTTTTTCTACAATTGTTCCTTTAGAATGATAGTGGGTTTTAGTGTAGAAAGAGGCTTTAAAATATATATGTGGGAAAATGTATATAACTAGGGGATGACTTAAGTATGGTATATCAGTTTTGTAGTAAATTACTAAGTAGGTTCAGTTTTTCTGTGATAAATATAGTTATGTTTCAATATCTTTACCTGTGGGGAGGGATGGAGGATGAATGATGAAGCTTGAACTAAAGTATATTTACCAAAAATGATATTTATTTTGGTGGATTGTACAGGGCAACTCAAACCACTTGAGAAGTGCTCCTTATTTAAGGGGAAACGCAGATGATGAACAGTTGGTCACATTTATTGAGTGCTTACTCTGAATGCGGCACTATGCCAAGCACTTTGTACATATTATTTTACTTCATTTTCCTAGCAACCTTGAGGTTGATACAATTACCATTCTCTTTTCAAATAATGTACATTTTAACAGACAAGGCAGTAATCAAGGCTTATACTGAATACTGCATGGGAAAGAGAGGCTGAGATTAGACCTCTGGTACTGAAATTTGGATCCACTCTCTTAACCAGCCTCCTCTTTTTCAATTGACACTTGCATATGTGTACTACGTACTATAGTACTTTGATCTACAATCAGTGAGTTCTTTGATGATGTAGCTCTTCTGAGTTACCCATGCTTCTACAAAAGCCCCCAACTCCTATAAGTAACCCCAATAAAAACTTTATTTTGCTGAGATGGATGTTGGTGGAATTGTTGCTTTTGCCTGCCATTGGTACTGTACTGGGGATGAGTAGCCATTTGTTCAAGTCTTCCCAAGGAAAGTCATACAATACTTATTCAGTTGAAATCATAGGCAGTTCTGTTTACCAAAAACCATCCCTCTCACTTTGTAATCCTTTTACTACCCTACCCATATTGCACCTTTACCCACCACCATCAATGGTCTTGAAACTATGACTTAATTTATCTCTGAATTAAAGCAGTGCTTTTGCTTTAGGATTTAATTTGTAGGCCCTCTGACTTATTGAAATTATTTCTTGAGCTGTAAACTTGGTTGCCAGACTCAGACATATCCTGTCAGACATCGGTGGCTCATGTGACATTACTGGGCTTTTGCATTATATACTCTTTCCTTTGGCTCTCTGACACTAAAGACTACAGACTCTCTTCCTACCTCTATGTATATTCTTTGCATTTTTTTCCCTCCAAGTTTTCCTTCTCTTCCAACGTGTATTTTGTTTTTCCAGAAGTGTCTGGTTTAGGAGGTAATCACTGAAGGTTTGTGGAATAAGACAGATCATTCAAGGTTCTGTCCTTTATTTTTCTTCTTTCAGCATTATCATCTAAGGCTTCAATGCTCATCATATTGCAGTTAACTCCTTAGTTTAGCTGCACACTGAAGATGAGATGGGAGCCAATGACAAATTTTTACCTATTTTATCCTTTGGCTAAGGGCTACACCTAGTCATAGGAACAATGACTGCTGATAAGAATGGAATTGGCCAGAAAGCTAGACTAGGTTTTTGGCAAAGACAGCTTGAATCAGGTAGAGTTTTGTCATGCCAAGATAATTCATACATAAAGGCACTTCCTCTCACTGCCAACATGTTTCTGCCTCCCGCTTGGAGGATACACATACATATATAGTGTAAGTTCCCATTTGATCTTATTTGAATTTAATTATTTAATTTAACTAGTTTTTTCTTTCCCTTTTAAATCATGTAACTCTTGATCCTTCTAGGAGAAATTGCTATTATTTTTTTCTGTCTTTAAAGGTAGTAGTAAGAGGGTATTTGGTGTAAAAATAGTCACTCTATTTGTACTGGATTTAAAGGAACTGAGCTCTTTTCAGTTAGGTACAGAATGGAAGATTGAGGCACTTGCTCTCCTTTAAATGGAAAACTATACCCCATCCTATATTTGGGAGCATTTGCTGGGAGGGGAGGGAATGGGGAAAAGGTGTAATTATATTGTAATCTCAAAAGAAAGAAAAAAAGAAAGAATGATATAACAGTTGAAATATAAAAACAAAATAAAATAAAAATACCCCTACCAAAAAAAAACCCACAAAAGAAAACTAACTCAGTAACTGCAACACCTACCACATGGTGAGCACACCAAACACTAACGAAAGATGACTAGACAGAGCAGGAATGAACCGTCGTTTCATTGACTAGTTTCTAGGGACTTTTAACAAAAGAACAGATTCCCAAAGGAGGCCATTTTGAGTTTAAAATACTTTTGAATCACACACACACACACACACGTGCGCGCGCGCGCGCGCGCACACACACACACACACACCACAACAAAACAAAACAGAAAAAAAGACCCAATAGGACAAATCAATTCCCCTCAGGTACTTGTCTCTTTCCCTAAAACTAGCATTTCTAATTTTCTGAATTCTTTCTGGGAAGCCTTTTCTTTCCATTTTTTTCCATTTATGAGATAGCATGTTGCTATGTATCCCAGGCTAACCTTGAACTTATTTCATGGCTCAAACTGGACTCAAATTTGTTATAATCCTCCTCTTGTCTTGGTCTAGCAAGTTCTGGAATCTCAGGAACTTTTTCAAAAGAAGCAATATATATATAATATATATATAACTTTATATATATACATAACATACACATATATAACTTTATATATATACCTACATAACACACACACACACACACACACACACACACACACACACACACACACACATATATATATATATATATATATATATATATATATATATATATATATATGTAACTACTCTAATGGAAGATGGTGTTAAATATGGGCTCCTTCAATTCTCACTGATGATGTGACCTGGCTCTAAAACAAGAATTTCCAATGTATATTTAAGAACTCATAATAAAGACCTATAGATTGAAAAAGACAGAGGGATAGCTGCAAGTAGCTAGAAGAAGGATCTACCAATAACAGGTAAGAGAGCTGCTGATTTAGCCTCTAGGACAATAAGATTTATGGGAGACTGAGAAGTCCTTACTTTTTCTCTTGTGTCCTTGGTGAGAGACAAGTCACAGAACTGGCACATGAGCTCAGAACCAGCCTCGGAGACTCCTTTGCCCTCTCCTACCACTACTCCTCCCTCCATATTATAAAATACAACTGTGACAGTGGGTTATTTCAGAGCTTATGACCCACCTGTCACAAAGCCTGGGAAATAATCAGTTTGATTATTAACGGGAATGTGGAGAAACAGACTACTAATAGGTGTCCAAAAATCCTCAGTTAGCTCTCCTGGGACTGCCATGGCATACGGACAAAAGAGGCTACTTTAAGGAAAAATGAAAGATACTAAAATAGGCAACCACCCAAATGAAATCCTCTTTTAAAATATTTGTATTTGTTATGCATACATGCATATAACATGTGCGGATCAAATCCACCACCCTGAAATCCCTTCCTTGATATTTGTTCTTAATGTAAGTCAGCTGTGACTGGAGTCAAGCATGAAGAATTATGGCTAGGACTATGTAGCAGGTGAGCTTCTGGTTTAATAATCAAGTGTCTCTCTTCTCGTGTCCCAAACCACTCAAGCCGCCTTTTGTCATCAAGCCTGTGCTGGTAACTGCAGCAGGAATGTCATTTTAGAACCCTAGGTGGGTAAGTGCTCCATATGAGTGTGCTGCAGGTGACAGAGGAAACCCAGCAAATGGTAAGAGCTTACGAGGAGACTCTTACTGTGTTTTAACTTGCATTTTGACTACTTAAAGGATTTTAATCAAGCAGTTTAAGAATGGTTGTGTGGGCTCAGTAAACACACTAAATTAGGTTTGTTTTTTTTCCCATTTAACCAGTGGCAAGCCCAAGCAACCGCATTATTGGAGTGGATTTAGCCTGAGGGCGTTTGTAATTGTTCTCACAGGTGGGTGGCCAAAGTTGTCAGTTTCCTAATATCTAATCCCCCGACAGACTCCTATGCACAGAGACCGTGCACTTAAGGAGATGACGAGCTTTAAACGGAGATGACATTTAGTTTAACTGTAATTGTACAAATTGTTTGAGCTGTAAGGCTTGTTACATCTTAAAGTATTTTCATCTGTTTAGCTGATATAAAATTCGTATCCCATTTGGAGATCATTTTTGAGCAAGAGCTTGTCAGCCATGGTTTCAGAGCACTTTCTGATAGCAGGGGGCAAAGGAAGAAAGGAGGAGATGTATCACGCAGACCATACCATATACTATGTAAGAGGAGTAAATGTGATCTCCTCCCTGCTCCCCGAATAGGCATAAAGTGCTAGTGGCCTTGGGCAGACATTTTCCCCAGAAAATTTAAATGTGTTAGAAAAAGAAGTGGAGCAGAATTAAACTGGACAAAGGAATATAATAGCTGTGTGTTGTGGACACGGATTAAACTGCTTTATTGGCTGTACTCTATGAGATATTTGTTGTCTGCCATTGTTAAGATCTGGAGGAAAGGGATGAGGCCTATTTAAATCAGTGAAACAACAAGCAGGGTCACAACAGGATTTCCTCATTTCTTTATCCAAAACAGATGTCCCAGTATGGTTCTATTGATTTGGACTCCTTGTCCTTGGGGAGCTGTGGGATTTAAAGACCCAGTGAAGATAAACGGACATCCCAGGAACTGGAAAAAGGCCGTGTGATGCTAAATTTGGTTGGAAATATTTCGCTACCCCTCCGCTCAGAATAGCAGACTTTCATGTATCATTAATGCTCCTCCCTGGAGTCTATGTTCTTTCAGGAGAGGATCACTTTTTTATCAAGTCATCAGTCCTTTCTGCTAGAGCCCCGTGTAATCAGAAGACTAGAAGTGAATGCCATGCATTCATAACATACATACTGTTATTGGATCCTTGCTTCTTTGCCTTTAACTGGAAGGACAGATTGACTTTCTGCCTTTGTTAACGGAAAATAAATCTATTATAGGATACTGACAATCCAAGGTAACTTCTTATAAGCAAAGAAATGGTGTAAATAGTTATCTGTTGAGTTTCCATTTCTCCTGGGAGTGTGAAGTGGTCTGGGGCAGCCAAGGACTGTGATCTGCAATCAACATATGCCAATCCCATCTCCACTTCTGAGCTTTCTGCTATCTTCTAAGTCAGATGAACGAATCTGAATAATATCTTTCCTGGCCTTTCTTAAAAGCAATCCCACGTACTCTTTATTCTTAGTTCTAGGTGCTAAGAACATAAGGAACGTGGCAGTGGCCCACTGGGAGGTGTCCTCTTCATAACTGGGGCTCCAATTTTGCTCTAGCCCATTTCTTGCCTTTTTTTTTTTTAAAAAAAACTTGATAGGTCATATGTCTCCTCTGAGGACAGAGATTCCCAGCTATTTACATTGTATTTTTAAATATTTCAAGAGGTAACTAGATGTTTGTATTGCATTGTCCTAGAGGGCACATAGAAATGCGATGAGTATCTTGGATGGCATAGCACATAATCCAGCTAGAATTCAAGCCCTATACCCCAAAGCCAGGAAGAAATGGCATATCTGACTGAATTAACATCAAGATACCCAGAAGCTAACAAGTTTAGTGAACTGATCCAATGTAAACCAGCAGACAGAGCACTCGGCCAGGCAGACTGGCATCCGAGTTGTCAAACTGTGACTTTTGTGATATTGTCAAAGTTTGCTACTACCCATTCTCCCTGAGAAATTCCTGTCCCTCTTGTTCTCCATGAAGCTTCAATTTCTTGATTTACTCAATGGTCAATAATAATATTTAGTCCCTGGTGGATCTCCTAGTCATCTGTAAAAATGAATTAGATGTTTGCCTAAGAAATATTTAAGAATCCTGATAGCCACAAAATCTTCTTGGAGAATGCCCTCTTGAAACATTTGCTACTTGGGAGCAGTAAAAACTGATGGTGTGTGAGCCATTTGAGCTGGAATGATTATTACGTGGCAGTGTTACAGAAATCCAGCTCAAAAATCAAAATTGCTAAAACCAGGTGGACAGTTTCAAGACCACGATGTACTGAAGGGCTTATGTAACGGGACACATTTATTGTATGCTGCTGACGTTTGTTTCAAAAATAACCTTCTTAGAGATACAAGGTGCCCCAACATCAACTTTGATTGAATTTCTTTAGGGGAAAAAGAAAACATTCAGGAATCATCTGAAAAGAGACTAATTGACTTCTTTATTGTTTAACAAATTTAATTCTTTTTGACTTTTTCTTGGGACTTCGTGGAAGATACAGAAATATCTCTGACAAAGCCTTCCCAGCTCTGCCTTCCTTCACCATTTACCTGCTCTGATCCATACTACATCCAAAAGGCCTAAGAGGCAACACTGGGAAGACAAGGCAGTGTCTATCTGGGTAGTTTTCCTGCTAAATGCAAGTAGTCATTCCCTGTTCTTCTTTTTGTCCATTAAGCACTCTGGGAAATCATCAGAGCCCCCTCCCGGCACATACACACCCTCCTTTCTTCTTCTGAAGCAACTTGCAAACCACAAGAGGTCAAGTCTGCCAGAAATGCAAGCCTGTGTTTTCATTTATTTTTATCTATTTCTATCATGAACAGAGACATTGAAAACCTTCTAAAGTCAAAAGATTAAAACTTCAACATGAAGATGAGGGCACATTTAGCTCATGATTTATCTGACAGCAAGCTTTTCCTCCACGCATGACAGGAAAGCCTAGTTTCTATATTCCTAGGTCTTAGAGGAAAGTGGAGTTTGACAGTCCACTTCAGTGGATTGGTTTGCTGTCAGTTCTCCAGAATCACTTTGTATTATTCAGCTCAGAAAACATCAGAGACTTCTTCTGGGTCAGGAGAGGGGAGAGGATGTTCCTTTAAGAGCCCTCTCTGGCAGAAAGGAAAGCTCTTCCCCAGAGCAGCAGGGAAATAAGAGAAAGGCTGTTCCAGAAATCTCACCTTTTCAAAATTGAGGAGATGAGGTCTGAATTACTAAACCAAGAACTCTGTACTTCTCGAATTCCTTCACTTACAAATAGATGAAGTGGAAAGAAAAAGGGATGTGTAGAGATTAAACTATGCAGCAGAGAGGACATCCCAGGGGAAAAAGCAAAACACCACGAGAGAACTGCACTTCATCTGAACAATGTTGGGAAATCTCTTACCCTACAACATCATGTCTTGCTGAATGCTAGGAGTGTGCTGGTCTATTTTCAGACCATGCCATGTTTCTTTGGAGACACTACAGAGTTCTGACCATTCCATTTTGATGGGCTTGTGGCCGTATGGACTACATCACATCAGATGACTGGAGCAGTAGAAATTGACATCCCCCCATTTTTTTTGTCATGTTACTAAAAAGCCTCAATAACTTCTCTCCATAATGGCTAAGGCATCAAATGCCTTTTATAATAAGGTTCAACTCTCATTCCAGATGCAATGGATCTGAGACAACACTTTAGCTATGGTATAGTATAGTGACCTGATTAAAAGCACTGTGCTCTTGCTATGTTCAGAGTGTTGGTGTCCCTCTTCATATGTTGAAATTCTAACCCATAAGGTAGTGTTACTAAAAAATGTGGTACTTAGGAAGTAGTTAGTCCATGAAGCACAGTCTTCATGAATAGGATTATCTTGAATAGGATATCTAGAATAAGAGGCTACAGAGACCCATTGCCCTTTCCCTAATGTGAAGATGCAACAAGAAGCTACAATTTATGAGCAGCTACAATTTATGAGTCAGAAAGTTCATCACTACTAGACAATGGAATCTTTGATTATCCATGTTCCAGCCTCCAGACTGGTGAAAAATCACTATCTGTTGTTTACAAGTCTAATATGCTTTCTTATAGCAGCCCGAACAACAAAGACAGGCCCTGCAGGGTATTTGGTTTCTGGAATGTGACTTTAATTCTTAGCTTAAGTATTCTCACATGTAGAATGAGGTTACTAATGGAACTTCTTCAAATGCATGTTGTGAGGATTAAGGTACATAATGTTTGTAAAGTACTTAGCACAGTAGGTAGCAGGCAGTGAATACGCTATAAGTGTTGGCTAAGAATAACACAAATATTACCTTATTTTTCCCACCATGAGCTCAGATTAATGAACCTTTGTCAACCATTATTGTGTACGGATCTTGATTCATTAGAACAAAAAGTGAGACTTCCCTACATGTAAGATGATATATTAAGTGCAGAGAGAATTGTAGGCATGCCAATACCTTTAGAGCATTGTAGAAATAAGGGACAAGCAAAAAAAAAAAACCCACTGTCACTCAGAAAGGGAGAGACTAGTACTATGTCATAATGGTTGAGAGAGACTGAGAGAGACTCAAGGTCCTCAGAAATCAATTGGGTTGTCTGCCCCTCTCTGGAAGTAGAAAACCTCTTTCTCATCTCTGGACTGACTTGTGTTTCATCTGCAACTCAGTCCTGCCCCAGTTCCCAGGGCCAACCTTGACCTAAGACAGGTGGTGACTGGCTCCAGCCACACAGATGGAGGCGGGGGTTCAAGTTACTGTACTGTTTGTCTGGCAAGAGGAGAGTGTCCCAGTTTTGATACCTGGTGCCCAGCCTCATTTTAAGCCTTAGTTCCCATTCTGTGTTCTTATTTTTAGAAATAAGCTTCTTCCTTTATGCTGGTTTCCAAAGGCCTATTCTAAAAACCACATTGAGTGACCCCGGTAGTCTCTTCTGATTGAAGAGCAACACCCTATTTTGTACGGGCTACCTCTGAAATCATTTTCCTGATCTTCAGTCCAATAGATACATGGATGTTTACTTCTTACCATCTATGACTTCTCAGCAATCCCCCACCCCAATTCATTTGTTTTCTCAGTATCTGTTGCCTGGATGGGTACTAATCATTGCAAGTGATTCTTGTTTATTAGAACCAAATATTTCCTGTCCTGATCTGCACTTTGGTTAGTTTATTAGAGACTGGTTTACCCAATAGGTAATTCTGCTGGTCAGTTGTACTTATCCTCATATGCCTCATTGGTTTTCCTAAGATCTGATGCTTCCTGAGAGCAAAACCATTTAGAACTAAGTCACCAAGGAGCTGTGAAGATACCACTGTAGCCTTCTTAAGGTTTTATCCTGGTTTTTAAAGTGGGAAATTGCAGCAATGTAGATCTGATTTGCTAGTGTGAAACAAGATGTACAGCTAAATGGTAAACAAATGGTAAAAATTTTAATTAAGGTGGTAATGCTGTTGGTTGGCATGAAGAGTGCAGTTAGATTTGAGAGACTTAGTAGAATTCATAGTGCATTCTGCTTCATTAGACATGAACCAGAAAAGATGAGGAAAGATGGCGACACTACTAAGGCAACTACAAAGGTGTGTGTTTCTGACACCGGAATCAGTGAAATATAGAAGGAATAGACGCTTAGTAGAGGGCAGGGTGTGCTGGATTTCACTTAATTCTATTTGGTGGCTGAGTAATTTCCCTCAATTCTATTTTCCTTTTCACAAAATAGCCCTGTCACTCAAAGGATAGTATCAATAGTCTACCTTTCATGAAAAACTACTTGCATTTTACAGATTCATAAATTCTGAAATCTGATAAATCTTAAGCTTGAACATTAAATCCCTCATTTTCTTGTTAACTGAAAATCATAGAAATAAGCAACAATGGAACCAAAAATACTTACTCCGTAGACAAGTTCCCCAACCATGCCATTCCATATTTTAGTCTCTGGATCCCGTGCACCATATTTTCCATCACCGACAATGGATAATTTGTATTTGATCCTTACATGTTTGGCTATTTCATAGGCTAAATCAACACAATAGCCTTCATAGCGCTCATTTCCTTCTAGTTGTTCATGATTCTTTTTATACATTACGTATGGTGATTCCTTTGGGACCAGAAAAAAGAACAAAAGATTACTCCTATCCATTTTTTCCCTTAGAGATAGTAATTGTAAGAGGAATACATTTTCCCCTCTGTTGCTATTGAGGCTTAGTGTATGGATATGATTTTTTAAGTTTTTGACTTATTCAGCTATTCATGGAACCATGTATTCCTTGGAGTCCTTAACAGATAATTTAATGAAGTAGGGAAGCATTTAAGTCTTTTTCCTAAAGTTTGAAAGTAGGACTAGTTTTCAGCAGCAAAGTCTTTTGATTTAGTTGAATCGGAAGTGCTATCTCCTTCAGTACATAGTGACAAGCTAACTGCCTTCCGTTTCTAAGGATGCATTAGGAAGAAGGTACAGCCCACTCTGGCTGGCCATAGAGAAACATTGGTTCTTGTGAAGCTGGAGCATTTGGTGCAGACTTTTTTTTCCATCTGCAGGGCTGTATACAATTCTTAGGATAAGGTGAAGGAGAGTAATTGATACATACTCTTTAAATATCATACTTCTTTTAAACTGAGTTATGTACTTCACTTAAAAGCATCTTTAGGAAAACTATTTTAAAACTGGAACTACTCCCTCAAATGTCTATAGTGTGTTGAATTTTGTAGAATGTGTGGCTAATTGTGCCTTGAAGTGGTCCTAAGACATAGGTAGGAGATGATTATTATTTATTTCCATCCTACAAATAGCAAAGATAAGATCCTGAGAATTAGATAAAAATGTAACTTGCACATATACGCATAGGAGAGTTAGGTCCCATATTAGAATTCTAACTGATTTTCTTTCACACGATGACAACTCTCTACAATGAAGACTTAGATTTTATGTCTGGATGAAGCACCATTTTTTGGGGGGAAAATTGGAAGAGGACACTGGGAAAGTGTTACTCATTCATCATTCATCCATCTATTCTATCTTTTCTCTCTGTCATTCCTCATTCATTCATTTATTCATCCATCTATTCTATCTTTTCTCTCTGTTGTTCTTCATTCATTCATCCATCCATCCATCTATTCTATCTTTTATCTCTGTCGTTCCTCATTCATTCATTTATTCATCCATCTATTCTATCTTTTCTCTCTGTTGTTCTTCATTCATTCATTCATCCATCTATTCTATCTTTTCTCTCTGTCGTTCCTCATTCATTCATTCATCCATCTATTCTCTCCTTTTCTCTCTGTCATTCTTTATTTGTGTATACAGCAAGTGAGCACATATCATAGTATTTGTGTAGAGGTCAGAGGGACAATTTGCTGGAGTTGGTTCTCTCCTTCACCTTATAGGTTCTTGACATCAGCCTCAGGTCATCAGGATTCATGGCAAGCAACTTTACCCACTGAATCATCCTACCGTTGTTCTCTCCCTTCCTTCCTCTCAATTTTCTGATGGAACTTAAATATGTACTTAGTTGTGGCCAATTCTCCACCTCTTTTTTTTGCCTCTACACCTATTTTCATTCCCTCTGTGCCCTTTTGGCTGTAGTATTTTCCCTTCTGTGTTGATATTACATGTGCTCAGTTTCCCTTACACCTGTCCATTAACATCTTTCTGCTCTCATGGACCCACCATCTATTTCTTGGCCTTTACTCATGCTTACTCCCACTTAACAGTTGGAAAATAACTTCTGCATGTGAGAGAGAGCATGTAGTATCTGGTTTTCTGAGCCTCAATCATACCAATACCCATAATATTTTCCAGTTCTGCAAACTTTCCCGGAAATCCTACAATTTAATATTTCTTTATGGATGAGTAAAATTCCATTGTGTATTGCAACATTTTGTTCATCTTGGAGAGGGGTTTGAGGGCTCCAGAACAGCTGTTTTGTTGTAACTGTTGCATGCATAAACACAACACTGGCTGAATAATATGTTTAGACCTGTTCAGAGTACTTAGAACTGAATAATACTTTTAGGATGGTGTTAAGAAAGTTTACTTCTTGTATGTCCACACTTACCAGAATGGTAGTCACGACAATTGTCCGGTTCTCTGAGGATGCACTATCATTGCTGATTTGCTGATCCGAGAAGGGCACAAACCTTTCATACTCATTCCAGTAACCAGCCTAGAAAGAACATTTGACCCAGATGACTATTTTTCTCTCAAGAAATACAAAGTGAACTTCAATGAGTTTGAGATTTACAAGGATTGATACTCTGTTTCTATCTGTTACCGCCCTCAGGACAAAAAGGATATACACAGAGGAGCGCTTATTGTTTCTTTATCTTGAGGATTCCTTTCCTCACCTCATCCTTACTGACATCCTGTAAAATCCTTTAACCCACTGTGTAATCAATATTTTTCGCCATTAATTTTCCATAGTAGAAAAATGTTTAGAACTGCAGAATACTGCTATATAGGAGTAGAAAGCCAGTTAGTCGCCTGTAGATGTAACACAAGTTAGTTTATAGTCTAAGAGTTTATCATAGTGCTATGAAATCCTCTTTATGTCTAACTCAACTGTTAATAAAGTAGAAGCCAACTGGCCATATAAAATTCAGCTATGGAGAAAGGAATTTTGTCCCAAGAATTTTGGTGGTGGATTGGCAAAACGGAAAGAGACCTATTTTTCATTTTTATTTGCTAAGAAGCATATGTACTTGGGAAGATTCTCCTATAAAGTTGGTGATTCCTTCCCTTTGTTCAGAAAAGTGTTAAGTTTTATGCGACTAGTCTCAGAAGGTCATCCTCCTTTAAAAAACATTGTTGGGTCATTCTGCTTCCAAAACTCTATGTATCTCATCTTTGCTCCTTGGCAGATGGAAAGGCAAATGTAAAGACAAAAACACCAAGTGGGACTTTTCCACAATATCTTCTTGTGTGAGAACGCTCTCACCTTTGGAGAGACATTTCTCATATTGTCTCTTTTGGCTACTTACTTTTCGAGAGCCTGAGACTTTCATTTCATACACATCAATGGTATAATTTGTCCTACGTCCGTAAGTATCAAATTGGATGTTTCCAGTCATTCCTTGGACTTGCACCTGGTAATAAAGGAAAGAGGCAAAGAGTGACACTATCTTTTTCATTGTTGCCACTAGGGCTCTAGGATGAAATCTTTGAGGATTTTCATTTTAGGTCATTGAATTCCATGTGGCGGATCAAGTTTTCACAGAGCTTTATTTTCTGAGCAATATGTTTTTCTCTGCCTCTAAGTTATGATGCTTTGAGAAGGCATAAGAAGTGGTTACCTGTCTAATGCAACGAGACATCTATAACCACTGTTTCACAGACTTTTCTAGTATTCCCTTCTTAAGTGTATACTTTAGGCTGAATACATTAATGCATTCTGCATTTTAATTTTCTGGGGGCCATTATTGTGTATACATATTTCCAATATTTGAAAATAATTCAGTGGTCTTGTTCTGTAAAATGGGAAATCCCAGAAGTACCTATCTTTCAGAACTATTTAGATGATTAAATGAGATCTAAGTAATGTCGGGCATATAGTAAATATCATAGTGTGGTCTAGATATATTGACATTTAAATTTATTTATTAATATTCTCTGTGTATGATTTGAATGTAGGAACGCAGGCACCCATGTTTTGCAGTATGTGTGTAGGTCAGAGGACATTTTTAGGAGTTGATTCTTTCCTTTTCCAATGGGATCTTGGGATTGAACTCAGGTCATCAGGTTTGTGCACCAAACACCTTAACCCATGGAGTCTTCTTGCCAAATCCAAGCTGTATTAATTGCTAACCAAAATGAATTTAGCTATTTTTCAAGAGGATTGCCTATTTATTGACTTCAACAGTGAGAAAGGCAGTCCTTTCCCCTTATTTAAACTATATGCCAAGGTAGCAGAGAGCATGGATGCCATGGAGAGATAATTCAAAGACTGATAAAATCTGTCGGCTTTAAGGGATCAGGAATGTAGAATGATAGATAACAAGAAAGAAGTCCCAAAGCTGCACTCCTGGATTGAGATGCCAAATTCAGAGTCCACATGTGCTATAGTAGTTTCATGTTCTGGGCCTAGTCTTATGAATATAAGAGGCTGTATCTACTGACAAATTTCCTGCTCTGCTCTATAGTTCAGAGATATCAAAGACAGTCTGTCTGTCTGTCAATCTATCTGGATTATTTACTTTCTAAGTAAAAGTTAGAGACTTCAAAGAAAAAGAAACTCTTTTGTTTTCTTGATATAAACTGGTAAAATACCCTTTCCTTCATTTCTAGACAATACGGGCTGGCAAACACGTCAGGAAGAGTAACGGGGTTCTACTGCCAACGAGAAAATTGATAACATGGCTTAAAAGAAGGGGATTTCTTAGTACCAGTAGGAGACTATGGAACTACTCTGATATGGCAGCTTGTCCATTGAACCAAAGAAACCTGAGCACTAAGCTTGCAGACCACGTGAGAAGACGGTTCTAGGTAAAGAAATGGACCTTAGTTGATGCACAAATGACTTATCTAGCAGGATGGAACTGGTGCATATTGTGATGACAGACAGAGCAGAGACAATTGCATAGGACTTCTTAAGAAATTCTTCATTGCTTTACATACTCAGGTCTTCAAAGTCTCATTAAGAATTACACATTGCAAAAGACCCAGCTTATCTGAACTTGACTTATGGACTGGACCAAGTCACTAGGTAACCTAGAGATGCTAGAACCATGATTCAAGTCTTTGGTGAACAGGAATAGAATTGGACTACCACTCTAAGTGAAGTCTATTTTTACGGATGTGGTCTGGTACCAAATGTCAGTGATAGATTCCTACTATCTCATCTAGAATCCCTTGCATGTGATTTACCCATAATTTTAAACATCCATATCTTTCTGATTCCCATGCTAGATTGGGAGCATCTGAAGATAAGAGACATCCATTTTCTATGTTTTCGACACTGAATGCAATGCAATTCAAATACGAGATCTCCTTAGCTTCTCTTATACATGTGCATGCTAATATAGAACCTGATACATAGGGGCTTGCTAAATGCAGAATGGATGGCATGGTTATATATTCATGTCAAGATGCCCCAAACATGCGTCTATCTAAAAATAGGGATTTTGTTTCTAGATTTCTTTAGAGGGAAAAATGATTTATGGAGAAACTATGTGTTAGTCATAGAAAAGATGTTTGAGCATCAAATAATCTCACTTTTAATAACTCAAGTAAAAGTGGATTTTTTTAAAAAAATGTAGTAATGCATTTAGTATTTTTTAGATCAATCTATTTCAAGTCTGAATAGTACAGTATTACTAAGGGCCCATATTCTTTTGGAAAAGGCCATTGCTTTCCAGAGTTTTTGGAGCAGTGGAAACACATTGCTTTGTAAAAAGAGTTGAGGAATCCCTATGATCAGGTGAGTGACTGTTGAGGCCTGGAAAGGCAGGTGACTTTTTTTGTCTTATCGTTTGAACTGACCAGTGAGTTACACAATGCAGAAACTTTTCTGTGCGACAGGATAGTTGGTCTAATTATTTTGTAGCCGAGTTTTTTTTTTTTTTATTTTCTATTCTGGTGGCCACTTTCTTTTGGGGGAAGGTGGTGGTTTATATTATGAATGGGCAATCAAGTAGAAATGAAAGCTCCTTTTGATTCACTCTGAGGAAGTTTTATATTTCACTCATCATTATGTTCCACCTGACAATACAAATCTTGTAACTGCTAGTAAGGTTGAATTTAATTAACTGCTCTTCAAAATCGTGTGGTGCTACTTCCATAAAATGACACTTAGGGCATTTGTTAGGGAATTGACATAACGACATAAGAGTCTGCATGATAGGAGAATGACTCATATCTCTTTCTTGGAGAAAGACACAGAGGCTACTAACCTCTTTTGATTGAATGTGTCCAACTTGGCAAATTTAAGGCGGCAGTAAGCGAGCCAACTACACAAAACGATGTACGTTATGAGGCTGTTCCCAATTCTTCACTGCTGGGTTGTGCACTGAATTATCTTACGATGGCCTATCTCTTTGTTCATTTGGATGTCCCAAATATCAAGATAATTAGTTGGAAAGAAGAGATTCTTGTACTCTTGAAAGCTCATTTTAATGCATGCAGGCACATGTGGCAGGCATAAAGTAAAATATTCAGGAAAGAGCTCTTGCTTGGAAAGCTGCAATGAATGGGTGATGTTGCTCCTAGTGTAAATAATGGAATCTGTTCAAAGGACACTGCTTGAAGCCTTAAATGATCTCCTACCCAGTAAATGCTAAAAACAAGTGACCTATTTGATGGTCTATCCATTGATTCCTTGTACTTTTCTTTAGGCTTTTTCTTTGCGGCACTGGGCAAAAGCCTCTTAAGTAGGCCTAGAAATGATTCATGTTCCTGCATTCTACCATGCAGAATAGTACAAGTGTTCTTTTTGACAACAGAAATACTATCACACTGGCTCAGTTCCACAGTCCATCCAGCTCATAATTTGTCTGATGAGCCTAAGGATGCTGCTGTCCTTTGTAATGCTTATCTTGAAGTTAGGAATATCTTATACTCTCTAAGAGAGAGTCTCCTTACAAATGTGACATTTGTAGAAGATATGCTCTTTTGAACCTACTTATGCATTTAATCTATAATTTTAGAGGGTACCAAGTTTCATTTACCATTTTCAGTGCAGCATAAAACCGAAAATTTATTGACCCTAAATTTGTTCTATTTTTTCAAACTTCCTTGTAGAACTTTCGGTGGGATTCTAGATTGTAGTGACCATCCACAATTATCTTTTTTTTTGTACAGCATGAGATGCTGTTCCTTTTAGTACACTCTCTTTCAGGACTTAGGTCTCATTTGTGTGTGTGTGTGTGTGTGTGTGTGTGTGTGTGTGTGTGTGTCTTTATAAGACCCATCCACTCCAACAAACAATTGTTTTTACCATTTTCAGAGCTCTTTCAATATCAATTCCTTGACTCCAGGGCACAGCAGGGTTCGCTAAGCAGTCTCCAGCACTGCCTCTGCGGGATACATCCACTCGCTGCCTCCTCAGGTATCGGAAGGCTTCGGCTATGACCAGTATTGCATCGTGTGTCAATGCAGATGTATACTAAAACAGACACACGAAAAACAAGATAACATGATAAATGACACCCTCCAATCTTGCCTTGTTCCTTATGATTTTTATCCACCTCGATCATTTGCTCTACAAAGATCTCCTAATTATTTGAGTTGGAAATTCTCTCTGGGCAAGCCTGGCTTTGATGTATTTGACAATGATGCTTCTTACCTCATGTGTGCACATGTTAGGATTATTAAGATCAAATGGCTCACGGAAATCTCTTTCTCGTTCTCAATACTGCTTCGTATTGAGTGAGTGACTATAAAAGGCTGGGTTCTTTATAAGGAAGAAATGCATGTGATGTTAAGGGATGGCATGTATAGATTAGAGTGGAAAGAGCATATCCTAAAGCAAAGCTGAGTTATTGCAGTTTGTAATAGAAAATTCAGATCTGTTGTTTACTTAGGGGGAAAATGGAAATAGCTAAGTTAGACAGCTTGAAATTAATTTGGAAGGAAACATTAATCATTTCTGTCTGGACCATGTTTGCAGCAAGCTAGGACCTCTGGCCAGCAATAAATCAGTTTTTGTTTCCCAGGGGGTAGCAAAAACCAAAGATGCTTTTCAATTGTAGAAAATTACAATTGTTATTGAGTTTTAAATCTGATAACGTCAACAATTTGTAGGCAATGCTTCATGATGCTACCTCTTTCTGGCAAGAATACTTACTTTCTGTTCCTTGTGCACAGTGATATGTTCTACTTGGGATGAGACTAGTCACTTAACACAAGGGATTTGATTATCTGTAGTTTGAAGTGGTGGCTGTCTTTCTATTAAGTGAATCAACAAAAACATGATTAAAATAAGCTGGCCTCTGTTCTGCAAAGGTGATGAATATTTGTAGAATATGGTATCTTATTGACTTTTTAAAATGTAACAAAATGTCCTACAGGGACTTCTTACTATATAAAAGTCTGTCCAAATACAATTGGGAGTGAATACATTGTTGTCTCCACAACTATCAATTTACTTTTCTCATGTTATTTTCTTTCAGGAGCAAGTCATCAAATATGACTACAATAGGAACATATTTTCTTTCATGAAGAAAAATCTTTGTGTTTGCCCATCCTAGCACTACCTAAAGCCAACCATGGTAATTTTTTTTCCAGCCAACAGCATAAATTGTCACCAGTCTTAATGCAGTTATTCTAAAGCCATGCTAAAAGAACTGTTTAATTTTGTGCTTTATTGTTTCTGTTTACCCATGCATAAGATTGCCCTCTTTATCTAAAATAAACCATAAAATGAAATGTTTATAAAATATAGATTAAATAGCATCTGGATTTTAATTTCTCAATCATTTTCCCCAACTCTATATATTCTGCATCAAATATTAAAGGGGGCTCTTCAGTAGACTCAGTACAAGGCTCAATACTTTCTTAAATCATTTCTAGGATTTTCTTTATAAGACTAAGCATTTCTTTCTAGTAAACACTAGCATTTTGCATTATACACACTCATTATTAATGGGTACCTGAGATGGTTCTCATTATCTTTTCTATAAGTTATATATCTTCAGAGCAGAAATAATCTACTTTGCAGTATCTCTCTTTCTATCTCTTATCCTTGTTCATTTTCTTACATCTAACACCGTGTTTTGAAAATTGTTGAGAACCCTTAAAATAATGAACAAATGTGTCTTTGTCTTCTATAGCTGCTAAATCAAAACATCACAAAACAGCGTGGTTAGGCAGTTTCATGGAAATATAAGCTTTAATAAGCTCACCTAAATAAAGCAGGGGGAATCATACCAGTTTAGTACACTAAAAAAGATTTGATTATAAAACATTCCTCATTGGGAATGTGACCATATTCCCTGAGCCAAATTAGGACATCTGGTCTGACCAAAGGGCAGAATGGTTTAAAATGGAACTGCCCTGGAAAATTCTGGCACATATAGTCTGTACTACAACCATACAGTTATTTTCCAACTAGTAAGTGACTTTATTGAATTGTATAATTATGTTTAGCTCATGAATTTTCTAGAGAATTTCAATTGTTTAAAATTTTTACTTGTATTAGGTTCTGATGTGACCCATTTATAGTAGTACGGAGTGCGTCGCTTCTTTCATCTATGTCCTCTACTGTTCTTCTCTGCCCCATTATTGTTGGGGAGAAGAACTTGAAAGTATGAGAAAGGAGAACTTCCTCAGTTTCCCTCTATAAAATGAAGACTTTGACAGTACTTGATTCCTTATATTACACTGTGGACATAGTACACATATTCACTATAGCAGCAAAGAAAAACTAAAAGTTATTTTCATACTTGAATTGGTATACACTCATTCCCTCAGAAAACTAATTAAAGTATCTGTCTGCATGCCTATCTGTCTGTTTGTCTATTAGAAAGACCCTTTGTGTACAGGAATAATTTCCCATAATTTATGTTTTAAACATGTGAGTAAATAATGGGATCTTTAACCATAGGGAACACATAGGAAAATATGCACTTTAACTTTCTACTATTAATATTCTTATCTAGATTTTCAGGAAAATGAGCAGCTTAGGTAACCTAAGTATTTTTAAAGACACTTTTGTAGACAGGCAACTATTTCTGTTCAATATTTCCACACATATAGGTAATGCATATTCTATATTAGAGACTAATTCACTTGGGTGTTCTGAGATTCATGGAACTTATTATCATGGAGCAATCACATAAATAATGTAAAATCCAATTTTCTGTTTCAGGCTATCAATCTTCTTTACCTATTTGCACCGCCTCCACCCTTTGCCTGATGCAGGTTCTTGCAATAGTGTAAATTTCTATGAGAATATTAGAAATGAAATTCCATTCAAAAATTAAAGTTAATTTATTTTCCAACACCAGATTTTTTTTTACAAGATCTTAATATATATATATATACACACACACACACACACACATAAAAGTTGGGGTGGTGCTATATAATAAAATCAGGTGCTGCTGTTTTTTTAAGCTTCGTTGAATACTTCCAAAGGAAGACCAGTTGATCACAGGATGGTTCTAAGTATATAAAGTCCATATTGAAAAGCCCTGGAAAGCTGGCCTTCATGGTCTATGTGTCATGGAGCATTACCTTTAGTGGTGCATTCTTGGCTTCGGGAAATTCCCTTTCATCCAGTCTCACCCAGCGCTGTATGAACTGCTGAACCATTGGGTTTTCATTGTTGACAATCTGGAAACCTGTAATGTTGGCTCCCCCGTGCATGACTCTTTCCAGTAAAATGTCAGTAAAACCCTGAAAAGACAGTGAGAGTGATCATGACTGTGAGAGACAAACGTTTCTGCTTACATCATCTGTTGGAGACTAAGGATAGAAGGAAGGATTCCTTTCCTGAGATTACTTATTAGCAGTAAGGAAGGTCTTTGATGCGAAACTAATTCATAAGACACCATATCTTTGAAGCTATATGCACAATGAAGAAATGGTGCACACTTCCATTTTCCTGTCTGTGACTTTAAGTACCACACAAACCAACACAGGCCCTGCTTTCAAGTGAATATTTTTTTCATTTACCTGTATTTTCAGTCTTTCTACATAGTTATATTTATGCTATGTGACTAGAGAGTGTTGAAGACCATTAAGAAGTGCTATAAAAACTCTTTCTTCACCTTAACATGCTGAATATGGCAGAGTGTTTCAGATTCTTGTGATGAATATTTAGACATTTGTGATTCACAGAAATACTAGTGAGTGAAGCTGACAGCTTGCTTGTATATGATGACATAAACCCCAGGGTGCGTCTCACATGAATCCATAAATGAGTCTTGACATCTGTATAGCATCCACCATTTGCTCCTTAGCTTGCTCTGGTTACCATCTGGTGTCTTTGTCACCTAAGTTCTTCAAAGTACTTTCCCCAGGGTTCACACCTAAGCCTTTCCACATGGGCACTGCCAACTCCATTGGGTATTGCTGTCTTCTGGGATACCTTATCCAGGAACTGCTGCTACCTCTATTGGAGATGAATCTTCTGTGCTTTGTTGCTCATGTGTTAGAATCATTAATGAATGGATACTACCTTTCTATATATATCAATGGGAGGGAAGATGGAGGAAATCTCGGAGGAGTTGGGGGGAGAGGAAACCATAAGAAGAATATAGTGTATGAAAAAAAACCTTTTCAGTAAAAGAAAGAAAAAACGTGCTTATAGGCAGCAGACTTCTGTGGCTGTAAGAAGGCAAAAGGTACCAGCAGCTGGGAATTTCCTTCGTATTTCAAATACAGGAGTTGTCTAATTCTGAGTTTTCCTCCAACATGGCTATTACAAAAATTTAGATTTAGAGATAATGTACCTTATTGCTCTTGCATTAAAAAAGAAAACAAGAAAAACAAATTAGTAAAGAAAGTGTATTAATTTTTCAGTTGGGAAAATTTTGGGATGTGCTTATGGCAGTTTCACTGCTCATAAAAATCAAGAGACCAAAATTTGGAGAATATATTGATTTTAAGAGGCAGTTGAATGAGAAAAGGAAGGAGAGGGAGAAGGTAGAAATGATGTAAATACAGTACTCAAGTATGAAAATCTTTTAGAAAAATAAAGATTCTAAGTTCAGATTACCTCCAATTTGTGTGTGTGTGCATGTGTTTACGTGTTTAAGCGTATGAATGTACATGTAACATAGGGGTGCACATATGTGAGGAGACCAGTGGTCAGCAGTGACTGTATTCCTCAATTACTGTTCACTGTTTTCCTCCCCAAACCTGGAGATCATTGATTAGCTGGGTTGGCTGCCAATTAGCTTCAGGGATTCTCCTGTCGTTTTCAGTTCCCCTGCTCCCAACTTGGATAACACCCATGAACCACCATGCTCACCTTTTGTACTTGCGTTTTAGGGACTTGAATTTAGATCCTTATGTAGAACTTTTTCTAACTGAGCAATCTTCTAGCCCAAACTCACTTCTAAGATTTTTTTTGTGTAGGAAATTTCAATTATATAGAAATTTTGAAAGTAATATGCAGTGACCCTTCTAGTCAATATTCATATTTTACTACTCATATTCTCTTACCCACAAGTCAATTTCATTTTTGGAATATATTTCAAACAAAATAAACATTACATGCAGCTATTGGTATCCTTTACCTTCAAAGATTTAATACATATGCCAATAGCTAGAATTTCGTGTTTTTATAATTATTTTTATCCCTTGCATTTTGTATTTGTGGTATAAGTATGTGTTCATGTGGGTGTGGCCATGTGTACGTGCAAGTAGATGTGCCCACATGCGTATGTCTTCTTTCCAACCTCCTTTTTTCCTTTTGAGATAAAATTTATATTTAATGAAACACAGAAATCATAAAAGTACTTTCAATGTGTTTTGATAAATGTGAATATCTGTATTACCCATATTATTATTATTATTATTTGGTTTTTTGAGACAGGGTTTTTCTGTAGTTTTGGTGCCTGTCCCGGAGTTAGCTCTTGTAGACAAGGCTGGCCTCGAACTCCCAGATATCTGCCTGCCTCTGCCTCCTGCCATATTATTATAAATTCTTTTATTTTCTCTTTGCATTTTCAAACATATTCTTTGAAGTGTGATAATCACAAAGAGATTTGTGCATATCTTTAAGTGCTGAGCCCCAAATATAACCAGTACTCAGAAATGCCCCATGTGTCTCTCTCTAATCACCAACTCTGACTTTACTTTCTTAATTTCAGAGTTCTTTAACATGACTCTGAAAATCATCCTAGAAAATATTTTAGTGAGACACTGTCTCAGTAATTACTATCCCCATCATCTTCCATTTCTTGTGAGATATGAATTTAAGGAGATTGGAGAAGGAACCAATTAGATTGGTTTGCATATTAAAAATTACTTTTCCTTTCTAATAACCACGAGGCATTTTAAAGATAATATTAAGTTGTTATGATGAGTTTTATCCTAAAGGAACCCTTCATGAGAGATACTAAGACATTATTTCCTCCAATTTGCTAACCCCTGCACTAAAGTCACTAGAGAAACAAGCTTGTGTATAAAACCTAGCAGAGGCTATCATTGCTATGAAAGTCAATTACTCAACTTTCTACTCCCCAAATAAAGAAAAATAGAAAACAGAAAATATTACTTTAATTAATAGTTTTAATTTTACAAGTGAAAGCACATTGGGCAGTATCAGATACTGCACAAGAAAGCTAATTGCCTATTTGCATGCTATTACAGGTAAAGGGTAAGTGCTTTTGTTAGATTTCTTCTTTAGGTAGGTGAACTACACTCTTCACAGTGGTCAAATTAGGATAAGGCTCTTAAAATCTCTCTCAAAAGACACATCAAGTAATCAATGAGCACATTGATGACAAAAAGTTTCAATAAAAGGGTGGTGGAGGAAGGATCAGTGGCTGAAGACAGCCAAGAAAGGTTTTGGTGACTCCAGCTCTGCCTTCTATATTTGTTCTTCTTTTAGAAAACCTGTTTTCATTTTCTATTTTTAAATAACTTACTAGAGTCTGTTGTTGTGTACAGCAATAGTTGACAAAGTTATAAATTGAGGCCCCAAACTACCAACAGTTAGTTAAATAACTATGATAACAAATCTGACTATCAGACATATAGTAGGTAGACTAAAAACATGGAATGACAAGCCTGGGCAGAATACAGAGAAGCAGAAATAAGTACAGATTTAAAGGCAACACCACTAGACTTATATCTCCCAAATTTTAAGGCACTATGCATTGTCATAGCTTGTGGTTAGATATTAGTCATTGGGTTGGACACACACACAGCTCTTTAGAGTGTTTTATTGAAGTCGTGTATTGCTGAAACCAGAGTAAAGACACTAAACAGAACAGGATACCCTCAAACACATAGAATGTACAAAAAGCAGAATCAAATGATGCTTACAGGGAGCGTATGGTAAGATAATGAAGTTGGAGAAAGGAAGTTGACTGGCAACTAACTCACTTTGTTAACACATCTGATTAAGACACTGGGCATTGTGATTGTTTATAACTGTCCAAAATTTACTTCTTGCTCGTTTGCCAGAGACTTTGAGGATGATTTTGAGGCCAAGTCTATCTAAAGAGTGTATAAACATAACATTATAGAAGAAACCTTCAAAACTTTGGATGACAAAAAAGAGAAAAGATGAAAGTCACTCAAAACATGAAGTTTTGGCTACACATACTGGATAAGGGGAGGGGATGGCTGAGTCCTGGTGCATGGTTCATCTACTTTCTCAGCATTGTAACTTGTCTAAAGTTCTTACCAAGTTTATCTTTAAGAGTTGGTAGTAAGTTAAGAATAATGAGACCATACATTTTTAAAATTTCTGCAAGTGTGAAAATCAATACTGACTACTTGGACAGGGAAGAGAAAATAAAGGGAGGCGTGTCAGTGGTCGAACAAGGGAGGCTCGGACAGAGGTGCTGACCAAATTGCAGGATTCAGCTAGCTCCTGGACTGACTTCATTCCGATTCAGTTTAGCAGTGCAGTCCCTGCTTTCCTTTATAGACGGCTAGCTCATATTGTGTGATCTCTGAGGACTGAATCAAGCCTGATTTCACCACATATTTACCAATGACTTTGATAGAAGAGGGATGACTATGAATCATTTAACAATCATGAGACAGTGGAGGAAAAGACAGACTCCACTTCTTTTAGGATTGAGGATCTCAGTTAAGGGCACGAGATGTCCAGCTCCTGAAACTCAGTGAATAACATTCAACATAGTCAGGGAAATATCTATTTCTGTCTCATTTTATTATGTAATTTTCATCATGTAAGGCATTCACTGCCATTGGGGGTGTAAGCTTGGTGCTAATCTTTAAAAGCAATATAAGGACAGTGATGAAAGGCAGGAGCCCAGATAGCAACAAGAATATGTGAGCAGGACAATGGATGAGTGTTAGAGGTAGGACACAGTGGCAGGATGAGGGAAGTTAGGAGAAATAGTCTGATGTGGAGTCAGGCGTTGGATGGTCATAGTTCACAGTTTGCTGTTATTTCGTCATTTAAAGGGATTTCACTGCTTGAACTTGTCAGTCAGACCTCATAGTAAAAGGTAAGTATATTGAAAGGGACTCTCTTCTAAATTTTTGGTAAGATACTAATTTCATAGAGATGATAGCAAATTCCATATGAAAAAATAGGTAAATAAAAATGGAAAATATCAATGAAAAATAATGAACTGATATTTAAGAGACAAAGGCGGTCTGTTTATTTATGGCTTACTAGTTGCCATTTTAACACATACTCAAAGATGTTATCTTTATTTTACATAATACTAGATTGAATTGCTGACATTTGCAGGTAAAAATCCCAAGTAACAAAGAGACTTCATTGTCTGGAGAAATTTAGCAAAGAAGACATGAGGAAAGAGGTGACCCAAAATTATCTCCATGGGAAGAGAGTGAACGGGAAGATAAGGGAAAGATGAGTTTCCCTTCTACGTGGTTCAAATTGTACTGTGCTTCTGATCCTATCTCTAGATTACATTTTGATATGTGTAAATACAGTCTATAGATACAGAAATAGATTATTTGAATAACTTGTAAATAGACATTAATATAAGGGAGCTTACTGACAAGTATCTAAGGTATAGGAAGAGGAAGAAGTGGGTGATTGTCACAAAGGGGGAATATTGGAGATTAATGTTTTAGTTAAAGGCAGGTATGAAGAAGTTTCCTTCCTGCTTTGCCTCCTTTTACAACATGTTCAGGTCTTTTGAATATCCATAGATACTGTAAAACGAGGTTCTCTTCTTGTGCTGACAAGATTATTTGGCTAAAATTTACTGAAACCAGTGTGTTTTCTTTAAAAAGAAATAGAACAGAAACTTGAACTGATTCCATGGGAGGCAGAAGGAAAACCGAAAATGGGGGATAGTGAAAAGAACAAAGGAAGATTAGACAACAGTGTTGGCTGCTGGGGAGGGCCCGGCGGATGCGAGGTTCACCCCAGGTCGCCTTTCTCCTCACACTTATTTTATTCCACGTCAGGGCATTTCCACAAACTCTGGATAAGTTTCAGTTCTTGAGATGACCATGTATAGGCCCAGTGCTGAGTTGACTGAAAAGGCCATAAATAAAATAATACAGCAGAAACATCAACACCACACCTGGAAGGTGAAATGCAAACCTAGGTGTGTGAAGGTTATTGGTAGAGACAAGAGTGTCAGGAGGTAACGGCTTAGTAAGTAAGGCTAGGAACTGGGCAATTATTGCTGGGTTTTTTGTTTTTTTCTAACATGGCCCAAATCTGGGTACCTTTCCATCCGTCTGCTAGATTTTATGGGTGGCCTGCACAAATACAACCTGTAGGTGCAGAAAACTGAGATTGGATGGGCAACTTCGGCAAAGTGGTCACAAAAATTTATATTTTTTAAGGCTAGGTTTATTCTAAGGAGTAGAATAAGCAAAGCAGAATCACTTTCTATATGTGCTGCAGCTGACTGGGTCTTGCTGCACTTGTCTTTTGATCAAATCAGCTGGAGCCACTAATTTGCTTGCTCACAGATCTGTCCTGAGTTTGATTTCTCCTGATCATCTAAAGAAGTGGGAGTCTTTTCCAAGTCCCACTGAAATCTCTATAAAAATAATGTAACATAAGTGACAGCAATAATCAGCAGCAAAACAGGAGACACCAGTATATGAAGGCCATGGGGAGAATGAAAGAAGGTGAGAGGGTGGTGCCAACTGCTTGCCTTCTAACACGATTCAAAGCATGCCGTCATTTCTGGTATATGTTACTGCATTCTGGAGTGTATATGAGTAAACTGAGATAGGTGTCTCCTAACAACTTCATCAAGGACAATGATATGGCAATAATAACCACACCACCTCCCAAGATTGTAGTAAAGAATGGGGGTATGTCCAAAGGGGTCTGACTGCTTTCGTATGGTGGAAGATGCTGCAGGTCCTTGATCCTGCTTTGCCTCCTACCATAACTTTTCAAGACATTTCACTTTTTCTTCAGTTGTAGATTTTATTTTGTGAGCTGGACACTTGAGAACACGTGAGAATACTGAGTTCAAGTCTCACTTGAACCTCAGAAAGCAATGGCACCGTGGAAATATTCACTGAGCACCTAAAGTATGTAAAGGAACATACAGGGTTAAAGTTAGTAACAGAAGTTAAGGCTCACGTTTCCGAGGAAGAGTTTGCTAGCTGCTTGATCCTACTCACTTAAAATTTCACTGTGTTTAAGGCATTTCCTTTATTAAAATGTTTAACTGGATTTTTCTTTTGGTGTTGCCAACACACCAATTTCAAGTTTGTATATAAATAGCTTAGCTTGGGTTACTATTGCTCGGAAGAGACACCATGAGCAAGGAAACTCGCATAAGAGAAAGCATTTAAGTGGGGGTTTGCTTGTAGTTTCAGAGGTTTAGTCTGTTATCATCATGACAGAGAACATAACAGCAGACACATATGGTGCTGGCGAAGTAACTAAGAGTTTCATCCTAATATGTAGACCAAGAGAAAGGCAGGACTTGACATGGACTTTGGAAACACACTTCTTCTAAGGCTACACCTCTTAATCTTTTTCAAATACTTCCATTCCCCGATGACTAAGCATTTAAACATGAGCCCATGGTAGCTATTATTACTCAAACCAACACAAATGTCAAATATCTCTACAAACTTCTGTAAAACATATTACATGATAAAAATGGCTACCAGACAGCTAAAAAGGGTAAATTAATAAAAGGGCAAAGAGAAATGAGGCAAAGAAGGAAGCAAGGGACAGTAGCTGGTTGAGGGGAGATCTGCCCAATTTGGAGCTCTCCATCCGTCCCTATCATTTGAGAATAAGTTTCAATTCCTTTCACAAATCCTGAGCTACAGCTCCAGGCAGAAACAGACACTCTCTAGTGCATTTTGCAGACGGTGGCCTGCTTCCTCCCAAAGCCTCAGCAAAGCACTACTTCAACCGAGTTGACAGACAAGAATTCAGTTTGTGTGCAATTATATGAATAAATAAGCTAGCAGTATGCAGTACGATACTGTTAGGATGCTGTGGAGCTGCAGCGAGCCATGATTCCCAGCTAGGTACTCCATTAAGAGTCAACAAGCAGAACCTTCAGTGGACTGTGGAGCCAAGCTATAGTGCTCAGTGAGGTAGGCATGGGAAAGCGCTTTTCCTCCCTGTCCCTGTTTCTCTCTGTCTCTGTACCTCCCCGCTCCCCCTCAAATTCTTTCTCTGTTGCCCATGATGGCTTTGAACCCACAATCAACCTGAATCAGGTGTTATAACGTCCTTGCCGCTGCCATGGCTTGATTGAGATGCAGTTTTCATTTAGCGCTACATAAAGGAGCATCCGGACACCGAGAAGGGGCAATTATGGGGTACATGGTAGTTTTATTTTTAGAGATTTTTTTTGAGGAAATTCTGTATCACACACCAAAATGACCATGCTAGTTTTATATTCCCATTAACCATGTACAAGAATTATCCTTTTTCTACTTCTTCATTAGCATTTTTAATTAGTGACAAAATGATTAAGAAAGCTCTAGATCCGTTTTTGCTGTGTCTTCTACCAAACACTGTGTTCCTTTTTCTTTTTTTCTTTCCCTTGCTCTTTCTCTAATGATTTCTTGGGCTCGTGTACATTTTGATGACTGTTTATGGACTTTTGTCTTCCTTATTATCACATTCCCTTCTGTACAATAAGTACATTTGTACACGTACTCTACAATGTCATTGCTAAGTTACTTCAAGATCCCAAGGTCCCTGTTGTACTAAGTGGAATTTCTGTTAAGCCCATTTTATTATTTCATGGGGATTTTAACAATTACAACTCATGATTAGATACTCAATTACTTCTGTGGGCTTACACTAAACATCAAAATCAGTGCTACTTGCTTAATTGCCACAGTGGTATCTTTTCTTTTGGTTGTCTCAGTGAACTTTGCATAGGGAAGTGATTAGAACCTAAAACTATAAGGGAAAATAGAGGGGGGGGGAATCCTCCTGCTCATATTATTTAGGGTGATTTAAAATTGTCTAGGTATTAAATATTTGTGCATCTGTCTATTTGTCACTGCAATGAAGATACTCATTTAGATTGGAAAGTTATGCAAGATTTTATCAACGATGTTACCTGTCTAGCACTCCGCAGCTTTCTAATCCAGAGCATTTTTTCTCATATCTGAGTTCAGCTGTGTGAGTCATGACTTTGTGCTTAGAAGTTTATTCTAGGTCCTGTAAACAGTCCTTGGTTAATTGTCTAGGCCCATTATTTACAAATTTGATGTTTGAACAGTTGGCATTCAACACAGTCTGTCCCTAATTTGATGATTCAAACTTAAAAAGTTTCAGATGACTTTGGTATTATCCAATGTCCATTGGTTAACATGTAAGCAAATCATTTTCCTTCAGGTATTGTAGATAGCTTAGACATGGAAATAACTCATTTGGGGCTTACTTTTAGAGTATTTGTTTTCAACATATTATACAAGGATTTATTGCATATAGAATTGTCCTTACGGTACATCTTGTACATTGAGGAAAACAAGCACAAGGTAAGGTAGGTGACTTTTTCTAAGTTGATGGTAGATCATGGGTGAGAAATGGAAAGTATACTGCTGGAGGGAGAAGAAAAGCCGTAGAATGTGGGCTTGGAAGGCTGCCAAGGAAACGACACTCTGTCTTGTCATTTGCATGAAGGCTGGCTCTGTCTTTAGTGCTATTTGAATTGTTCATTGGGTGATGCTTCAACACAGAAGTGCAAAGTAATTGTAGTGGCTTAAGTTACCAGGTTCCTAATGAAAGACACACGTCTTTTTCTGGAAAGCAGATTCATCCTCTAGCAGGTGTGGGGTTAATTCAAAGAGTGAAAGATTGCACCATTCCAATTAGCACTTGATTACAGGTTACTTGAATTGTTTACTAGCTGTTTTTTCCTGTAACTCAATCACCAAATATACTCTGAAATCTTCTAAGTGGTTAGAATGGAGAGCTACAACACCACCCCAATGGGACTTCAGTTCTACTTGGAGTTGTTTATAAGGAGAAAAAAGTGACGTTATAACTGAGGAAATAGCCGCTGATATCATTTATTTTATTGTTAACAGCTTTACTGAGGTGTGATTTATTTATTGTAAAATTCATCCACTTGTCTCCGATGACTTTCGAGGCATAAACCAGGTCATGCCCCTCCCCGGCACGAAACGTATCAATGACTTTCCACTGCTCTTTAACCTGCCTAGAGAAGCCTTGCTCTGGTCGGAATAAAATTGCATTTTGACAATTCAGGGAAAACAGGGTGATTGGAATCTTGGCATGCGATGTTCGGTTTAGATGTATTTTTTTCCTGATTTGTCAGGTAAACGGATCTTTCTCATCTTTTAGAGCATCTCTTTGGTGTCACAGTTCTGCAAAATTTTCTGACTACAGTACATGCAGTCCTTTTCTTACATTGTGCCTTCTCTTCATTCTTTGTCTCGCTCCACACCAGTTAACACAGCTAGCCATGACTGTTCTCATCAATTTAATTCTAAGTTTCTTGAGGACACGATGTTCTGTCTTCTTTGTAGTGGGGTGAATGCAATTTGGGGCACACACACAATCTTAGGCTCTGGAGAGTTGCCTCAGTGTTAGGCTCTTCTCATCCAGCCTGATGATGCGAATTCAGTACCTGGAACCCACATAGGAGTAGGAGAGAACCAACTCCCACAAGTTGTCTTCTGGCCTCCATATGTGTGTTCTTCCCACCCAACTCCTATACACTAAAAATGAAATAAAGATAAGAAGAGTCTGTGTATACTTTTAGGGTACTACTATCCCAAATGTAAGTAGACTGGAGCTGGTTCATTTACTGTTGAATGCTGCCAGCCAGATTATAGGAGAGAGGAAACAGTAATTACCATCAATCTTTGTAGTTGCTTGACTTGGCTTATGTTTACTGAACATGATACTAAAATATTAGAGTTATATTTGATGTGTCTGCATTTGATTATTTCACTTTTAAGTAATTTATTTTTGTTATACTCTATTGGTCTATGAAGATTTACGGATAAATGGGTTCATCTTTATAAGTAGTTAAGAAGCTCTCTTTTCAAAACAGATGTCCTGAAGCATTTCATTTTTGACATAAGAAGAAAATGGATAAAAGCAATGAAGCAAGCAAAAGGGGAGAAGGAATAAGAACTGGCGGAGTACTAACTCTACTCAATACTTAACATATACAATGAATTGCTGTTTACAATCTCCAGTTCTTCAGGAAAAGGTAGACTTTGCTAAGTAAATAGACTTGGTTCTGCTCACCCAAAGGTGAGCCCTGAAGAAATCATAGGCTGATATCTAAACAACTGAATGTTCCATATCGTGGAGGTGGGGGCATGGGATTTGGAAAGAAGGAGAGGAAGGGAAAAAAAGAGCTAATGTTAAAACATCAGGAAAATATATTATGGACGATACTGTGGTCAGAATAAAAGAAAAACCCTATTGGCAAAGGAGTTAATAACTAGTTTCTAGTATCTCTAACATTTTCCATCTGAAAACTGCAAGCGAGTTTTCTCATAAATGACCGAGAGACTACAGTCTAAATAAAGCCAGTTTCCACCTGATGATGGTCCAAGTTAACATTTTTATTTGCTTTTGAATTGTGAGAAACTGTTATGCATTGTACAAACTATATTTTAAGTTTGGATACATTTTGTGGCTAGTGGTGTGACCCTGGGTAGTGATGCTGGGCAAAGATAGACAATGAGTTGCTCCTACTCAGTCATGTAGCTGCCAGAGTCAATGATAATGCTTTGCAGTGTCCTGTGTTGCTCAGCTATGAAATTCAGTAGCTTAGGCTACTAAACACATTGTCATGTTATGGTATTTTCAACCTATGATATAACCTCATAAAATCAAGGAACACCTGTGTATAAATCTGCCATGTAGCCATATTTTAGAGACAGCATTGAGAAGTTTGGGAGAGAAGATATAATTCTACCAACTCATCTTGTATAAAATTGACTAGGTGGCTGATCTGTTGTTATAAATTTCAGGCAGGAAGGAGGGAAGAGATGGCGATGCAGAGAGACATAGGGAAGCATTTTGCAGGAAGAGGAATGAGTAGCTAAAGTAATATACATTAAGTTGGCAAATGCTTGTGGCCCTCAACAACATGAGAGGAGTTTAGACTTCAGACAAATAAATCGCCATTCTTCTGTCTCTTGGCATTTTGCTGTATTATATCTCTGTTCTAAGAAGAAACTGAATCCTGAGCTACCAGAGAGGTTGTATACCCAGGGGAGGTGGCTGTGTTTCCTGGCATTTGGGACCAGTGGCAGCTCCCCCCCATCCTGAAGCCCACTTCTCTTGCTTGCAAAACCAGGCTCCAACCCAGTGACCTCTGTATTTACATGCCATCTGCTGAGAAGATCACAACACAAAGCTTTGAGCATTTGAATTTTTATATAGAACATTATAATTGGGAGAACAAAGGAAGGAGAAGCAGAGAACAGAACAGGAAGACCTGAAAGGGGAAGGGAGCAGAAGGGATGAGTTGGTTTTGGCAAGTCCAGAAGCATGACTCAATCTCATTTGCTTTCTCTTGAAACAAAGCAGGTTCTTTTCTGGTTTAGGTTCACCCCCAAGATTTGGTAAGCACAGCACTCATTTCTTCAAGCCTAGGTTGCTCCTAAGTGTACTTTTGCATTCTACTTTATGAGTGATGACTTTTGTGTTAGTAAAATTAAAAAAAATGGTATCATCTAATATCTTTCTCCCTATTTCTCCTAACATGCTCTTATGTGAGTGAGGGAGATGTAGAGAAAAAAGATGACAAGAGGGAAAAGGGAGGAGGGAGCTATAGAAGAGAAGAGCGAGAGACCAAGAGTGGTTGAGCAAGATGGATTAGGGAGTGGAGGTGGCAGGACACAATATGCCGTTTAGATACATTTCATTTTTGGACAGTTTTAAAACTCAGATTCACAATGCTTTCCTTGTTTTAGTTTTGTGTGTTACTTTTTGAATCAGCATTTCATTTTAAGGATCCTATCCCATCCACCTCCTAAGCCCTCAGTCTATATGGCCATCATACCATGCTCCGATTTCTGTCCTTGTCTATAAATCGATTTTGTCTTTGATCACTTCATTCTCATAAATTTATAGTGTATGTTTCATATTTTTATATCTCTGCATATATGTGGAGGTCAAAGGACAACCCTTAGGAGTCTGTTTTCTTTATCATGTAAGTCCTGGGGATGGAACTTAAGTTATCAGATCTGGGGGCAAGCACCTCTACTGAGCCATTCCACTAGCCCATCCTTGCACAAACTATTATGTGTCCTTTGTGAAGCTGACCTTTTGTCTTGCTAAGATACACAGGTGGATTGAGCAGGAAGCTCAAGTCACTTCACAAACAGATTGTATTCTTTTGGGCAAGTTGAAGTGGAGTATCTTTTCTGAGTCCATTTCTTGATTTTAAAAATGATTTGAGAAGGTGGTAGGCAAGAAGTCTCTACTCATGAGAGGTTTTAAGATCAAAGAAGTTCCAAGAAAATGGCAAGCACAGCAGGGAGGAGTTAAAGATACATTAACTTCTATCCCTTTTGTCCCCTGCACAATATGCTGCTTGATTGCCTGTCCTTGATATTCTCCACTGACAGCTGACATTACCTCGCTTCCCCTTGCAGGGTCAGTAGCTATCCCCAACGCTGAGGAACTGCCAGGTCTTCTAAAGCAGTCCTTAAATGCTTCAGCAATGAATGTGCCCTTCATGTGCCTCATGGTTTCCCCTGGGCACCTCAGGTGCTTGGATTATTTGGCCTGATTTCTGGGGTGTCCTGAACATCTGCTGTTGGACCATTTCAACATGGATCTAATTTGTCTTTTATCACTGGCTGGATTACGTTGATTAGTTCTTTGGATCCTCATCTCTGTTTAGAAGTTAGCTCAGGGCACTCACAGTCCTCTTGGCTTTTGCCCATCTGGACTGATTTCAATTCTTCAGCCTGCCTTAAGGAGAATTGGCCTCTGGTTCTGCTCCCCTACCTATGTAGCATCCACCCAGGTGCTGTGTTCATTCTCTCATTCACAGCCAATCTGGGTGACATCTAAGAAGGAAGAAATCCCGAGCCAGAAGTGACCTGGAGTGTTTTAGCATTTTAGTTTTAAACATGTCACCTTATATTTTTCTGTGTCTAAGCCAAAATTTATGTAATATTTTTTACATTGACTATGCTTTGGGGATTTAAACAGCTATTTCTGCTTTGTTCTAAAAATTGTGTCTGTGAAATCACAGACTTGATAGGATAGTTATTTTAAATATATATTTAATATAAATTCAAAACAAATAAGCCCTATAGAGGTTTTGCCATGTACTACTTAACAACAGCTCATACAAATGATCCATTCTGGAAATAGTAATCTTGTCTCAGTCTTCCATCTTGCAAACTGATAAATAGGTGCAGAGATATGGCTAGTTAATAAATTTTTAGAATTCAAACTTGACTCTTAGTTCAAAGGCCATTGCTATGGTTTGTATCACACCATAGTACCTTCGTCCTTTACATTAATCCCCAATCATTTTTTAATATAACACTTTTATTAATTAATTAAATATTTTCATTTATTTTACATTCTGACTGTTGTTTCCCCTTCCTCCTCTTCTCCCACTCTCTGCTTCCCCTCTCCATTCCAGCTATCCACTCTTCCTGTATCTCCTTTTGGAAAAGGACAGGCCTTCTTTGAGCATCAACAAAGCATGGCACATCAAGTTGAGGCACGGACCAGTCTCCTCTCCCTGTATCAAGGTTGAGCTAGGCAACCCAGAACAGGCCCTCCAAAACCAGTTCCAGTGCCAGGGACAGGTCCTGATCCCACTGCTAGAAGCTCACAAACAGACCAAACTACACAACTGTCACACACATGCAGAAGGCCTAGGTTGGTTCCATGCAGGCTTCCTAGCTTTCAGTCCAGAGACTGTGAGCCCCTATGAGCCTAGGTTAGTTGTTTCTCTGGGTTCCCTTGTGATGACCTTGATCCCCCCCCTCCTTCTCAACTGGACTCCCAGAGCTTGGCCTAGTGCTTGGCTGTGGATCTCTGTATCTGCTTCAATCAGTTACTGGATGAAGGCTCTGTGATGACAATTAGGATAGTCACCCATCTGATTATAGGAGAAGGCCAGTTCAGGAATACTGTACAATATTGTTAGGAGTCTTAGCTAGGGTCATCCTTTTGGATTCCTGGGCGTTTCCCTGGGACCAGGTTTCTCCCTAACCCCCAAATGCCCCCGCATGAAGACGTCTCTTTTAGTACTCTCTTTCTCCATCTCACCCCACCCCCAGTTTACCCAGAAGATAATTTCTATTTCCTGTTTCTTCAGATATCCATGTGTTCCTATTTTGGTCCTCTTTGCTAGCTAGCCTCTCTGGGTGTGTGCATTGTAGCCTGGTTATCCTTTACTTCACAGCTAATATCCACTTATGAGTGAGTACATACCATGTTTGTCTTTCTGGGTCTGGATTACCTTACTCAGAATGTCAATCCCTAATTTTAACCTATGATATTTTACATGTAATATCTGAGCTACCATTGTTGACATATATAAAAATATTAAATCATGATACATGATATGCATGACAATACCTGACTGCTCTTTGGACTGGAGAGGGAGGGGAGAGGAGTGGGGGGAGGGGGAGAAGGGTGGGAGGAGGGGGAGGGAAATGGGAGGCTGGGAGGAGGGGAAAACTTTTTTTCCTTTTTCTCAATAAAAAAAATTGTTCCAATAAAATAAATAAATAAACAAACAAAAAGAAATCATTACTAAATAACTAAATAAATAGGAAAAAAAAGGTCCTGACTTAGGACCCTGCCATATGGGAAAGAGTTGATGCTTAACTGATGGGTTCCATATATAATAGTTACCCCCAGGGACTAGAGCAGAGTAATAGCACTGTTCTAGAGGATAAAGTAATTAATTACAGAACAACCCCTAGCAAGAAAAGATACTACCAACGGATATGGAATTTATAAGAGGCTTACTTGCTTAACTGGAATGTTTACTTCTAGCCTGACCAGATCACATCTCTGGCTTGTGTTCCTGGTATAATTCTTTGTTTCTCCCAGAGGTTTTAGCAAGAGAAGCTTTTCTCCAGCTTGTTTTCCACTTAGTGTGTACCTACTGACCTGTGGATGGCCTCTGTTGAAGCATTTGAAATTCCCACCTTCTCCTTTTAGGACTTCCTCTAAGGAGGTTTATGTAAAAGGACATGGAAACCTTAAATGGATCTGTGGAGCTTAGGATCAAACGGGGCACTTGGAGCTATGGTGCAGGTGATTATAAGAAGCTCAGGCAGGCTGAGTGTTCTTGAATTTGCATTTGTAGGAGAAAGGAGTTCTTCTGTGCTGTTGTAACACCAAGACTGACTAGAGTTTGTTCTCCAAGTATATACACATCCTTAGTTTTCACCCAGCTGGCTCCTCTTGAAAGGCCAGATGGCTCATCTTGGAAGGAAACGTCTTAGTTCCACTTCCTTTTTTTGACCATCCAAATGACTTCTAAATAGTATTACTTTACTCTCTAAGTGTATGTCATTGCTAGAGGTGTTTGAATTATTTTTATGTGCTTTAAAATTTCTGGAAACCATGATAGTGACTATCTGCTTCATTATTATTATCAGAAATGAATAGCAGTTTCTCTATCTATTGCTCAAATAATATAGAGTGCAGGGACTT
Source organism: Microtus pennsylvanicus (assembly GCF_037038515.1). Lineage (NCBI taxonomy): Eukaryota > Metazoa > Chordata > Mammalia > Rodentia > Cricetidae > Microtus > Microtus pennsylvanicus. The sequence continues at coordinate 50,540,645 of NC_134601.1, forward strand.
ACGGAAAGTACATGGCTGAGTTCAAATGGAAAGAAGGTCACTAGAGGAAAAAGTGGCAGCTCAAAGCACAATGAATGAGTTCATGTTTTCATGACTCACACTGACATGATACTACACATTACTTTCTTTTTGAAGGAACAGATTTTGCTTGTTCTTGTAGGAGGCTTCTCCCTAAGGTCTCATTATCCTGAATAGTGTGCTCCAGATTCAGCTCACCATTCATTTCTAGGACACTGTAGTAATCTTTTTTTCCCACTGTTTCTCTGTGTCCCTTGCACTCACCTTTTCTTGCTCTTGGTTTGTACTTTCTTTGTGTATCTGTGTCTGTCTGTCTGTCAGTCTCTCTCTCTCTCTCAAACCCAAGCCTTTGTATTCTTGTGGATATTAGCTAAACACTGTAAAATGAAACTACATCCTTACTCAATGTACCCTCAACATGGTTTTGCTATGTAGTCTAGAATGGCCTTGAACTTGAAATCCTCTAGTTTGTACCTTCTAATTACTGTGTACACCGCCATGCTAGATAACAATTCTCTCCTGCTGTTCCATCACTCTGTAGGCTATTTTTTTTAGGGTGAGTGTCTGGTTTAGATCTCAATGTTGAAAGAAAAACATATCTTAAAGATTGTTATTAGGCATAAGGAGGCCTACCTGGAATTTTAGAATAGGAAGGGTCTCTTTAGGTTATCTTATACCAACTGAGACAATCATTTACATAATGGGCTCAAATCTTCTCAGGCACAACTTGCCTCAAGAAGTCCAATGAGCTGATAGCCTCTAGCCGCAGGTGCCATCACTTTCAAAAGAAATACTTGCTTGAGTTCTACCAGCCAATGGTTGATCATCAAAGTGAGGCTGAAATGACGTGTTATTTGCAGTCTTCGCAAAGGAGTTTGAAATTGTTCTGATCAATACAGTACACCAAGAGGTACACCATAGTCTGTGGCTTTTCTTGATGGCTTTACCTCTTTTCCTTTTTCAGTGATAATAGCAGTATAGTGTGGCCTCAGGCCTTCCCTTCCAACTACTGTATCTCTTTCTTGTCTTTCACAGGTATCACTCTCAAGAAATACCTTGCCTTTATAACCATATTTTAGCATCAATACCAAGGGTCTCACATGGGAGAAATCCTCTCTTCCCACCTCTACATCCACAGTAAGGAAACTGATGTTTCTGTGGCTACTCATGCAGACCAAGACATTCTAAATTCCAACTCAATATTCGTTCTCAAACTTCAGTCAACTCTGCAAGCCATAGCTATGGTTTGCAGACATATGAAGAAACCACATTCTACTGTTGACTTGAACATAACCGTTATTTCACTTTTGTTAAATCTGTTTTAGCTCCATGGGAAGCAATATCTGAACAACTTTGGTTTTAATGTCCGAATTATTTTCCAATGTTTATTGAGGGTAAGAGTTTTCATTAAGGAAATACTGGTGCACTGCCTAAAGTCACCCTACACACTGTCAGTAAACACATAAAACCCCACATAGTGAAGACTACGTTGTATATCTAACTGCCTTGTGAAACACATAAGACTGAAGGAACAACAAAATGAGAGGGATGAAGGTAGGAAAATGGAAGAAGGAAAACAGACTATTGGTTAGGAAGAAACTGAGAAACTTATCAAAACTGTCTCTGTAGCACCCATTATTTCATGCCAAACCCTAGTCTAACCTCACTAATTCAAAATATCCCTTCTCAATTGTCCTAACTCAAATTGCCCCCTAGATATGAACTAAGGATTGAAATTCTTTTCTCCTAAAAGATCAATTCATTTATCCTTGAATTGGATGAAGTGCTCCACTTTGAGCATCTTATTGAGATTGAGGATCTACACTGAATCAGAAATTAGTAACATTTGGCTGTTTTCTAAGAAAGAGGCTTGAGCAGCCTTTCTTTTCTCATTTAAAAATATTTGTAAATAAAACAAGATATTCCCCTTAATTTAAGAATGCCAAGAGCACAATTACACCAATCATTTGCCATTGCTACTATTCTTTTGGTTTAAGAGCTTTATAATGATCTCAATTTTGTTGTGCTGATGAAACAAAGCTATGGTTTGGACTCGTGATAATTTAATAGATTCTTAGTAGTGTACTGATAATTTAGCATCCCCTTTTCATTCCATAGAGACAGTATTATATAGAATCTTCACCAAATAGTCATTTATAATGTATAAGCCATTTTGTTTACTCACTAAAACAAGCTGTCCTTTCAGAATAAGAAGAAGCATGGGGTAACGTCGATGGAACACTAGCTTCACGACTTTTAAAGCCATGAGTATTTGAATATGCAGATCAAGGTTGTGTTTTGTATAAGTAGAAAGTTGCATCAGGTTGTATCTGATTTGAAAAGATTGGTTAATCTCTGACAGCACAAAGCAAGTGTTGGTGTTCATGTATACTTGGATTTATCAGGAGTGAGCTTCTTAAGTCCTCTGTCTGTTGGTTTACTTTTCAAACCTATTTAAAAGTGTTGACACCCAAATTGAATCTATGAATAGTGAGGAAGTGTATTTGATTACTATTATCATTATTGTTATAATTTGTGGTTTTGGAGATTTGAACCGATGTCTGCTTCTTCCTATGCTACTCTACTACTGAGCTGTTTCCTGGGCCATTTTTGGAAAGTTTTTATTTTGAGACAGGACCTCACTATGTTTACCAGGAAGACCTTGAAGTTTCTCAGCAGCACAGAAAAATTTGAATTCTGACCATGCCCCAGCCTCCCAAGTAGCTGGGATTATAGGCCGGTGCCATCAGGCCCAACTCAAATTACCTTTTAAATAAGAAAAGAAGATAGCTTTGCTGCTGAAAAAGACAGCATAATCGAATACAAAGCTACCATAGGCCAGTTTGGGTATTTACCGAATTTATTTCTCTAAGCATCTAGGGAACATATTAGGTGCTTCCTGTATTTCCTTTATAGCCGATTATAGATGACACAAACTAAATGGACTATATTGCCCAGGGACACCAGAACTCTTTTTTGTTCTTACCAGGTTAGCAAGCATGTAGTGATAACCTCTTGAATGTTTCCCCAGGATCACAACCTGCAGAGAAAAGAAATGAGAAATATTGCTTATTCGGGGGCATTTTTTCAATTCTACAATCAGTGGGATGGCTGGAATAAATGCTTTTAAATGACCACAATGTGCTGATTTTTTTTTACATACAGTAGAACCGTTGCTAATTAGACTAGAACCTTTTTTTTGTTGTATTTCGCTTATAGCAAGATAAAATAGGAAGAGTTGCCAATATCAAAGTTAAAATGTCAAAACAAAGGGATAAAAACACTTGAAACTTCCAGGTCAGTAGCATCATTGTCACTTAAAATAGACGGCAAAAGCAAAGCTGATGATCCTTCACCCATGAACTGGATTTCTGTACTTAGCTGTTGAGATGGAAAATGAGCTGAACTTAGCATACAAATTAGAAAATAGAATGTACTGTACATTTTTTTTTTGTTATCTGGAAAGCTTAGGGAATAGAGCACTCAAAGAATGGGGTTAATGGGATTTTCAGGTTAACTGAGGTTGTTTGGCTTATTGAAAACTTTCCTAAATGCTTGCCTTCCTTTTCTTGCCTTAACATGAACAATGTGTGACCATCTGTATATATTTTGACACTGAAGGCAATGCCCCAGGGCATTCAGAGGGGTTTTCCTTCAGGGGACATTTGGCAATGTCAGACAACATATTTGACTGCCATTAGTGAGACGTTTGCTATTAGCATAAAGTGGGTAAAGCCGGATATGCTGCTAGATGTCTTCCAATGTTTAGGACATTTCCCACAACTGGTCTCAAATGGCAGCTGTAGTGAGTATGAGAAACATTTCCTCAGTCATCATAGTTGCCATTATTTTCATCAGCAATGCTGTGTTACATACTTGGCCTTCAGTTTACAGAGTGCGTTTCATTGTCTCGTTATGTCAGTGGGCTAAATATTTTCCAACCAAATGAGCTGTTTTTTTTTTCTTTTTCTACACGTAAAGGTTTATTTTCATGTAACAAAGTACAGCAAAATTTTGTAGAACACTGAGGCACTGCATCTGTCCTAGATACAGGGATCAAGGAAGGGAGTAGTATACAGATTAAAGGAACAACCTGATGTGCGCTCAAGTTTTGGACCAATCTGAAGCTAAGTGTATGATAAGTAAAACAAGGGGAACTATGAATATAATGTTTGGAACAGGTCTTAAGGATGTAATGCAAGATAGAGGCTTTAGGGTTAAGCTTTATGAATTCCTTTTTGGATACAGCTGGGTCTGGCTGTCAGAGGTTTGAAAACAACTGGACAAGGTGCCGTATTGTCCACATAGCAAACTGCAAGTATATATGAAAGTCTGAATAATATTAGTTATCACGACTGCCCTTATTGTATGTCTAAAATATGCTTGCCTTGTACTAGATGTTGTATGTTTGAGTAATTTCCAGAAAATCTGAAGTCTAATTTTACACATGAAGGATCACAGTCCGAAGGTAGTTGAATTTCTCCAAGGCCATATAGGCAGAAAAATGGTAAATCTGAAATTAAAAGCTGGCCTTTTTCCTCTGGATATGCTGACAGTGCAGTTAGACCCTCCAGATCTTTGGTTTCCACATTCACACATAGAAACAATCCCACATTAAAAACATCTGAAAAATCATTTCAAATAGAACGTATGCAAACTATTTTCTTCTCTGTTCTCCCAAGCAATGCAGTAGAACTAGTTGTTTCATATTTATGTAGTAGTAATTGTTAATATAAGTAATGTACTTGTTATTTTAAAAATATGGAAAGATGTTAATAGGATTTTTGCAAGTAGAACACTGTTTTAAACAAAGGCCTTAAACATCTACCTACTTTGGTAAATATCAGAGTTAGAGTACTGCTGTAGAGCCAGTACCCTCAGCATGACTGTATGTCATGTTTCAATTTGCCTCATGATTTTTCAACTTCATGGTGGTGTCCAAATTACATACATGCAGGAGAGATTGTACTTTATGTATCAGAACTGATAAGTGATGGAACCTTTGTTCCGGGTAGGAAAGTGCTCTCTTCCTTAGCGCCATCGACAGATCCGGAACAATACTTTAGGCATGCCGGCTGTTTTCCAGCTTCCCTACAGAATTTAATAGATTACCTGAGCCATTCAGCATTTTCTTATAAAAGGGGTTTTGTGTCAGATTATTTCACCTGACTAAAGGCTAATATACATGCTCTAAGCTTATTTGAAGTAGATTAGGCTAAGCTAGGGTTAGAGATAGGTTCCGACTATTATCTGCATTTTCACTTACTATATTTTCTATTTCTAATCATTTCATGAAATCTAAATGCTGAAGATTGTTCTATTTTTTGAAGAGGAAGAAGACAAGATATCTAAGGCCTGAAGCAGAAAGGGAAGGTCCAATGGAGGGTATAGGTTTAGGTAGACCCATGGAAATGGAATGGTATCTTTGAGTAGAGTATCATGTTTACTTTCCTGTTATTATAAGACTCAAGCCATTTCTCTTTGTTTATGAAAGAGAGAGAGAGAGAATGAGAGAGCACAAGAGAGATGTTTTCAATTAATTTAAAATATGAACCACATTTCAGACTGATTATTTATGAAGGAAAAGAAAGGTTAATGAATGTCTTGAGGGGTGATTTCTCATGCTGCCATGACACAAAATAAGCTGTTAGGTGCCTTTTGGGATGTATTCTTCAGTGTCTGCTTGTGAGAAACATCCTTGCTGGTAACATTTGTTAACTTTTGGTGGCAAGTTGGGACCATACATTTGTTGAATTTTTAATTCACTGACAACCTTCAACATAATAAAACTAGAAAGTTTTGAATTCTTCAAGAAAAATGAGCAATATTCCTAAGGACATGCGACAAATGCAGAGAAAAATAAGAAAGTCTGTTTCAGTTTTGAGTGGAGGCCATGTTTATTGTGCCTTTCCACAAGAGAAAGGCAAGAAAGAACAGTAGCCATTGGTAGCGTCATTACAAAAGCCCTGGATGACTATCCAGAGGTTAGGTTTTGGTCATGCACTCACTTCTTGACTTTGGACTCAGCTTTCTGAGCCTCTATCAACTTATCCACAGTTTGGTACTTGCTCTTCTAGCAGAGTTGCTATGATCAAACTGGAGAATATCTACAAATGTATTTGAGATGTGAATAATGAAATATGCCACAGTACTTCCATGTAGAGAAAGAGGTTATTGTTCATCAAGACATTGCATTTTCAGCCTCAGGAAAACTTGGAGCTGTTAGAATAACTGCTTTGGTCAATGCCCAGGTGGTGTGCTCAGAACAAATGGACTTTTTGGAAGGTAGTTCTCGCCCATCACCCTTTCTTGAGTTAGCCTTAAGTTGGAGGAGACGGGAAAGTTATCTAAAGATAGGAACAGTTAGGTGTCACAAAGCTGCTGCACTGAAGCCCATAATTAATTCTTCATCCTTGCTTTCAGTGCCTTTTTAACTCTGATTTAACATACAGTTCTTACCAATCCCAGTAAATTAAACACTACAAGCTAGAAGGGGAGTGTATGGAGGCAGGGAGTGATGTTAGGAGAGGTGCATTAGTACCAGAGGAAGTGACAGACTGCCTTAAAGGAGAAGGAAGAAACAACGAGAGAAAAGCAGGCAACACTGTGCTCCTGCACAGTATAATCATGGCTATTTGTTGTGAGTGCCTGAGTCATCAGACCATAGTTTACTTTGATCAGAAATTTCTGATGAAAATTCCAGGGACATGCAATATGTTTCATAGAACGTTTCCAACAGAAATGCTCCCCTAGTTGTTAAGAGAGTGAGCCTCAGTTGTCTTGAGATCTTCTGTGGAGTTGCTTATACTCCTACTGATGGGAGTTAAATGAGGCCTCAGTGAGAAATGCGCTATATTTTTTGCTTGCCCTTTACTTTTAGACTTGTTTTCTGGGAGAGGCTTATGAAAATAGGGAGGGATGGGGATATTGGGGATAATATGGTGCACAAAAGAACTGGATATTTAATAGGCGTGTTCCTGTTCTGCTAATCCTCAATCTTTATTCTTTCTCCATCTGTTACAGATGAACGAGGCATAAATTGTACCCTTACTTCTTTAATGACTCTGGTAGCCAAGAGAATATTCAACTTTGCTTTTTACAGTAATTATAATAGATCTTTCTGAATTAGTTTCAGAACTTCAAGGATAAAAAGCTGTTTTTACACTCAGATGTGACATTTAAGGAAGAAATACCAAGTTCCCACATCTATGCTCTATAGTCACTTTGCTTTTGTAAGATGTGCTGTGGATGATAGATGGCCTGCTGTGATGGCAGGCACGATAAATGTAATAAGGGAAAATGTGTGAAGTGGAGATAAAATTCATTGTTTTAGGGAAATCTACTTTTACCTACATTTCTACCATCTCAAAGGGGACCCCCCCTCCCATCTACAGTTCTCATTCACTGAGCCGAGGTTTGTTTGCAGAAGAAAGACCGCATATATACTAACACTGGGCCATACAGACAGTGTCAAACTTCCTGCCAAGGAAATCAGTGAATCATGGTTTCCTGATTTGGGGTGAATTTTTTTCCCTTTTTAACCTGCCCTTCATCCAGTTGTCTGTGAAACTGAGTATCTCTGAGGAGTTCAAAATGATTTCTAAGATATTTAGTTGTGTTTTTTTTCCTCAAAGAGACCCTTCCTTTTCCAATTTCATGTTTAATCTAGACATTTTCATAATTTTAGAAATTTGAGATGAAATTGCTCCACAAGACTACTTGAGAGAGGCCCACATATCCTCTGGGAGGCAAAAGCATCTGTTTTTCTATGCTCACATTTCAGAAAAAAAAATATGTGTGTGAAGAAGTGTGTATGTTTTCCCCCCCCTTGGATCCATCTGGTATGCAGATTAGGTTATTTGCAGACCTAAGTAGTTCCATGTTTGGTTTTCTACATCAGCGCCAGAAAAAGATCTATGGAGAAAGATTGATCTTGCTTTGAGTAGAGAACATGCCTTGATGTTCACCTTAATTTCTTTCTCTTTGATTTAAGTATCATGTGAAAGCTTGGGCAAGAGGATCTGGGAGAGAAGGTTGGGTTTGTAGGGGAAGATTCCTGGTTTAATTCACCAGGCAGTTTTCCTTTACTTTATGGATATTCTGTCTGTAAGTAAAAACAAAAAACAAAAAACTATTAGGTCACATCCTCTATGTTCAATGAAAAAACATTTTTTCAGGCTCACATCTGCCTTCCCTTTCTCTTTTTTAGTTGAAAAAAAAAGCATTGTTTTCCTTTGGCACTGGATATAATTTCAGCAGTGTGGAGGAGCTGAACAAATGATATGCTGCAGAAACCGGCCGTGAACATACCACACCTTTGAGAAGAGATTTTTTAAATGTGATCAAAGGTGTTCATCTTCCTCAGTGTTTGAGTCCTAGTAAACACATCAGAAGCAAATTCCATTAGAGTTATTTCCTAGTAAGTTTAATGTGCGCACACTTACTCTCTTATGTCGGAATAGCAGGGCTTTATATAGCAGCCATCTTAAGTGAGTGTGCTGGACTAGAGTAGTAGAGAAAACCTATATTGAAGTCAGTCCAATGGTAGTGGAGGGTATGAATGTTGTGCACACAGAGACTGAAGGTTTTCATCAGCAAGACAAATATTCATACAATAGAGGAATCTTGTCAGTAAGTGCACTGTCTGTAGGGAAGCTTGTGTGGAAAGAAAGGAATTGAAGAAGCAAGAAACAAAATTCTAGAATGGCAGGATTAGAGGGTAAGAATTTTACCAAAGATCATCCTTTAGGGGTAACTCTGTGCTTCCCAGACTTTCGTATTCCATTTATCATAGCTTAATGCAATATTTGGAAGCTTTAATAAGAAGTGGCAAGAGAGGGTCAGCAAGGTGGCTCAGCAGATATGGAAACCAAGCCTGATGACTTCAGTTTGAACCCTGGCCCCACAGGTTGGGAGGAGAATACTGACTCCTGCAAGTTATCTGTCCTCTCCCTTACACATTTGTAGCATGGTATGTGTGTGCTCACACACACACACACACACACACACGTGTGTACACACACATTTTAAAATACATTTAGTTAATTAGAGTTATATTTCTTCTTTTGTAATATAATGTCTCACTATGTAATCCTGACTAGCCACGAACTACTTGTATAGTCCAGACTGGCCTTAAACTTGAGGCGACCCTCATAGTTACTTTCACAGAGATGTTTGTTTTGATTTGCACAGCTTTATTTTAAATGCCTATTCAAGGCTTTGCTTTCTCTGTGTGTTTTGTATGCACATTTATGCTCAAACCATTATAATTTGTGAGCTTATGACAAGGACCTTCTGGGAAGACTTTATGGGTGATGGCATTGGAATGGTAGTATCCTTATCATTTGAATTTTTTAAAAATGGAATATTTTCTGATTATCTAATGAAATAAGTATATTAAAGCTCCCATATAAACAGGGTACATTAACAGGTCTTCTGGACTGAGTACATCAAGAAAAGGTACAGTGTTTGTCAATGCATCATTTTGTAGGAAATTGATAATTATTAAAGGTGATGTATTAGAAAAAACCATGAACCTTAAGTTATGTGGTCCTGGATTCAAATCCTGTTGTTTAATTGTTAGCTTCATTATTGTGTGCAAAATCAGGGTGTCAATACAGTATTAGAGACACAGGTGTAGCTTAGACTGATGAAGCATCCGGATAGGAAACGGAGAGAGAAAGCACCTGGTGTGGCTACAGAGACTAGAATAGGGATGCCTTCTTTGAATACATTTCCATTTGTGAAGTGTTTTCAGTATTTGACACAGTAATCTGTAAAAACGTTTGATAGCTGAAGTGAATGACCATGTTTATATTTTCAAATAAAAGGAAATATCTCGCAGAAACCCAATGCAATTTTCAGGGTAATTGCTTAGTTGGCAGCTTTCTTCCTCTTCTGGGAGCCATGTCATTTAAGTGGATCTCAATTTGCAAATGGATGACAAATGACTGAGGCTTAGTTCATCGGGGCTGGGGGTGGGGGTGGGGGCGGACAAACATACAGTTCTCCACACTCAGAAATGTTTCCTTTGGCCTTTCGCTTTTTTGTTTTGAATCTGGCACCATCTTGTCCTGCTCTCCAGCTCATCTACCTTCATGATCACACTGGCATGCAGACAGTTCAAGCTCCCTAGGAAGAACTGCCTAGGAACTGCCTAGGAAGAACTGCCTAGGAAGAACTGTTCAGTCAAGCACAGGGAGTCTCTAAATGGCACTCGCTGAATATTCCGGTTTTCTGAGCCACTAACGAAACCATGGGTAGCTTAAAATCAGCAATGCTGGAATTATTAACCCAGAAATGAGTTGATACTACAAACGGATCCTTTTGTCTTTTGACAATAGTTCGTTTTCTGGCATACTGTCAGCCTCAGAAGAAGTGTGCCTTAAAGTACCTACTATACGGAAAGCTGCCTCTATCAACCACCTTTTCATTTTCTTTCCCTTTAATAAATATTTGTTGAGGGCCCAGCTGTGCCAATTGTGGGGATAGACCACGGGAAGACGGAGGTCACAAGAATCTGGGCCCTAGTTTGGAGGCTGTCATGCTTGAATGGGAAAGACAGCCAAGTTAACAGATGATTATAATCCAGTGGGAGAAGTGCGAGAACAGAAATATGAACAAAGTACAACTGAGGAGAGAATGATTAACTCAACCTGCTATAGATAGAAAGCACTTTGTCTCCAACGAGAAATCTAAAAAATTTTTTCCTTTGGCTTTTATAAGTGGGAACCTGACAAACAGGTAACTTAAATAGAATGCTATTTTGAAAATGAAGAGAGATCTATTGTAGAAGGCTATTTTTCCAGATTTCAGGAGAGTCTTGCTGTTTTATAGTGCTTCAGTCCTAAAGGAGAGGTTTTTTTTTAAATTAAAAATATTTGTTTATTTTAAAACAAGGTCTCTATAGTCTAGAGTAGCCTCAAACTCATGATCTTACCTCAGCCTCCCAAGTGCTAGGCTTATAGGCATGTGCTACCATATAAATCTGTTTTTGCAGTTTTCAAAATTAAATTATAATTATTTCATTTCCCCCTTACCTTTTCTCCCTTAACCATACCTTCTGTGCCATCCTCCCTTATTCCCTCTCAAATACACAGCCTCTACTTAATTATTTTTGTTGAAGTCTATGTATTGGACCTGCTGAGGGAAGGCTAATTCTCCCTCTCTTATCAGTCACTAATACACTGTAGCTTTTTATATAGGGATGGGGCCCCATGAGATTTCTCCCCTTTCATATTAGCAAATCTAATGAAGTTGGAATTGTTTAGGTCTTGTTTAGGCAGCCATACTGTTGGGATTTCTTGGGTATAGCATCCCTGCCATTTCAAGGATGGCTTTTACAGTCTTTCCGTCCCCTCTTCAGAGATGTTCTCTGAGCCTTAGACGTGAGGTGGTATCGCAGATGTATCAATTGGCACTGGGCAGCCCATAATCAATTTTTTCCATGCATTTTGGCCAGTTTCTATCTGCTGTAAAAAAGAACTTCTTTGATAAGGAGTGAGCGCTCTACTGATCTATGAGTGTAAGAATAACATTTAGAATGCAGTTAGGAATTTTACTGGTCTAGTAAAATGGCAGCAATAGGTTCTTAAAGGAGAGAATTATATTTGGGGTAACTATAAGGGAAGTATTTGGTGTGAGGTAGCCAGGTGTTATATAAAAAGTTGTGATTGAATGATGGTGGGAGAAGCTAAGTTAGAAGGGCCATGTAAATGGTCAGATAGCAAATTAAAGGGGATCTGCTAAAGGCAATATGCCTTAGATTTATCAGCTATTAGCTTTATGATCCTAGACAAGTTAAATTATATCCAAGCCTTAGGTTTCCATCTGTAAAATAGGAAATATAGGGGATATAATCACATAAAGGAATAAAGTATTATAGACACCAAAGAAGATTGCTGGGTTAGAGATTCTGTTTTTCAATGTAACTTGGAGCAATTAACTAATGCTTTCTAGGTTTGAGTAGCCTACTTGGTAAAAGCATCTATCACTAATAGCTACTTCATAGAACCAAAGTAAGAAATGTGTGAAATATATCTTTAGCTCTTAAGACAGTCTAGTGCTTGTCCTATATTGATTGGTTATGCTCTTTTCAAGCTCCTAATTGACTTTATCTTTCCCTGCAGAAATCATATCCATTCCTCAAGACCCAGTTCACAGGCAGCCTCCTGAATAAAGGTTTGCTTGAATTCATGTCCCTCTATACCAAGAAAACAAACCACAAAACAAAGCAACAACACCCTGCAGCTATGGAGTGAGAAGAATGGAGATGCATTAGTGCTTAGGTACAGAGGGATGCTCTTGCCAGTTATTAGGATAATACTGGGAATGAGAGAGAAGGAACAGAGGTTTGCAATTGGAAGTAGGGTGTTGAAGATGTAGCTGCAAAATGTGGTGATAAATCATCTACAAAGTAATGAGTCTAGATGGGAAAAGCCTTAGCAAAGGCCTTTAGGTAGAATATAACAGAAGACTAGTTTTGTTATAGGCTAGTATTTTTCAAGACTTGTGTAGAAGAGGCATAGTTTGAATGAGAATGTCCCCCATAGGTTCCTGCATCTGAACACTTGGGATTCAGAGAGTGGCAGTGTTTGGGGGAATATTAGGAGGTGTGGCCTTGATGGAGGAAGTATATTACTAGGGGCAGGCTTGGAGGTTTTAAAGCCTCATAACGTTCCCAGTGCTTTCTCTGTATCATCCCCATGGTAAAGCATATAAGCTCTCAGCAGCCTGTCATAGCCACCATGCCTACTGCTTACTGCCATGCCTCCCTGCCTTGATGGACTCTTATTGCCCTAAAACTCTAAACCCCAATAAGCTCTTCCTTGTATACATTGTCTTGGTCATGGAGTTTTATCCCAGCAACCAAAAAGTGACTATAACAAAGCACTCTTTTAAATGTTTATCTTTTTATCTATTATCTATCTATCTATCTATCTATCTATCTATCTATCTATCATCATCATCATCATCTGCCTGCCTACCTATCTATCACCTATTTATTCATTTGAGGTAAGATGTCACTATGTATTACAAGTTGGATTAAAATCTCTATATAGTTAAGGATGACCCTAAACATAGAGTAATTCTCCTATTTTAGACACTCAAGTACTGAACTTAAAGGAGTGTACCACAGCACCTTTAAGATTCTCTCTCTCTCTCTCTCTCTCTCTCTCTCTCTCTCTCTCTCTCTCTCTCTCTCTCTCTCTCTCTCATGTGTGTGTGTGTGTGTGAAAGCTAGAGTCAACATTAGATATTTTCCTCAATTCCTTCTCCATCTTATTCTTGACAGACATGGTAAAAGGGTGAGTTTGGTGAACCAAGAACTCACTTACTCAGCTAAAATGTTTAGCCAGCAAGTGCTAGGGATCCCACTCTCTCCACCCCACCAGACTTGTTTATCTAAACATGGGCTTGGGAGACCTGAACTGACATCCTCAGGCTTCTGCAGCAAGCACTTGACTGAGTCAGAGATTTCATTTCTCTGAATCTTCACCACAGTCCTTTAAGGTAGGTTCTATTGTGAATGTATTATTCAGGCTAAGACACTGAGGCTCAGAAAAGTGTGACAACTTGCCTTAAGACTCATAGGCATACAGTGTTGGAGATGGAGGTCAAAATCAGGTTTAACTGATTCGAAAGCCTAGTCAATGTTAACAGCCATACTACTATACTGCTACTATGAATCATTGTTGACAAGAATTGTCATTACTATCGTTATTACTGTAGGATGATCAGCTCCCATCATGCATTCTGTGTAACAAAGACTGTCTACTGCTATTATGTATGATTACCTAAGTGGCGATCAGTTGAGGCCCAACTCTTCAGAAAGTCTTCTTTGTAGCTGGATATCCTGGGAATCTCCCTTTGATTCCCCTAATTATTTCATGAAGCTTTGTGCTTGGCTCATATGATCATGACTCCAATTTTTGATTCCCTCTCAGCATATGACATGAATTGTCATTGTTGAATCACAAGCTGCATTTGTGATGAATGTTGGATAATCAGAACAAAAGCACAGGAAAAATAATTAGAGGGAACCAAAGGGAAGAAACACACAGCCTTGAACAAGAGACTGTGTGAAGGTTTCGAGGACTCAGTCCCTGAAGCTCTGACAATGTATTTTGATCCTTGTCTGAATGCAAATGAACAACTCCATCAAATCTTAGGCAGCTTGTCACAGTGTGGGTTATTTAGCTAGTTAATTAAAAGTCTGAGTGAGCCAGGGCCTCTCTATACTGTGTTTTGAAGATAACCAAGCCTGTGTTCTGACCAGGCAAGTTAATTTAAAATAAGTGACCTCAATTGGGTAATGGTTGCAAGTTCAAACTCAAGAATCATTATAATTAGTCCCAGATGGATCTTAATTGTTCGTTGAGGAAACAGAGGAGGTGGTGGGGAGAGAAATGGTTCAGCACAAAGTAAAGGTTATTGCCCACACCTTTGGAAAGCAAGGGAGCTGACAATGGCAGGGCCCAGTTAATGTTGTCCAAGAAGAATTCCATTGCTGCCTTTCCAAATGCATTCTTTTAGATGTGGTACATAAAACGGATTGAAGTTTTCAGGAAATAAGGAATGGAAGGCAACAATCTTAAACATGTGATCTTATGCAAGTTATTTAACCCCTGTGTGCCTGTTTCTCACTGTAATGGAAAATATGAACTCACTCCGAGTGTCACCTACATCAGAGGGTCAAAATGATATCTTGTGAAAATGTTCTAAAACCATGGCAAACTCTGCCACTAAGAAGAAAGTATTTTTCTTAACCACGCCTGAAAGATGGTGGCCAGGACAGAGTGCATAGTATGTTCAGCACCATTCAGTGTGTGAGCTGGGTTTCTCTAATGCTTAAAAGCCCTGGAGCTCCAAATGATTCTGGAGTTTTTGGAAGAAGTTAGAGCAGAGCACGCATGTTTAGGTTTTTTTCCTAACATAGTGAAATTAGACCCAATTCATTTAACATATTATCACATATTAATTATTAACATAATATATTAAACATATCAAACATTAATTCTTATATATATAATATTTAAAATATATTTTCCTTGGTGTTGCATGCTAAAACAACACTGTGGTACCTGAGATGAAAGTAAGTCAGAGTTATAGTGGGATGGCTTTATTCTTACTTCTTTTTTTTAAATGACCACTTAGGTCTCCCTTTAGTGTTCTGATATGTTCTTTTTGCACATATTATGTCTGTGGCCATACTACACTAAACAAGCCAAATTTCGTCTAATTGCCTCTATCTTCCAAAGCCTTGGAAGCCAAAAGTCATTAAACAGAATCTGTAGAATGCTCAAAATGAAGTAAGTGAAAAAAAATTATACTGTAGTGGAACGTGTTGGAAGAGCAGTAGTTTGATCACTTAGGGATGCACACAATGACTATTTGGAAATTATTTGAAATGTATTTCTAAAGACTGAGCCCTGCATCCATATTAATCTTTACCACTAGGAAATGTACTGATATTTCATTTGTATTTTAATAAATAAAGCTTGCCTGAAGATCAGAGAGTAAAGCAGCCACACTGATAGACAGTGGAGACAAACACCTTTAATCCCAGTTGTGACACTAGTTGCCATAGAAACCAGGCTGCAGTGTTACAAGCCTTTAATCCCAGAACTAGAGAAGTATATAAAATGGGAGAAGACAGCTCTCACACACAGTCTCATTCTGAGATTACTGAAGGCAGGACTGCCATTTCAGACTAAGGTCAAGGTAAGAGCCAGTGACTGGATGCTTTGCTTTTCTGACCTTCAGGTTGAACCCCAATATCTGTCTCTGGGCTTTTATTAATTATGTTACAAGGAAATACTTATACATGGCTTTGGTGGGAATTTATAAATGTTTAAGTCATAAGTACAGTGGTCATATCTACACATCTAGAAGGCTCCTGTTGTGCACCAAAAGTAAAAGTCGCATTATGTATGCAATGCATATAGGTCTGGGGATTATATCCGAATGACAACTGATGCTCCCCCCTCTTCCTCAGTACAAAAAGTCAGGATATAAATTTGTTAATCCAGCAAATGTTTACTAAGGAGCATAGTGGTACATGAACTTAATCCTAGTATTTGGGAGGCAGAGGCAGGTGGATCTCTGTGAGTTTGAGGCTAGCCTGGTCTATCTAGCTAGTTCTAGGAGGGCCAGGGCTGCATAGAGAGCCCCTGTCTCAAAAAGCAAAAACAAAAATAAACAAACAAAAAACCCCAACTAACCATAGACCCCAAATGTTTGTCAATACCTCTTATCTATCAAGCTGGGGATACAGCATGAGAAAATCACAAAACCCTGTCTTCACAAACACCACCTTCTCTTTCAGTTGTCTAATGCTCACTTATTTTTGTGCTTGGTAGATTCCGATATGGTCTTGAACTCTTATCTTATCCAGTCTACTATCTAGTTACTCCATACAGATATGTGTCCCACCATCCTCCTTTGCCTTATCACTCCTTGAGGGGAGAACCCCAGTTTCCTACTTCATGTGTTTTTTAATGTAGTGCTCCATAGATAAATATTCAGTGTATGATTGTGGATGACAAGAATGGAAAGGATACAGAAACAGGGGAGAAGGATGGATCCTGGGACTCGCTTGACATGTTATTTTTCTAGCGTGATATGATTTTATGTGAATAGTCTATCCTTAACCTTAGCACCAGTTCCCTTTGTTTGGGTAGGAAGTGGGTACTATGGGATGGAGAAGACAAAACTCATGAACACTTGGCTATTCAGTCCTTGTATTGGCATAACCTGGTATCTAAAAGAATATGACCAGGGAAATCATACTCATAAGTTCTTGTTCCTTCATTCTCTAGTTGTGATACAGTTATGCATGCTAGTCCCTCTCTTAACACCTCAATTAAAATGAAAAGGTAGATGAATGCCTAAGCAGTATCTTGTCATTTCTGGTACCATGTTATGCTATTGGCTGGCAGAAAAAACAATTGCATCTAGAGGATGCAAAGGTCAAGTTATGTTTTGACATGTAGGGGCATTTCAATTGTATTTTAATAAATAAAGACTGCCTAAAATCTGAGAGAAAAACAGTCCCACTGGTCAGCCATACAGATCATATTATGGTAATACACACATTTTATCTCAGTAGCCATAATGACACACACCTTTAATCCCAGTAGCCACAGAAATTTTGCGGCACATGCCTTTAATGACGGTGGTGCAAGTCTTTAATCCCGGCCCCAGAGAAGATTATAAAATGGGAGGAAACAGCTCTCAACAGACAGTCTCATGCTGAGATTCTGTGAGGCAGGATCACCCTTTCAGACTGAGGTCGAGGTAAGAGTCAGTGGCTGACTGTTTTGCTTTTCAGATCTTCAGGTTGAACTTCAAGTTTTGACTCTGAGTTTTCATTAATTGTGCTTCACTGACCAGTATAGTTCATATTTTTATGATTTATTTATTTATGTATATGCATGTGTGTCTCCCTGTGTGTATGTGCAAATGATTGCAGATGCCCTTGGAGGCCAAATGCCCTCTGGAGCTGGAGTTGCAAGGATGTGGGTGCTGGGAACTGAACTGAGGTCTTCTGCAAGAATAGTACATGCTCTTAATTGCTCTATAGCCCCCATAGTCCATGCTATCTGTAGACGCTTTCTACCAGTTTACTTTATGACATATTAATAAACCTCAATTTTTATTTTGTTGCTGATTATTGACATTCATCCTGATAAGTAAGTGAGCATTGCCATACACAGGCAAATAGAAGTGTGCAGCCCTTCCACAAAATCGTGAGTTTCACTTGGCTCTTGATTAGCCAGTTAGCTCAATCATGACGGAACAGGATTATTGCTTGGCTAAGTCAGGCTGAATTAACTATGTTTTCTTTGCCTTCCTGTTACAACCTGTGTGCTCCTTTGTCAATACACTTATCATAATGGATTGCAACTATCAGTTCACTGGGATGAATCTCTAGTCTTGAGGAATGAAAGATACCTTTTTTTTGATGGAAAGACTTTTTTATTTTACTTTATTTTTTTATTATTATGAAAGATACCTTTTTTCACCATTTCTTTAAACTTATGGTTAGTTTTCACTCAAGAATTGAGAGACAAGCAATAGGAAAATGGAATGTTGTTTTGCTGAAGCCATCTCTTTGTATTTCAGCAGATCCACTGGGAAGGATTGGGATGGTGGTCTCCTCATTCCTTCTTTTGATGCAAATAAGAAGAGAAAGCTATGTATTTGTTCTTTCCATTTCACAAAGTATTTTTATTGTGGAGAATCTATGAAAACGATATTTAAGTGATGCGTCCTTACCATAAACTACTGAGTCTGAGCTGATTCTCTTTATGCAAAGTGTCTATGTTAAGTAATGTTGAACTGTCTTATTGCAGAGAGAACCAGTCCCAGAAACCAACCCTCTCCTCTTCTAGAGTATAGTAAATGGAAATTTATTACCTTCTAACAACTTTTCACTAAAACCATAAGCAGAGCAAATATTATGAAACTCATGAAGAAACTTTGCCAGCACGATGACTTGCTCTATAGTTGGAGAAATTGGAACATTTTCTATTTGTTTATAAATGCTCTTGTAACAGGACCATTGTTAAAGTCACCAGTTATAATTTGCTACATGAGTATTACTTTTAATATTAGTTCCTTGAGAATTTTGCACAATGAATTTTGAGCATATTCACCTTCCCTGCCTGAATTCTCACAGATTCACTCCTCCCCATTCTCTTTCCATGCAATATTGTAATCCCCCCCCAGTAGGATCAAAATTTGTGCTGCCCAAATATTCTTGGATGGGTGACCTTCCACTGGAGCACAGTTGTCCTATCAGAGGCTATATTCATGTGTATATTCTTGACATTGGTTAAGAAAGTCAAGAGGATGAGTGACAGTTGTTATAATGACAACAGCTTTAGAAGAAATTGAGTAGGATTTCAGGTATGTTATCTAGGTAGGATTTCAAAATCACTGGCTATAGGGCTGGAGAGGGGTTTTAGTGCTTTTGGCAGAAACATGAAAACCTAATATCAGAACCAAGGAACCTATGTGAAAGACCAGTGCTGCTGGGGATGCTTGTGACTCCAACGCTGTGAGGTAGGGACCGGAGGATTTCTAGGGCTTGAGGTAGGGACCAGAGGATTTCTAGGGCTTGAGGTAGGGACCGGAGGATTTCTAGGGCTTGCTAGCCAGCTAGCATAGCTACCCAAATTAGTGAACTCTAGTCATAGCACCCACATAAAACTGAGGTACAGCAGAGTGTGTCCACTGCTTACTGCACTGGAGAGACAGAGAGAAAAAGATGGCTGGATGGAGCTTGTTGGGCAGTTAGTCTAGATGAATCAATAAGCTACAGGTTCAGTGAGAGACCCTGCCTTAAAAGTATACAATCGGGGAGCAATTGAGGAAGACCTCTGTCTTTCATGTGCATGTGTGCATGCGTGCGCGAACACACACACACACACACAAAGGCAGAGATTGATCCTAGACTATAGTTTAGTTGATTGATCCCTGGCTATAGTTTAATTAACAGGGTTTTTGGTGGAGGCTGAAGTTGGAAGAGTCACCTGGGAAATGTAACACTGAGAAGCTTTTTCAAGAAAAACTCTTTTTTCCTTCCAACATGGACACTTTGTGCTTTATTTTCAACAGGTGGAGAATGAAAGCAGCTGAACCCAACTCTCACCACTTGGAAAAATGGTGTGAACAGCAGTCTTCATCTCTGAAAACAGAAATGCCTTAGGATTCAGGCATGGGTCTGCTGCCACCCTTTATTGATGTGGCTAATGCAGAAGAGTTAACAGCTCTGCTGGGAGGGGCACTTTCCTGACACTACTTGCAGCTCTCTCTGAGCAGCTTGGTGGTGGTTGCCATGGATACCAAATGGCAAAGTGGTTTAGGTCAGGGTTTGACGGATTGTGTTGTGCTTGTGTGGGTGAGACGGAAATTAAGTTAATGAGTGTGTAAAAAAGAGGATGTGTTTCCTTTGCACATTTGAGCAAACTGAAACAAAGCAGCCCATCAAGGAACAATTGATTTTCTTTTGGCCAGGAAGTAGGAGGAGGGGCAGTTTATTGGGAGAATGTTCTCAAGTTAACCAGCTGTAGTCTGAAATACGTCAAGATATGTGCAAAGGACTCTCAGAACTGTTGAAGTGACATTAGTTGAAAGCATGGCACTTAGGAGTGACCGTTAAGAAGCTTTCTGTAAGTATCCTCTTTGACTGTCTAGACATTTCTTTAAAGTGTCTGATTTTTATCTCTTAATCCAAGACATTGTAGTACTGAGGTCAGACTGTATTTGGATTCTTTTCTCTTATTTACCTTCAAAGGGGCAGGTATCTATTAACCTTATATGCAGTTTACGATGGACAAAAATCACTTATTTACTTTTCCTTTTCCTGATGTTTGTGGTCATAATATTGACAGGCATATCTTCTACCAATAGTGAATTTTGTTAGGAGTCCCATTTCTTGCTCCGCTTTTCTAAAGACAGGGTTTCTTTATGTATACCCAGCTAGCTTGGGACTTGGTATCACAGGCTGGCCAGAGACTCAGAGTTATAAGTAATTCTGCCTCCCAAGTGCTAGGATGAAAGGCATGTACCACCATGCTTGGCCTTTCCCAGTTCTTCACAATAATTTAGATATAACTACAGCTAAGATTTCTACAAGAGATTCAACTAAAGACATGAAAACAATTTCAGCACATGCCCTTTAGTTTGAACGCCGGTTTGAAGGACCGGTTCATCTCACTGAGTTAAGAAAGATGTATTTTGTCTACTGCACCACAAGCAAATAAAAATGAAACAATTGTCCCTGTTTTGGTGCCCCTCTCAAATCTAAACCTTAACAATGACCTTGGGAATGTAGGATCAAGGTGCACAGACAAACAGGAAGAGAGCCTATGTTCTGGAAACATTCCTTGTGGTTCTCACAGATGTGTCACTGAGCTTCTCTCTGACTCAGCCAGGTCAGACTCCTTCAGGTTATGGTGTAGGAGGTCCTTCTATGTGTTGCTTTCATTGGTTGAATAAAGAACCTGCCTTGGCCTTTTGATAGAGACAGACATAGGTAGGTGGAGTAGACAGAACTGAATGCTGGGAAGAAGGGCAGAGTGGCAGACGCCATGAAGCTCCTGCCTGAAACTGATGCTGGTTAGAATCTTTCCCAGTAAGCCACGACCTCGTGGTGTTACACAGATTGGTAGAAATGGGTTGAATTAAGATGTAAGAGTTGGCCAATGGGAAATTAGAGCTAATGGGTCAGGCAGTAATTTAATTGATACAATTTCTGTGTGATTATTTTGGGTGTAAACTAGCCAGGCACCGGGATGAAACACAGGGACCTTCTCCTATAATAAGGTTATATGTGTGTAAGTCCTTTTTGAATTCTCAGGCTGCATGGCTACAAGTTCTTCCCTTCATTCATTTACTCCTCCTCATGAAGTGAGAGGTACATGATTCTAATTATAATCCCTTATATTTGTAGACTTGCCGTCAATAGGCATCTTAGAACGCCTTAGAGAAACTGCCTGATTCATCCTAAAGTCATGATGGTAGGGCAAGGAAGGATTTTTGTCTTTTTATATCTCATGGCTGACATCACTAACGTGACAAAAGATGAGGGGGCTGTGCAAGGGCAGGCATGATTTTGAAAAAAAATTTAATGAAGAGTTTTAATCTTTGGTCTCGAGCTGTATTCCCTCAGAAGATATTTCATCAGGTGCTATTATTTTTCAGAGTGGAATAGGGGTGGTATTTGCTCAGGTGGGAGGTTATTTGGTAGCCATATATGTTTATTAAAAATAAGTTGGCTGGGCATAGTGTTGTACTCAGGAAGCAGAGGTAGGCAGATCTCTGTGAGTTTGAGGCAAGCCTGGTCTATATGGCTAATGCCAGGCCTGGCAGGGGTACATAGTGAGATTCTGTCTCAGAAAAAAAAGAATAAAGAAAGAAAGAAGAAAGACAGAGAGATAGACAGACAGAAAGAAAGAAAGAAAGAAGAAAAGGGAAGAAAGAAAGAAAAGGTTGATAATAGAATAGTAGTACTTGCCTACTATCTTCTATTTTAGCTCTACTCCTAGTGAAACGACCCTGGGTATTACCAATCTACTTAATCCCTTGCCCTATCTAGACCATTACACAGTTCCTTTCAGTTGTCACTTTGTTGGGACCTTTGGGCAAAGACAGTTTGACTCTGCCATCTCTGAAATGAGGCAAAGGTGTTCCAACAAGAAAATTCATTTAACTGGAAGAGACAAGAGGGTGTTTCATGACAGTGCCATAATGCTTGTTTAGGTCTGATCCCACATTCAGTAGCATGAAAGTCCAAATATTTGCACCGCTTTATTACTTGCATGTGCCTCTCATGGTTGCATGGTGAGAAAGTCAAATCTACACATTTGATTTTATTTTTTGTTACTGTTCTTATTTTGCATTTGCTTGGTGCCTCTCTGTAGGGGATCCTAGAGGTCTAAATTATTTTAAATATAAGGGTCCTGTGGGAACGTGGGTTTGAACAATAGCTAGCTTTTGTGTTGCTCTTCTGAACTGTGGTTCTTGCAGCTTTCTTCAAACAGTTTGTTGTAACATCTGTTAGAATCTGGGAAAGGGCTCCCGTAATCATGCAGCTGCATGACAAACTTTCTAATTGCTACATTTTTGTTGCTGTTAATCTGAGAAAATTTCCTAATAAAGCCCAATGGTGATTTAAAAAATACTTAGTGTTTCCAAGCCAGCAATTGAAACCCACAGGACTGTCATACTCTCAGAGTTTGCAAAGACTTAACCAAGGTGTTCACAGTGGAAGCAACACAAACTCAGACATAGGCTTTCTTTCTGTGCCAATAGAAAATACACGCACTTTCTGTAGAGGGATGACATGGTTATACTTGGTTAAGGCTTTCTTCTATTTCTGGTTTTCAATATAGCTATTTTAAATCCCCATTTGATCTGTAACAGGGTCAACTAAAAACAAAGGTGATATTTACACCAGTTTTATTGTTATACTTACATTGGTTCCTATGTTTAAAATCTGGGAATAAAGTACCAGACTTAGTCCTAAAATTCTGATGTTAAGGGGGAGGGATGAGTTTGTCTTTAAGATACCTCCCCCCCCTGATTTCCTCTTAATGTTTCTATATGCAAAGCTCTAGCAGGAGGAGAGTAGTTGCTGTGGATATAGCCAGGGAATTAGGATAGGTTTGTAATGAACAAACAAATCAGTTAGTCAGAACCCAACAATCAGAAGGCTTTAATTAATAGAAATTTTCCCTAGGCATTTTCTGGAAGTACTGAGGTGATATTCATATCTATATATATATGTGGTACTAGCTTGGATCAAACATAAACTCTTATTAACAGAGATGCATGTTGTTCTGGGCTCTAAGGATAGAGGTACATGATGAACTTCCTAGTGGTATTGCTGTCTTAAGGGTATACTATCTCATTTCCCTTATCGTCTGTCTTCCCAAGTCTTAGAAAACTCCCCGATGCTCAGGCTTTCAAGAACCTCAGTCAGCAAAAACCATTTAATGACCATCACTAGCTGGCAATCCGAGAAAGCAAGAAAGTTGACTCACACATTTGTGATAGCTGTTATATTCTGCCTTCCAGAATTATTGTGTTTCCTTGTCAGTTTCTTAGATTGTAAACTTCCTCAGAAAGGTAGATTTACTCTTTTCCACTTACTGAGTTTAGCATGAGGCAAGATAAAATGGAACTATTTTCTCTCTCCTTTTCTTTTCCTCCCCTTTCTCTCTGTTTTTAATCTTTCTTCCTTCCTTTTTCCCCTTTCTACCTTTCCTCATTCTCTCTCACCGCTTCTTTCCCCCCTGCCATTCATCACAGTGCTGAAGATTAAACCCAGAGTATCACACATACTATCCCACCGAGATATACTATCCCTACTCCCTCCATCGATATCTTGTGAATTGAATTCTCTATCTTGTTTTTCAAAGCAATGGGAATCGTAGCTTCTTGGACCTGGAAGTCTCTGGGAACATTTAACACATTTGCTTTAGGGATTAGGCAATAAAGTACATTTTGGAGTCTAATGGCTTGGTGATAAAATCCAGGTCTCCTGCCTCAAGCTTGTATATTCTGCTTTCTAAAACTCCTGAATATTTTCCTTCATCACAGAGAGTCTTAGTCCTTGAGAATTTTCAGAAGGAACTCTGAAGTTAGTTAATGAAAAGTAATTTGAATTTTTGTTGATTTGAAATATACCCCTCCAAGCCTCCTAGGAAATAAGAGAATAATGAGCTACCAGATTTTTAAATATGAGAAGAAAAAACTGTTGGTATAATAGGAACATTTCCTTTTTGGGGCCAACAATTTCTATCATCTGAAACAAACGAGAGTCTTTGTGTTTCAAAGTAATGATTGTGAATGAGTTTTTTCATTTTATTTTCCCAGAAGGAATTTGCTTCTAAATATTCACCAAGCCAGTCTAGTGGAAGTATGACCAGATAATCAAGCCATTTTTTTTTTAAAAAAATAAACTAAAGCTAAAGTCCCTCAATGTAGAATACTACTGTCTATTACCAGCTCCCGGGATATGCATTGTTGCATGTTAGGGAGCAAGTTTGTTTTTGACTGCCAGTGATTGTCCAAGTCCCTTAACATATTGAAAGGTTTCAATACAAGTATAGAGACCCGCTCACTTAAGGGTGGAGAGGACATTAGGTTGACATTGGGAGAAGTCATGCTTACAGTGGATATGTTTTCAGGTAATCCAGTAATATGTTTTGCTTTGGCAATGCTGTCCTATAGTTTGGAGGTGCATTTATTTTTGCTTCAAAATATTCATTCAAGTGTTTCCACAATGTTAAGCATGGAAATGGAGAAATAAATGGCACAGGAAAACAAAGAAGAATCGTATCTTTTCTTTTACTGTTGAATCTAGAAGCAGCCAAAGAGACCTCATTCTTCTGTTTCCCTCCTCCCCAATGTCCTATGGACGAGCTTTCAAATATAGATCAGCCTGTAGAAAAAATACTTTTTGGCCTCCTTTCATCTCCTAGTGTGTGCTACTTGGCTGTGTCATTTCTTTCCCCATTTTCAACAAATTTAAGCTTCTTTCTAGAATTTGCTTGTCTCATTAATCTTTTGTGAAGCCTCCTTTTGTTACTTATTCAACCATGATATCTATTGGTCTCTAGTTCTTAACCTAAAGACATGATGTTTTATTATATTGCTTAACATTGTGCACTGAACATATTGCATGATTTAGATAGTCACTGACAATAGGGAATAGACCTGCCCTATAACATGCTTTTTTGTGTGGCCCAATGAATTTCATTAAGGTTACTGACAGAAGCATAAAAAGGAAGTTTCTCATAAGAGCATGGACACTTAACCAGTGACTACACCACTGAAGAAAGTGTTTCTTCCTTCCTCAGTAATGATTAACTGCTTAGAGAAACTCAGAGAGGGGTGGGGCCTCATGAGTTCCCCTCCTCCCTCATAGCAAGAAGCTATTGAACAAAAACTGTGTGTTGCCTGTGGGTAATCACAGCTGTTGCCAGTTCCTTTTATACTAGAACAGCACAACACAATGATCCACCTCTTCATCCTCCAGCTCTTTCGTTCTTTCTGTTCTGCCATTGACCTTGTCTTCTGTGCTGTTCCATGAACCATTGAGGGTGTAATAGACATGTCCCACGTATGGCTGAGCATTCACCGGTCAATGAATTATTTATTAAACTTGATTGATGTGTTTGTGTGCATACCTATTTGTCAGTATGCACACCACCACGTGCATGTGGGTGCCAGAGGAGGTCAGAATATATCAGTATACATGAAATGCCAGCCACTCAATGTGGATGCTGGTGCCGTGCAAGAGGAGCCAGTGCTCTTAACTGCTGAGACACCTCTGTACCCCCCATAGAGTCAGTTACTCTCATCACTTTGAAAGGTTATGATTCTCGGCAGCTACCACTATTTTCTTTTCCACATTCTCAGTAGCATAAAAGGGAATGGCTAGAGATTAAAACAAAATTATATGAGGGCATCAGGAAAGTTCTCTGGGATTCTCTTTTACTCACTCCAGTGAGACCATGGAAGGGCATTATCTTCCAAAGAAGTAATGAGAGTATTTCTCTCTTCCAGTTCTACAAGATGCCTAATTTATTTTCCGTAGTAGTCATATTAGTAGGGAAGAGAGTCCACTACTGAAAAAAGCCACTTTCCTAAACCCAGACTCACTGAAGAATACCATTATAGACAACTTAAGAGCTACATTTATGATGGAAGAGACTGGGAAATACGGAAAACTTGACTCTTAAAATGCATATTAAACAGAATTAATGTCTTTAGACAATGAGAACTATAGATGAATAGAAGCACACTTGTTCTTAATATTTTCTGGGCCCATAGCCAGAGTACTGGTGTGGGAAGTCCTTCTGTCTATGTGCTGCTTTTATTGGTTGATGATTAAAGAAACTGCCTTGGTCTGTGATAGGACAAAAGAGTAGAGCAAGGTGGGAAAACTAAACTGAATGCTGGGAGAAAGAAGGTGGAGTCAGGGGGATACCATGTAGCTGCCAGTTGAAACCTTGCCAGTAGGCCACAAACCGCATGGTAAAAAATAAATTAGTAGAAATGAGTTAATTTAATATGTAAGAGCTTTCTAGGAATATGCTATACTGATTGGCCAAGCAATGATTTAATTAATACAGTTTCTGTGTGGTTATTTCGGGGCTGAGCAATCAGGAACAAACAAGTGGCCTCCTCATACAACAGAGTACAAGTGAAGGGTCACAGACATAGCTGGATGCTAAAATTCCTAAAATGGGGTATGCTTTGGATTGGCCTGTGTGTCCAGTCAGTGTTCTATAACTTGTTTCCATAAATAAAGCAAGAAGCTTATAGAATAAGGTTTTCCTCAAGACAGACTCTCCTATCTGTGATATACAGGAATCTTGGGAGTCAGGGTAGGGAAGGGCAGGGCAGGGTAGGGTATAAATTAAGACCTGTGTTCAGACCTTATGGTGGCTAAACCTACCCTCCATCTGAGAAGGTGCTTTTTTCAAGTTCTCTTAAGAAGCTAGTAAGATCCCCATAAAACTCTCTTTTCTGACTTGGTCTTGTCAAATCATTCTTTATGCCTTCCAAACTTTTGTCATTTAAGTAGTATAGAGATAAAGAATGAAGTAATTTGAGAAACCTAGACCCTAAAGTATTCTTCTTTGGTTTGGGAAAGCCAATTCGAAACACGGTATATTTTATTTTGTTTTATGGCACCAATTGTTATTTTCTCCTATTTTGTCTTGCTTCCTCTGAAATGTCCTGGGCCTGTGTGTTCTAATTAGGCATGTCCACTTTGTTTTTTGTATCCCTTTCCTCTTTACCTTGTCCCCCGATGCTCAGCATGCTACTCATCTTTCAAACACTCTAAGACCACAGGGAAAGAAGAGATCTTTGTGGTTCAGAGTGTGTGGTAGGAGGAGGCCTCTAAAGCTTGCCCCTGAAGGAAGTGGTTCCTCTCATTAGGGTCTAGTGGTAGTGGCAGGAGGAGGGAGAACGACAGCCCTTGCTGTCCTCTTGCTCAAGTCTAAGCACCTACCTGAAATGTGTCTCCAATAAATATTTACATTGCTACTCCATGCTTGGCTTTCTAGGTGCTAAGGTGGGGGTGGGGTAGGGGTGAGGCATTGCTGGTCACATATTGCCAGAAGACTTTGGTAAGACCATGGAGGCCACAATTCTTGGCCTATTCTTTAGCAATGCTAGTTTTATATACAGAGCACTCTAGGCAAGTACTTTTCGCAATATATGCCTCTGTGGGTCGCATTCCAAACCATGGGTATTTTGGTACTGTAAGTAAATGAACCTGTTTGTTACAAATGAGCACTTCAGGAAAGTGTCGATTTGATGGTATGTTCTCAATTCTCTGTGTTAATGGGATATGACTCCTCATCAAGTGGAGAAAATATCTGTGAAATGTCTGTTGTGTAAACAAAGCCACTTCAGGCCTCATCAGGATGCTTATCTTATAACTTTTGGTTGAATAACTTCCAACTGAAAAATTCAGTCAGATGCAGGGCCAATTAGTGCAGTGATTAATTGCATATGCAGCCAGATTCCCTGGGTTCAAATTCTAGATTCACCAGTTATTAGCTGTGTGACTCTTTAGGTTTTCTTTTCTTCATCTTTAAAACTGAAGGTAATATTTCAATCTACCTTATAGGGATATATGCATTTTTACACACACACACATACACACACACGTTAAAAAGTATATAAGTAATTAGTAAATATAAGTATATACTATAATACACAAGTATATATATTTTACCTTGATATATATATTACTATTGCATAGTGATATCTGGAATACTATACTCACTTAGTACTTTTTGTTATTAAGAATGCCCAATTATCATATGTAGCGCAAGATTTTTAGTTCCTTTAATTATTTTAAGTGATGCTGAAAATCTAATTGATCCTCAAATAGTGCTCAAGTTGATTGATCAACATGTGTTCCCTAAAGTTACACTGAAGATAAAAGCAGAGGTGTTTGAACATGATGAAATCAGTGAGATCCAAATGAAATATGACCCCAAATGGAACCGATAGCTTGAAAATCCAAAATGACACTATTTCTTGAAGGATCATCCTTAAGCGACTTATTTTCCTAAGCAAAGAAACTCCTCATGAGCAAATCATCACAGTTACCGGATGTCGAGGGACTACTAGGATTGAAGTACTGTTATATAATTTTTACACATTCCCCAATGTGATCCTCAACAATAGTTGAAGGATGGTAGTGAGAGAGTTATTTAAGTTGCAAAATTAAGTCTTAAATAAACAGGTATTTTCCTCAACATCACATGATAGTGGGAGGCTAGGATTTGAACTCATGTGTCTTTGCTTCCAAAGCGTATGTTTATTCAAAAAGAAAATCATTCTTAGAGGCTAACTCAGATTGTCTTATAAGTTCGTAACTCAACTTACTGTTCTGTCAAAACTGAGAATAAGGGCTGGGGCTTGGCCTGCTTCTGTATTGTTTATGTAACAGGCTTTTTGATATCATCCAAGAAGGGATGCCTTGGCATGAGAAAACATTGGGGGGAAAATCCACACATTCTATAATTTTGCTTGGTAGAACGTATTTGTTTGGGTTCTATTTTGCTATGCTGTAATTCAGGCAGAGGGTATACTAATAACATTGTTTAGAAAAAAAACAAATGTGCTAAAACAAACAAACAAACAAACAGGCAGAGAACATTTAATTCTCTTTTAGGGGTTAACTTTCTGGATATATGATACACAGACATGTTAGAAATTGCAGTCAGTCTTCTGTAACTTCTAGTTCTATATCTATAACTTCACCTAACATGGGATCAAAAATACCTTTAAAAACTCACATACTTACTACATACATACAGACCCTTTGCTTGCTATTATCCCATGAATAACATAAAAATTGCATACATTATTCATTATCAGCGGTGTAGAAATGAATTAAATTATGCAGGTGGTTATGAATAGGTTACATACAAATGTGATGCCGTTTTATAAAAGGGGCATCTATGGGCTTTTGTACCTGATATGAGTCCTGCAAGCACAGATACCCAGGAATTATGCTTCTGCCCCCTCCCCTACTCATTAAGTCTTCTCTAAGGATCTTGATTTGCTAGCACACAGTAGGAACTTGAAATTTTGTGCGTTTTAGAAAAATAATCTCGAAGACTTGGTTAATGTTAACTTTCCACCAATTCAACACAGTCTTATTTTCCATGCACTCTGAAGTGGGGAGGTTTTCTTTTCTTCCACTCTCCTTTCTGAATCCTTCCTAGTGCCAACTGTCTCTCTAGTCCAGCTCAGCTCATTTGCTCTGGTACTGTCCTTAGGCATGCAGAAGAGTGGCTCAGTACCCTCTTTATGCTAACACTTTATACTTGGGCATGGTGATTAAACTGCCTCTTGGCTCTCTTTCATCAGGAAAAACCACCCCAACTCCTATAGCCTTTCCTCATAGGGCCTGTTTTCTAACGCTTCAATCATTTTCTTGCCACTCTTCTTTGGATCGTCTTTAATTTCTATGCCATCATTTTAAGATTGAACCTGATGAGTGGGCCACATTTGAGTTTGATGACTTATTTAATGAGTAACTTAGAAATGAAGGGAAATGGTGCAGTTTAGCACAAGAACACTAGATTAGGAGTCAGAAGACCCACATTTTACACTGCCTCCGTCATATATTGGTACTGAAATGGAAGTCAAGTTTTGACAAGTCATCTAGAAGTCTCTAATCCCCAATATATCAACTCTAAATTTGTAATAAAGACATCTTCCCTGCTGGCATCCAATTGTGAAGTTCAAAAGGGACCATTTGTGTAAAAGTGCTTTGTTTTGGCATCACAGTGGAATACCAACACTATGAATCAGGGACTTTTCCAAATGACTTGTACAAATTAATTCATCTGGTATAATTTTTATGTTTTATGATGAGAAAATAGAAATACTAGAAGGCAGTTAGTTTATTTGCCCCTTGTCTAAAAGCTAATAAGTGACAGAACTCATTCAGACTATATTCCTTGCACAGAGTGAGGAGCTAGATTACCTTGAGGGTGAGCTTTAGGTTCAATGAG
This sequence comes from Microtus pennsylvanicus, assembly GCF_037038515.1. Classification (NCBI taxonomy): domain Eukaryota; kingdom Metazoa; phylum Chordata; class Mammalia; order Rodentia; family Cricetidae; genus Microtus; species Microtus pennsylvanicus. The sequence continues at coordinate 50,571,232 of NC_134601.1, forward strand.
AGAACCTGTCTTGATAAAAAGTAGAGATTGATGGAGAATGATACAAGATATCAACTATGGACCTCTATACACATGCACACAGATGCACATGCACTCACATATGTGTGAACTCCCACAGAAACACACATACTCATGTGTATACATATGTATACATGCATGGAATAGCAATTAATGAAAAAAGAGGCCATGAATTTGAAGGATCGTTGGCAGAGTATATGGGAGGGCTTGGGGGGAGGAAAGCGAAAGGAGAAATGTTGTATTATATTATAACCCCAAAAAAGATTTAAAAAAGTATTGAAATTGGAAAAATGAAACAAAATAGTGCCCTAAGTCTTGGATTTATGATCTATAGAGTTTCTTTTTGTATTCACTGATCTCTAATAACTTACTTAGCATGGTCTTATTTGCCTCTATCTCTGTCAATTTCTATTAATTCTCACAGTTGTAAATGTGTTATACCTTCCTTGTAGCTTAACAGTTACACAGAGGTACTAATGAAAGATAAACATGTAACTGCTTCTTCTCTATTATTACATGAAAAGATAGGAGAGTTAAAAAAACCCTATCCTATAGCAATACTGACGAATATCTTGCATATCACCATAGAACCTTCATCTGGTGATGGATGGAGATAGAGACAGAGACCCACACTGGAGCAATGGACTGAGCTCCCAAGGTCCCAATGAGGAGCAGAAGGAGGGAGAACATGAGCAAGCAAGTCAGGACCGCGAGGGGTGCACCCACCCACTGAGACAGTGGGGCTGATCTATTGGGAGCTCACCAAGGCCAGCTGGACTGTGACTGAAAAAAGCATGGGATAAAACTGGACTCTCTGAACATGGCAGACAATGAGGGCTGATGAGAAGCCAAGGACAATGGCACTGGGTTTTGATCCTGCTTCATGTTCTGGCTGTGTGGAAGCCTAGCCAGTTTGGATGTTCATCTTCCTAGACATGGACGGAGGGGGGAGGACCTTGGACTTTCCACAGGGCAGGGAACCCTGACTGCTCTTTGGACTGGAGAGGGAGGGGGAGAGGAGTGGGGGAGGGAGAGAAGGGTGGGAGGAGGGGGAGGGAAATGGGAGGCCGGGAGGAGGGGGGAAACTTTTTTTTCCCTTTTCTCAATAAAAAAAAGGACTTTGGAAAAAATGTTGGAAAAATTTCTATGGATCTTATAATTATTTCAATACTTACAGGAAAATAATAATGTATATGATGTAGTATTGCTGTTATGTTATATAAAACTACAGAAAATCTGATGATATTTGAATAACTGTACTACACTACTATATTTTAACTAATACCCGACAGGTTTGGAGTACAATATGAACTTCATGCATAAATCTGATCTATTGACAACAGTGTTAGAACGGCACCAGAGGCTCTCTTATTTCAGATAGTCAAATGAAACTTGATTTTGTAGAGACTTTAGGAGCTTTTTTACGAAAAAAAAACTAAATGACATTGAAAACACTTAAAATATGAGGCTGTCTTTTAGAATTTATACTCATTGAGTTATGAATGTTATTGTTGTACTAAAATCTGTGTGTTATATCATGATGTTTGTCAGAAGAATGGCTAAACTCCCATGAAAGGATTCAATTGCTTTTTAAAAGCATGTCTTTAAAGAAATGCCATGGTGAAGTTGTTTACTGAAGACATTTGTTTAATGAGAAATTTATTTTATAAATAAATTTCAACAAAAGGAAATAAATAGTAGCAATTTTATTATCATTGGGAGAGATAGCAGAGTGACTATTTTAAAAATGTGTGTTCTACCAATCACATTATATGACTACATGTTCTTTTTCTCTCTGCATCAGCGGTTCTCAACCTGTGGATTGCAACCCCTCTGGGGGTTACATAGCAGATATCCTGCATATCAGAAGTTTACATTGCAGTTCATAACAATACCAAAATTATAGCTATGAAGTAGCAATGAAATACTTTTGGGGTTGGGGTTTAGCACAACATGAGGAACTATATTAAAGCATTGGGAAGGTTGAGAACCACTGCTTTGGATGGAACTGTAGTCAAGTTTTAGTGAAAGGTACTAAGGTGTGTGTCATAGAGTGTCTACCCTACCATTCCTCCATTTCTGTTTGCCATGAACTCTGTGGTACATTCTAGCCACAACTTTGTAGAACATACGGTCTCATAGGAGCTACTCAATGGTAAAAAAGAGCAAATGCTTTTACACTTTTATTTGTTTCATTTTTTAAAGAAGAAATGAATAAAATGGCACAGAGGGTATTCTGGGGGATATTTTGAAAGTACATAAAGAAGAAAGGAAGACAGAAAAGTGAGCCATGAAAAACAGACATTTTTAGTTTTAGCAGTTTGATTTTCCTCCTGTGATACTGATTTTTCTCTCCAAAATTTTATGCCTTCTAGGGTGGTTGTACCAACCTTGTGTGGTAGAGCGGATTCTGTTTTGTCCATCATGTAAATGAGGAAGCTTGTACAGACAGCTAAGTGCCCAAGGTTTCAGAGGTATATAGAACTCCGAGCTTCCCCCACCACTTTTTCCATTACGCAGAACTGAAAAGCCCCACAGTCCACACCTTTCAGAGAATACTGAATACTCATGAATCCAAAGTCTCCAATGAAGAAGAGGGGAAACAAAAAAGTGTGGCAAGAAAGATGTTCTTCTGTTTGGCCCTATTAAGTAGGTCACCCACTAAAAGGCTATTTTGGTCTAAACATTTTGGAGGGCATGTAGTACATAGAGCATCATCACTGACCTGATTCTTCATTTTTAAGATTGGAGAAAATCAAAAAAAGGCATTTTTTTTTCCAGTGGGGGAGAGCTTGGATCATTTGTGTTGCTCAGGAGAATGCTAGTTGAGGAACTAACCAGGATTGGGCTCTACATTTTCTGTAAACTTCCATCCATTAAAAGCAATGCTGAGCTGCTGAGCTTAACAAGGGAGCAGCTTTGTATTTCTAGCCTGAAGCACCAGCAGTTTTCCCCTCCCCACCTCTCTCTCTCTCTCTCTCTCTCTCTCTCTCTCTCTCTCTCTCTCTCTCTCTCTCATCTTTCTGTCTCAATAGGGACAGATCTGGCAAACTGTTAATATTTCATTTCCTACAAAGCAGCTCTCACAGGCAATGGCTGCTCACCGTACTTTTGATCTCTGAAGCTCCTTTGGCTCGCAGGCACACTGGGCTTGAATTAGAATCGAAGGTTTCCCTTACAGTTTTGTTCAAGGAAAGACAGGCACTTTGTTATTAACAGGCAAAAAACCGTAAACTTTCAACACATTTCAGTTTGGCCCTCTGTCCCAAACACAGTTTCCCTCTAGCTTAGGGCAAATACTTCCAGCAATTTTAGTTTAAAATTTCCATGTTCGTGCTTAATAATGAAAACATCTTGGCCCATTAAGTTGTATTTTCTCCTTAATCTTATTCAACTTTTAAAAAATTTTGTTTATTTAATCCCAGCACTCGGGAGGCAGAGGCAGGCGGATCTCTGTGAGTTCGAGACCAGCCTGGTCTACAAGAGCTAGTTCCAGGACAGGCTCCAAAACCACAGAGAAACCCTGTCTCGAAAAACCAAAAAAAAATTGTTTATACTTTTAAAATATTTTTATTCTTTGGGGATTACATACAGTATATACCAAACAAGTTCTTTCCCCTTCCTTGGCTCCTCCCAGATCCTCTCCCACCTTCCTATTCACCTAACTTCTTGTTCTTTCTCTCTCTTAAAGCAGAAACTAAAAAAAACCCCAGAAAAACACATGGAATTCAACTTGTTTTGAACAACTACAACTATTCCTGGGAATGGGGCCTGTCCTGGAGTGTGGTTGATATATCCAGTGACACTCTATTAGAGAAAATTGACTTCCTCTCCCAGCAGGTATCAATAACTTCTTGCTTAGGGGTGAGGCTCTGTCTTCAATTACCCCCCTGTGTGCTGGGGTTTTTGTCTGGTTTGAACCTGTATAAGTCTTATGTCTACTTACCTTGCCCTTCTTAAAAATAAAAGTTCACACTTTTAAAACTATTTCCTTAGTATGTCATCTTATTTTTTAATGCACTGTATGAATGCTACAGTATAACGTGAGAGAGAGAGAGAGAGAGAGAGAGAGAGAGAGAGAGAGAGAGAGAGAGAGAGAGAGAGAGAGAGAGAGAGAAGGAGGAAGAGAGAGAGAGAGAGAGAGAGAGAGAGAGAGAGAGAGAGAACAAAGAAGCATAAATGTGAGGGAATGAGGAAGGGCTGGTGACAGGTAATGAACATCAGTTATGAAAGAGGACATAAAGCTAATTGTTTTCCTAGTTCTAAGTCTCAATTTGGATCTTAGTAGTTTTGGTGGTGGATAAATGCATAAAATAGGTTTGATACCGAATGTGTACATTTTAGTGTGACTATTCACAGTTTCTGTTCTAAATGCCAATTCTAACTATATAGAAGTCTGGTTAATTTTGGTGTCTAATGTTTTTATTTATTTGCAAGATTTTTTATAATAAAGTTTGTGAAATTAAAAACATCTCAAGCTATTATCTTTCTCTTCTACTAACAAATTGGCTTTATTTAGAATAATCTAGGCAATTTGAACCTGGTAAGTGGTATCTACCCACATTCATCAACAATCGCTGATGTTCCCTAGAAAGGTTTGGGGAAGTACATATTCTAGTAATGAGAAACAAAACTCCTACCTGCCAGCCTACCTAACATATTGTCTGTTCCCTGTTGGGAAGAGGATATAAGAAAAGAAGGGGATTACTTTGAAATAACCAGCTATCTATTAAACAGAGGAGTGGAGGGGTGGATTTATCTGATATGTAGCATTAAATTGTAGAGACATTCAAATTAATCATGCGATGCAATTTTTTATGAGCTTAGAATTTTCTTTTCTTTTCTTTCCTTTTTTTTTTCATGCAGCCGCTAGGGAGGAAGAAAGGATTAGAGAGGTTATGAAAATGGTTGGCATGCTTAGTGTGTTGGCTGCTTAATTTATTAGCAGATATGGCAACTGCCTCAGGATAATGCTTTAGCATGCAGGCTGGGAGTGAAGTAAATCGCAGACATACCTGTTCCAAAATTGTGTTAATCCTTTCGACTTCACAGTCAATCAAGTACCGTTTTTCCTGCCTTCTGTCCATTTCTTCAATGATGCGTCTGAACTCCTGAATGTCCTTTATGTTTCCCACAGACCTTGCTGTCACTTGCCAGTTGTTTTGCACTGCTGCTTCCATAATTGCTTGTAGGATGGAAAACCCTAAAGGAAGGAAAAACAGCTATACTATTTTTTTCTTTTTAAAAATATTTCTGAAGGTGTTAAAGATTCTACTGAGTTTCCATTCACAGTCCATTGGGCCTTTTCAAACTTGATTCACTGGAGAGAGCAGGTGAGCTCACAGCTTCAACCCCAACTCTCCAGATAGTTGACACCTCCATTTTGGTATTTTTTTTTATTTTTTTTTTAAGTAAAGGAGATTCTATCATTTGTGAGCACCATGGGGATAGGTGTTCACGAAGTCACTTTTGTTTCGAAATGCAATATCAAAAAACCGGAATGAATGCCAAGAACTTCTTATGTTTGACTGCAATTTTATGTGTTGCATTTGAAGCTCATTTCTTTCATCTTTCACTTAAAAATTCTTCAGAATTAGATGTTAAAAAAATATACAACAAAATAAATTTAATAGTGATAGAGCTATACATGGATGTAACTGTTCAAAAAGATAGTATCTCCCGGGTAATATCAGTATAATTTTATGAGAGACAGCCCCCAATAGAGACCATTACTCTTTTATTACATAGAGTCCATAAAATATTCAATAAAATTAGTTTTGGGGAGTTCTTTCATTTTCCTGAATAAAACTTACCAGGAGTTCCTAATTTAGCTAATTTATATCCAACAACCATTAGCAACTAACATACCTGCGCCCTGATCAAAGAAAGGAAAGATCGGATGCTTGAGTTTGGGCTAACCTATTGGGAATTATAGGCAGCTCATGTTGATAATGTCAGAAATGGAGAGGCTGAAGCAGAGTTGCCAAAAGTTCAAGGCCAACCTGAGGTATACAATGAGATCCAGTCTCAAAAATCCAAAACCAAAGCAAACCAAACAGACAAATTAGCAAACAAACGAAGCCCCAAGAGCAGTGTATCTAAAGTACAAAACACAAAGGCACAAACATTTTCTTACACATACTCTTTTATAGTAGTCACGTCCCTAATTCTATATATCTCCAGTTGTGCTTCTTGTATGAATTTATAATCTGAGTATAATTTCACCAAGAAGAGACAGCTTTACTGGGACATTATCAAAACAATCTCCCTACTCGCAATGGGAGTGAGTGACAGAGATGATTTGCAAATCCCAAATTATCTGCAACACAGCAGTTCAACCACCACCGAAGCAGAGGATGGAGGGAGATGGCGATGCCTTTTGAATACACGCCAAGTTCTCTGCTGTCTTGGGCCTACTCTGTGGTGTAAGCAGGCTGTGCTTCAGAGTCGTCCTCACTGTACCATAGAAAATGGTATTGACATTTGGAGAACATGCTTCGGGGAGATGGCGGTAGTGACTCAGCTGGTCATTATAACTCCTTTGTGTGCTGGATGTGTGCAGGAAGACGATCACAAACGAGACCCAAGCACTTGGTAATTTCCAAATGAGCAATTTCAGCACAGGAGCTCAAAATTACAGATCAGAGTAAATTACCATTGCTTTAAATGTTAATTCTTACTCTTATAAAACCAACCACGCATATTTATTTCTCAGATTTACATTTTCATGTGGGTTTTCTATGTACTCTCTGCTTCAGAGGGAGTTGAGGGCACATAGTGGGCCAAGGCATGGGATTAAGAAATAAACATAGGAAGAAAGAGATTAAAGCATGTGAAAATCTTTCTTAAGCAGTGTATAATAAGGCCTCATTATTTTGAATGCCACTAATTAAGAATTTATGAAAATTCAGCAAGGACTGTGTTGAATTTTGTTTCTGGACTATTTATGAAGAAAATATTGGCTGAATAATAACAGTGATGAATTGCATAACAGAGTCTTTCATATAAAGTAAACTTTTTCAAAAAGGCTCATTAGCAAAACACAAGTGTTCACATGTTTAGTAGAAAATCTAAAGTATTGTCATCTCTTCTTAATGGACCTTGTCCACAATTTGAGATGACATGGAGCAAGATTACTCTCTTTTCCATGTGACAATCTTCCACATTTTTGAAAGCTGTTAACATGTCTTACTTTAACCTTCTCTTCCTCAGGTAAAGGTGTCTCAATCCTTCAACAATTCCTTTTAGGTAATGATAACCCTTTTCCTTTCAATTCTACTCTTTCTTAATCGATGATTCTCATTATTTTTAAGCATACATTAACTTTGCATAATAACAGGTTTCATGATGACACCTTCATACATGAATTCAAAGCATTTTTATTATATTTATCTCCTATTATCCCACTACCTCCTTCATCTTCTTAACTAGTCTCCATCTATTTTCATATCTTTAAAAATAATCTATGAGTTTCATTATGGTTGCTTACAGGGATATATGGGTAAGGGGTTCTTCCTACGAGCATGGCCTTCTTACTAGTGGTTACATTACTAAAGGAAATGTCTCTCTCACCTTTAATAATGATTAAATGTCTCTCCACACTGGATACTATTATTTGCCTAGACGCTCTTAGGGAGCAGTGGATCTTTACTGAAACTTCTATACTCATGACAGGATGTTGACTTGTCAATATTTTATTGATTTTAATATTTTAGATATTATCTGAACAGTGAGTGTGGATGATGATGGGATTATTGTTTATATTGTTGTGGGTTATTTTAGCAGCATAAAACTTCTTAGAACAAAGTCCAGGGCCTAATGAATGCTAAACTTGCACCCTACCACTGAGACATAGTTACATCCTGAATTAGTAATATATTTAAATAGCCAAATTTTATTAATTTGTCTCAAGATTAGATTTAGCCAAAACCTGCTAGTTCTGATAAAGCTTTACTCTAGCAATTTACTCTGTGCCTATTAACATTCCACCTCTTATTCCATTCTAACCTACTTTTATCTTCTTTTTTACTTGCTCTACCTGTACTGGTCCCTACTTATTTTGTTTTCTTGTTCGTTCAAGTGTGGAAAATGGTATCACCTACTTGCATATACTTTGTTGGCTGGTTAGTGTAACTGTGAATTTGTCCCTTTACCAAGCATGCTATACTACCTGTAGACCTTTCTGGGAGTTTCTTCTCTTCCTACAAAGCTTCCTTTAATGACTGCTCATTAATTTCCCCAGAAATGACTTGTTTTGAATTCAAGATAAATAAATTTCAAACAATGAAAAAGCAGTTTGAATAACTGTTTCGCAGATGTGTTAAAAATGTAAAATACAACGGACTAGGTACATTATAGTATACACACACATACAGGGAATGTTATGCTAAAGTTTAATAGTTAACAGTGTATATATACTAACAAGAAAGATTTCCACTATATATAATATACTATGCAATGTAGAATTGAAAAACCTAGCAACTTATCATTTATAATGTATAATGTAATTTTATTTTATTTTTATGGCTAAAAAGACTCACAATTGTATATGTTGTGAAAAAAATCTGCAAGAATTGCGAGTGTTTTCTCAGAGACACAGGATTATGAAGACATTCCAAATTCACTGTCATTTGGTTATGTAATGTTTGACTTTTTACAAGAAGCAGGTATTGTTCTCTGCAAGGATAAAACCGATAATGTTTTAAAAGTCCGGCTCATGCTGTTGCCTCAGAACATAAGCTGCTAGAATATTTAGATGCCAAATCAACACTCTGCTATGTGATTCCTCTTAATAAGCAACGGTTTTATAGATCTTTTTAAACTTCTGTTCTTTGAACCATGGGAATGTGTTACCTAATCAAAACCTAAGCAGACAAGGCACACTGATTTTTGATGAGTGTGTATCTGGGTTTTTTTCTCAGAGCAAGTCACAGCTCTGACTTAGCACGGGAATATCATTTTCCATGCATAGTTTCTCTGTGTCTGCTTGAGCATGAGGCTGTTGCACTCTAGAACTCTGGGGGAATGGTCAGCTCAGTTCAGTATATGTCAGCAAGCAATTCATGCACATCTTTTTATTTGTTTTCATACCCAATTTATTATAGTTTCACTGACTCTGTTACAGCTGACCAAAGCACAAATAGAAGCTTGAGGGAAAAAGAAAGAAATGTTTGACTTGGCAGAGCCAAACCAGGTGTTATCCTTTGTAGGAGGTGAGGTTTGCAACAAAACCCTGGCTTTGTAAAAAACGAAGCCTGCTGTTTTAGCAGCTTTCCGAATTGTCATCTACTCTGCATGAGTTTTCACATGCCCAGCTTTGCAAGTCTCAAAGCTGCTTTGATTTGAGTAGCAAATTATCTCATCTGGATTCCAGACCACCATTGCTGTTCCTTCCCTTGCTCATCCTCATTTTAAATGGTGGGAGTTGCCATGTAGCTGAACTGGGTGATTGCAAGCATACCCTCTGCATTTGAACAAAGTAACAGGGAGTATGGCAGTAAAGGAAGGACAGGGCAATTAGTCCTGAGGAACTGGGTCATAGCCATGACCAGGTGAATTCTACTGCACCGCTTATTGGGCTGCTATGGCTAAACAAGGAGACTGTCTTGATTAAAGGCTGTGTATGGATGCTGTGCTGTACAATTTGATCATCCTTCATTACCAAAGGGGCTTATTTCTTCTGCTGATGGGAAAGTTGTTGGTGGAAGAGTGATGCCTGACTTAAAATTGCATCTCCTCCCCAGGGCTTCTTGCATCCAATGACTGGTAGCAGCAAAGTATAAAGGCACAATCATCCCAAACTCCCAGTGGGGTAGCTAATGGGCCATCCCAGCTTCAGAGCTCTAACGACTTATCATGGGTGTGGCACAGCTCTTCTTGGCCAACTTCATGCTTCTCTTCTTCTTGCAAATGGTGCCAACAAGTAGACTCGCCAAGAACCTTTTGGCATGTGAATGGCCATTTCAACATCTCTGCTCTTAGAGTATTCCATCCATGACCATTAGTTTGACCTCATAAAGGGGATGACAGTAGATACAAAACAGCTCTCAAATCTACGTTGTCAAAATCATTTTCCCAGGGAAAAAGGGCCAGAATTATTTTCAGTGTCTAAACAAAGTGTAAAAATACTTCATGCAGAACAAATTCAGCATTTTGTCTGCAAAAAGTCAGAGGAACAATCAACAGGATTTTGGCATATAGAAATTGATAATGAAGACATCCAAGAAAACAGATCAACAATGAACTTCCTTCTGCTTTGTGTCTTCAAGTAGGGTCTGTCACCTCCTCTTTTTACTCAGAACTTGTACTCAGAGTCACATGTGTATATACTTCTGACATGGTCTCTACAGTGTGCTAAATTATCCCAAAGAATCTGGCGTTTATTAACAGACTTCACAGAAGTGTTGATTGGTATTTATCAACCTTGTACCTAGGGCTTCTTAGAGGGTCTGTGACAAAAATTTCAAAAGTTTCTAATGGCTACACATGCTTACTTTTCCTAACTAATTTCTCTGTCTCCTAGAATCTCATATAGCATAACCTACCTTTGAACTTATTACATTAGACAAAGCTGACCTTACAATCACCAAGTACTAGGAGTACAGACATGCATATCTGGCAATATTACTGTTTTCCCTTTCCTTCCTTCCTTTGATGTGGGAGTGTCATATCAATCTGTTGATTTCATTGGCTAAGCAATAAAGAAACTGCTAGGCCCATTGGATAGGCCCACCCTTAGGTGGGTGGAGTAAACAGAACAGAACGCTGGGAGGAAGAGGAAGTGAGGTCAGACTCCACAGCTCCGCTCTCCGGAGCAGACGCAGGAGAGACGCCATGCTACCTGCTCCAGGGAAGACGCACACCATGCCCCAGCTCCGACCCAGGATGGACTTAGGCTAGAATCTTCCCGGTAAGCGCACCTAGGGGCGCTACATAGATTATTAGAAATGGGCCAGAGCAGTGTTTAAAAGAATACAGTGTCCGTGTAATTATTTGGGGCATAAGCTAGCCGGGGCAGGGCAGGTGGCTGGGGTGTTGGGGGACGCAGCCCCGCCGCCGCTCATATTACTACATTCCTTTATTCCTTCCTTCCTTTATTCCTTCCTTCCTTCCTTCCTTCCTTCCTTCCTTCCTTCCTTCTTTCTTAAGTATCATTTTTTTAGGTTCAAGTTGATTCCTTGAGCATGACTTATTTCATCTTCTTTTAAAATCATTTCTAATAATGTTAATGTTTTTATTGCATCTGTAATATATGCAATGTTTAGTTTAACTCAGTATATTGTACTTCTAATGTTGCTTCCAATACATTTTGATAAGCAAGTGCCTAGCATTTTTATGAAACTGGTATTCTTTTTCATTCAGATGAAACTAGTCAAATGAGAATTGTTCTTCTATTCTTAAGCCTCTGCTTGCCTGGGCTGCAAAGCTAACCTTATACGACTTTATACTCTCTATTTCTTAAACTTCTTTGATCTCCATGGACTTTGAAATAAATTTATCTTGTATGCTGTGGCAAAATAAGGACATGGGCTAGCTTGATATAGAATATGAAAGTGTTTTCGGGGACAGAAGTGAGCAGTGAAAACAGAGGCAGAGGAAAGAGAGAAGATGAGGAGCCCAATCACTCGTTTGGCATTACATTTTGCCACATCTACGAGGCCTGATGTATAAAAATTTGAACTCAGAGTCAATGATTCAGAGGATGGTTATTCATATCACAAATTTTACCTTGCCTTATAAATAACTAATGGGAAAGGTCCCATAGCATAATTGGAATATATTTTATTGTTTTGTTGTTGTTATCAGTTGTTTTAGCTTCATTTGCACAGTTTAGTATCATATAAATCAATATAATGATTGTCTAAACATGAGATGTTAATACTGCTCAGTATGTGAGGTGCTTTAGATAGAAAGATCAAAACCCTCTCTCTGTTTGCATATGGATGCCAATCTGTGAATTTTATGGAATATGATAAAAACAACTATTCATTCACACCCAACCCAATTTACTCATGTAAATTAAGATTTCCCGGAAGTCTTTATTCTTTATAACTGTGTTTGATAAGTCATTCTTGGCTTAAGAACTGACCCTCTGCAAATCTCTTCTCTTTTATAGCTGCATCATTAGATTGGCCCATACTCCATTTGTGGACTCAATGAACAAAAGGTGCTCTCCAGTTTTGTGTCCTTTAACTGTTCCCAAAAATATTTTTTTGATTCAAAGCATGATCTTTACCTTTAATAGACTGTCCAATACTTTTAATTGTGAACCCCATTCCCTGAAGAATTTATATTTCACTAACTTGGAATTAAAAGTCCTAAAGAAGTAAGTTTTAAATGAGCATTTCTAGACAACAATAATTGATAGCATATTGTTTGGCAACTTTGGGAATTCCAGTTACCCCAATATCTTACAAAAGGAGGCAACTGCTACTTGTCAAGTTTAAGGGCACCTCTCAAGCTGGCACTGAATATAATCCTGCATTTTCCATTTTCTCCTTTTTTGCGATTCATCATTATGAACCTTGTCTGTCTGCTGGTGAATTATGTAGTTCATTTTCTTTCTCACTCTAAACTGAGAAAATATGCCCAAAGAGATACGTCAGTTTCATTGAGTGAATGTACACTTGTTTCACATTATCAGGTGCAAGGGAATTTAGAAGACCATCTGGAGATGTGCTCAGTGTCTGGGAGAAGCAGAATAGGCAAACTTCTAATTGCCAGTCACTCTAGGTTTGATATACAATTATAAAGCAACTGGGGTTTAGATCAAAAGGCATTCCTACAGTACTATGTATAGTTCTTTTATATTTATGCTTGGTGCTTAGGTGCTGTTTTGCGAGGTTCTCTAACCTTTAGGAGACGGAGTCCAGCTAGAGGAGGGTAACCGGAGGAAATCTTGTCCTGTTATTGCTTTATTATCTGCTCAGTTGAGAGTGAGCAGACTTCCACCCCTGTGCTATGTGTTCCCCACTGTGGGTTGTGCCTATAAACCACACGACAAAATAAACTCTTCTTCCTGTAAGCTGCTTTTGGACAAGGATTTCTTCATAGTAATGAGAAAAGCAACCAATGTAGATTAATTCCAATAAATGGTCCTTCCCACTAATATTTTCTCACTTGGTTTCTTAGCCCCATTGGAAGTAATAATTTCCAACTTCGATTCTGTGACTATGTCTCCTTTCTAAGAAACTGGTGAGTGGCTTAAGCGTTTCTTGGGTACTTGGAGATGGGGAGTGCAATGAAACCCAACCAGGAAATGTGCTCGGCAGTTTAAATTGGATGATGGTGAAGGAAATGCCACACACATAAATAAAAACAACCTATTTATAGGTGAGGGAAGAACTGTTACCAACCGACCAAAATGCATCTTCATCCCAGGTGCAGTTTCTTATGGAGAGAAGCCAGTGATTACAAATTAAAGAGACAACCCACTCTCTTACCCCTCCTGCATCACAGGATGACCTTTGATGGTGTTTCCAGAAGCAAACATACTTTATGGTAAGTATCCATACTCTAATCTTCCCTTCTGTCACAATGTTTATGTTGTGCCCTGTGCCTGTATTCAAGTGTAACTGACCCAAATAGAACTTGAGCTTGGAAAATATGTGCTTGATTTCTGTTAAACAGGAGCCTTTTTCTATGATGAAACTCTTCACATTTTTGAACTACAGATGTGCGAATAGAACGGTGGCAAACAGTGAGAAATAGGGGAAGATTTATGGCAAGGATGAAAGGTGTCTGGATCTGCTTACAAAATGATATGGAATGTCCTGCTTACTGGCCATTCCTGGATTGGTGGGGCTTCTTGATCTTAATACTGCTGGAGGGAAGGGTAATATTAAGTGCAAACTATTGCCTAGAGGACACAGAAAGGCTAAAATTTAAGTCCTAAGAACAACGACAACAAAAAAGTATGACTCTGTTTTCCCTGGACAACTGAACCTGTCAGTATAAGTTGAGTCACAGATGAAGAGAAAGGAGAATATCAACTTGCAAGTCAAACCTGAGAATATATAATCCCACCTGCAAACTGTATTAGTGAGATACATTTATCATGGACACAAGAACACCCTCTGAGGTTCATTTTTCTCATCTGTTCACTTAGAATAGCTGTTAGTGTTGTTGAAAATAATAAATGTGATATGTTGAGATGTAGAATTGTTCAACACAGTGCCCAGTTTAAAATAGGTATTCAAAAACTGTTAGTTCCTTATCTTGTCCAACCATGACAAAGAAAGAAAAAAAGAAATGAAGAAAAGAAAGGAGGAAGAGAGGGAGGCAGGGAAGGAGGGAGGGAGGGAAGGAGGATGGAAGGAAGGAAGGAAGGAAGGAAGGAAGGAAGGAAGGAAGGAACCAGTGTAGTTTAAAATCTGAGGAAGTGGGCTGGAAAGATAGCTCAATGGTTAAGAGTATTTGTAGCTCTTGTAGAGGATCCATGTTGAATTACTAGAACCCACATGGTGGATTACAGCTATCCATAACTCACTCCAGTTTCAGAGGATCTGATGCTTTCTTCTGGTGTCCACAGGTACTAAGCACACATGCGTTGCACATACACACATACTTGCATGCAAAACATACATACACAAACAAATTAAAAAATAAAAACATGAGGAATTAAGCTGAAATTTTGTATATCACAATACTTAAAGAAAACTTTTCACATAAACCATAATTTAAGCATGGAATTGGACCATAACCCATTAGGGACGGTGGCCACCCTAGCATAATCTATAGGATGGATGTGAGAGCCCAGAAAAACTGTCTCAAGCAGATATTTTCCTTGGTAAATATGACCTGAGTCTTGATGAATAGAAGGATATTGGATGGAGGTAAATAAAGCCTTGCTAAGAAGGCAGCCAAAAAAAAAAAAGAAAGAAAGAAACCACTGGAGAATAGAGATTTACAGGCAACAGGCAATGCATGAGAATTTGTGACACTAAGAAAGATGAGCCAAGGCTAAGCTTTAACAGCTGTGTACGTTACAGTGGGCCCCAGTACCAAATAGGAGTCTCAGTGTGTAATGGCAGGAAACTATTTTTTAATGCCTAGACTTGCTGTGGACTGTCTGGCTTTTCCATACATAGGTATTAAATGAAAGAAGAATGGATTCCACGAGGAAGTCATGAAAGGCTTGCGGGCAAAGCTAAGAGGAATGTAACTGTCAGAACACTTCTGAATTTAAGCTTTTACTGTGTGTCAAAATTAATCCCTACCCAGAAAACATCAGAAATGTCATTTTACATTAACACTGAAAGTTAAAAATAAAAGACAAAATGCATGAATATAGGACCTATAATTGGCTAGACTATTTTCCTGTCTGGTCTTCAGTTTCTCACATACACACTGAAGAGACCAAGGTTATCATTAGTTCTGGTTCTCATATTTTAAAATTGTAAAAGACATGGAAGGCCTTTGTTCACCTCAGACAGCCTGATGTCTTGCAACTCAGGCACAAATCCATCATTTTGTCTGGAGGCTAAGATGAACAGGATGAAACATTAGTTTGTAATCTTCCTTTGTACTGCTAAATACACTCTTTTTCCCCTTCTGGACAAACCCAAATGAAAGAAAATGAACAATCACAATAAGGTGATCTTGGAATACTTTTATGTGTTCTTAGCTTATGTGGCTCAGGAAATTATTTATTTTCATTATAAATTTCTCATATGCGGGGACAGTTTTAGAATGTGGTGTTTTGTAACTACTTAAAAATGCTTTCAGGTATTTTGGGTCTAAGAGAACACATATCAAACAATCAAGATATCAAGAGCCTCCATATCCTTAACATAGGTTTCTCTGCATGATGACATTTCTCTCATCACCTAGAGAATTTATTTGGAGCCATTAGATTCACAGATTCTTTGTAGACTAGGTGTTTTTTTTTTTTTACATTTTTTTGGTATTTCTCAGATTGCCTCAGAGGCTTCCCTGCTTCCAATCCATCTATTTCTTCTGACTTCTTTATTTTTGGTAATCTCTTAGTTACAAATTCTGAGTGCTACTTTGCATTCTTTCATTGCCCTAAGCATATGTGAAGCAAAGTGAACTCATGTTTCATGTGTCTGCTTCTACTTTACATCCCCAGTACCACCTTCAAGCTATTATTAGTATATGCTTGGGCTATTCCAATAGTTCTTTCCTTTCCATTCAAACTGCTTAGCCTTCTGATTATGTTACAGCCATGTTATTCTAAAAATATTCATAACTATTTCCTTGCAGATATTAAAAATGTTCTAATTTGTTTGCGAATTAGGATTTACTATCCAAGAAAATCTTAGGGAAATAATTAAACTTAATCAGCTTGTGGTTTCTTACTTTCTCATTCTAGAACTCAGTTCCTTAAGTAAAATGATATTCTAGTCCTCGGGGTTCCCTAATGATTGTATAAATAGGTACAACAAGACAGAATTTGAAGCATAGATGAAAAGAATTCAATTGCACTAAGAGGTAAGTGGAAGATAGATATTAGAGATGGAGAAAAAAATAAGAATAACACTTTAAACATTTCTGTTCACCTACCCTTAGTCTTCCTGCTTCTGTTTCATTAGGAAATTGGTTCCTTGACTAGAATTATTGGGGTTTAAATTAATGAAATTTAAAGTCAGCTTAGTATTTGGCTAGCCGATCTTGAGGGAAAGTGTATAGACTCATAGACTTGACAGGAAGCATCTAAATGACACTATCAGTTCTGACATTGATTTCACTTAGTCACAGGATATATCCAGCGGGGCGAATGTTTCACAAAGGATAAACAACCACATGGCTGTGAGTGAATTTAGAAGTGCTTCAGGCAACGAGAATATATAGGGGGTTTACAGAGGTCAAGTCCATAGTCACTGACACTTAAGGTCCTACCTATGATATTGGCTTGATGGGAAAGTTCACTGGCTAGCAATTTACTTGAATAAAATGCATCTAGAAATCATAAAGTTAGTTATTACAATTGTTGATTAATTGAGAGACTAGTCAGACACAACTCCAAAGCTTCTATGCTCATTCAGGCAGTATACTCAGTAAGAGAGAATGACTGAATTCTTAGCTAAAAGTTTGATTTTTACTAGCCACTATGCTAGCTCTTACGTGTGATTTTGAGTGAGAGATAGAGTTGTAAAGTCAGATGTACATGAAAGTATTGACCTGTTAAAGAGTTAGGTATTTACCTAGAGAGGGAAAAGATATAGAACACAGGGAATCAGTTAATGGTAAATGTTTATTTCTTTAGCGTGGAGACCCCACCAGAGGCAGTAGTGGATCTGTATGGTAAACACTTGTTTCCATGAAGTCACTGGGATGTGAAGGCATAGAGCTGTTCTGTATCTTCAAGCTGGCCTACTTTTAAATCTGTGTTAAATTTGCCAGTGTGTCTTAAAACTGTTTGACAACTCCCTTAGGCCATAAAACATGTTTATATTTTGGATTGCAGCCGAATGATCATAATGCTCTGGAATCTTCTTAGGGAAACCTTCCAATCTGTAGTGTTTAACTCTCCAAATATCAACAAGGGAGCATCTTGTTACTTGTAACAACTTGGATGAATCTGGAGGGTATTATCTTAATTGAAATGAGCAAGGTACAGAAAACCAAGTATCATACCATCTTATTCATATATAGATTCTAAAAATATTGGTCCCATGAAAGTAGAGAGTAAAATAGGATGGGTGGGTATAAGGGTAGGTCAAAAGTTAGTATTGGTGACAGGACACATAGTTACAATTAGAAGGAATTAATTATTTTCAAGAGATATGTTGTATATAAACATGTCTATAGCTAATAACGATAATTCTTGAAAACTACAGAATGAATATTAGGTGTTTGCACCACAAACTAATGATAGTGTGTATTTATTCTTTAGATTTAATCATTCCCCCATGTCTATGCACATTCTACCAGCTCTTGTAGAAGCTGAAACATATGTGGTTCAGATGTTCATTAAGAGTCACTACCTCTTTTGAGTGAAGAACACAACCATCAGCAATACATGAGATGGTGATCTGGGAATTATTTAGGAGAGAAACAAGGCAGCCGATTTCTATTGAAAATTTGTTTTAGCAACTTCAGGAGTTTTACAGTTCATGCCTTAGAAGAGAAATGGACTTTTTCTGTGCAATATTATAGTGGCAAGCTTAATGGCACCTGGACTATCCTCAAGGGATACTTTGCTGTCTATGGAAGAACCCAATGGTGTAAAAGGCACATTGCCTATAGCCTTAAAAATGTGACAACTGCCCAGCTTAGCTGAGCCCACTTGTACAGAAGACTATTTCTCAGTATGAAATAAATGCCTTGTGCCTTGTATGATGTACCTGTTACTTCTATCTTAACCACTGATCCAGATCACAGCATGAGTGACACTGTGGCAGCAGCCATCCAGAGCCACTGGGAAAGCGGATTCGATAAAAGCAGTTTCTGGGCTGGAGAACGAGTTTGGTCTGCATAGTTGGCTTTTAAAAGCAGAGAAAGTACTCAGGATGACTTATACTAAGAAAACAAACCCAAAGAAGGGTAGTCTAGGCCAGGGTTCACTTTACCACACCTCTGTATAAATTTGCCTATGAAATGTTTCTTTTAGCCTTAATAGGAAAGGAAGCTATTGTTAAGAAAAAATGGTGCTGTGCCAGCCTCGTATTTGAAGCACACTAGTTGGGTTTAACTAATTTATAGATGGGATATATGTTCCTTCTACTTTCAGAAATCTCTATCTCAATGTTGTACCTTTAGAACCTAATATATAGCCTATGGATGAACAACATTGGCATCGTCAAAGCCATTTGTTGGAAATGCAGATCCTTCAGTCCCTCCCTACACTTAATGAACTAGAATACACGTTAAATAAATGTCCCATGTGATTCATTAGCACATTGCAATTTGAGTATTAATGGTCTTGTCACTACTGTATAAATTACTCAAACCCACAGTTTGACTATTAACATAGATGGGCAATTCAGGTGTATGAAAGACTCAGTATTCAGTGGATATAACGGAGAGAGAATGAACATTGATGAGTTAGGGGGAAACTGGGTCATGAATTGACAAAGTTTTCAGAATGGCCAGCTTGTTTAATATATGCCCACAATAAGCATTTTAGCAGCATTTTGAGCAATGTATGCAGCTGATCTTGTGGCATACCAAGCAGCACATCAGGATCTTCACCTTCTGGGAATAGTTCAGGGTTGCAAGCAAAGCAGATGAGGGGAAACCCCAGCATCACTGGGCTGAAAGAGACCCTTCTGTACTCATTTCAAGCAGACATCCAAATTTTGTCTGTTATGTTGTCTTTCCCACCAATTCATGGATGCTCTTACAGATCTGTAGCCAGACTAGAGAGTATAGCAGCTTCCTATACAAGTAGGAAGAGTTGTATGCAGAGAAGCCCTTGGACTGAAGCTCAGAGCACAGAGAAGCAATCTAGTGGGACTGTATTCATTTTCTTCTCTCTGCATGTGTGGCATGGTGGAGGAAGACACCTGCTAGAGAAACTTCAGACTAGCTCGGAGGTGGAGAGTGGGAAATTAAAGCCACCTGGGGAAAATCTAAAGCAACATAGCCCCTGTGCTATATGAAATACTGCTGGATTCCAATTTATAAAATTCACCCAAAATTTGGTCTTCAGTGGTTATTTTGAAGGAATAATTTCTGTAAATCTCATGTCAATTCCTGTCAATTTATAAGCCATTTTTTGTCTATTTTGGAAAAAGTACAAAAAAACCCATTTGACAATAAAGAGAAATAATATCTTTTATAAGCTTCCACCCTGCCTACCGCTTGCACAATTTAGTTAGCAAGAGATATGTGGTAGTGCACAATATTATAGACCATGAGATATTTGCATTGACAAACTCTAAATGTGGCCTTCAAGTGGTTCCAGGTTGTGTCAAGGGTGGGGGGTTGCTGTGCCAACTTTGTTCTGGCTTTGCCATAATTGTGGCTGAAATGAATATGAAAGATATTAATAAAGTATTTCCTGTCTCCAGAGCTTGAGAGTCCCCTGTGCCATTTTAATTTGAGCTTTTTGGATTGGAATAAAATGAATGAGCAGGGGAGGTTAATTATCCTAATTATAAAAGAAGTAAAACCATGGTCCTTTTAGGTCAGACATTTGGACAAACCCCCATTTGCTCTGCATGTTGGGCAAAAGAAAGTTACTTGAATGCCAGAGGAATCACAAAGCATCCTCTCCAGTCCTCTGCCAAAGTCCCTGGAGCACAACAGAAGGGACTTCT
Source organism: Microtus pennsylvanicus (assembly GCF_037038515.1). NCBI lineage: Eukaryota > Metazoa > Chordata > Mammalia > Rodentia > Cricetidae > Microtus > Microtus pennsylvanicus. The sequence continues at coordinate 50,591,475 of NC_134601.1, forward strand.
TTTTCAGGAAATAGTGTATGAACAGTCTGTACACCAGAGCCAGAGATAGGGTTATCTGGAAGTGGCAGGCAAGGGGCACAGCTCGATCAGGATAACTGTGTTGGTTCAGCCCCAAACTTCCCTACTTTGTTTTGGATGTCAAGAAAGCTCAGGGAAATACTAGCGTTTTGAGCATTTCAAAAGACATCATCATTTTCAGCCTTTCATGATATTCTTTTATTCAGGTGACTAAGGCTCTGATAGTATCTTTTTTGTTTACAAGGCATACTCCTCAGACAGGGAATTGTGGGATTTCCTGGCTCAATGTTTTGTTGTTGCATTTCTTGATTCCCAGAGGCAACACTTTTCTCCAATGAGCCATTTAATATCAGAATAGATCAATCCAGCTACCTCTAGAAAACATGTTTTAGATGAGATGTGTCTGTTACACAGTAGGTGCTCGCTCATGCTGATTTACCTCTTCCTTTTTATTAGGAAAGAATATGATCAAGACAAAAGAATGTCTCTTTGTGCTTCACTTTCTGCATTTTTATGTATGATATCTGTTCATATATATTTCTGTGTAATATCTGTTATATGTTTGTGATCTGGTGATGCAGGGAAGCATAAAGCCTTGGATAAAGCTAAAATACTGATTACTGATTGTTCAGTATTAAAAATCAAACTGGACAACTAGTCAGACAGATATTCTTTTAAATTATCCCCATACCTATGGAATTAATAAGAACTTAAATCTTCCAAAATAGTCCTTAGATTGTTGAGAGATCTGTCTATGGGTGTATGACAGTTTGCCTCATCCACACAGAAGAGTTCAAAAACACTAGCACTAATGACTCTTAACAGAATGCTCGAGAAAATAGAAGTCTCACTACACATTTAGTCTATCAACCCTGCTTCTTCCTGCCTTTCCTTCTCTAGCTGTCCTGTCTAGCCAGTCTTTGAGATTTACTTTTAAGTATTTGCAGCAAGGCTAGGAAATCCAAGGTATGGACAGTATTACATAAGACATGCACTTAAATTTACTCGTATTTAATTTTACTAGATTTTTATATTTTGTATTTGAACCTATCTACAGGATGTGGGGATGTTTATTTAACTGAAAAGACATGGTCCTGGAGGAAATGGGAAATGATGCCAGCTTCTTATACTTATCTCTCATAGATGTTTTTCCTTTGACTCTCAACATTCTCTATCTCCATCTCTTAGGCTTATAAAAGTACTCACCCATGTGGAATTTCTTCCTTTCAACTCCCTCTGGTACAGACAGGATATTTGCCAGCTTTAGAAATGATTGGAAGGGCTGGGGTGTAACTCAGTGTCAGAGTGCTTGCTTAGCCTGCACAAGGTCCTCAGTTCAACCTTTAGTAGCCCCAAAATTAAGAAATCAATCAAGTCAAACTGAGAAAGTAAATTTTAGAAATGGAAAATAAATGGAAACTTTGTGGCATTGAAAAAGCATTTGATGTGTGGGGAGAGATGGCTCATTGGATAAAGTGCTTGCCACACAAGCCTGATGATCCGAATTCAGATTCCCAGTATCCATGTAAAAATCCAATACAGTATTGCATGCATCTTTAGTCCCAGCACACCAATAGGGAGATGGAGGAGACAGAGAAAGGACAATATTCACATGCTCACTGGCCAGTTAGCCTGATGTGTGAAGTTACAGGGAGTAAGAGAAATCTCGTTCCAAACAAATTGTAATTATTTTCTCCTTCTTTACTTCCCTCCTTCCCTCCCTTTTCCCTCCCTTTCTCCCTCCCTCCTCTCCCTCCATCCCTCTCTCTGTCTCTGTCTCTCCCTTCTCAGACACACACATTTACACACACTATGCACACAAATAATTAAAAAAAGATTGCATGTTATCCACATGTCCACCAAAATAAATAAAGAAAACAAGTACAAGTGGTGTTTGGCAATACATAGAGGACTTCCAAGGTAGCTAGCAAGATTTCTCATTGGCAATGATTTGAGGGATATTTTATAATACATTAACTTGCACATTTGTTTTATACAACCTTCTATAATTTATATTGTGCTTAAATGAAAGCAGGCCACTAGCAACAGGCCTGGGATTAAAAATAAGGAATTGTGAAAAATAGATTTTGATGATGCAGCTCAGAGACATAGTGGTACTATAAAGAGCTAATGCCTTTTGATACAGGAAACAAGCCTTCCAGTCTTGCTCTTATTTTTGGTACATGAAGTATTTTTCTAAAGATCTGTGTAGGAAATTCCTATATTGGGATATAGAACTGATAGAGACACTGTAATGGTCATGAATCTTTAAAAATATCTTGGTCTTTTTGTTTGTTGCTATTGTTTTGCTAGTTTTGACATTTTCCTGTTTTATCTCACTAGGCAGAATTGGTAACAGAATATTACTTTGTGTTTGGGTGTGTGGGGTTCAAAATCATGTCAGATGTTATGCATTTGATTTGAAAGTAATTTTTTTCATACGATAAGAGCCCGAGTCCTACATTTAACAGATGTGGTTCAGGTAAGCAACTAGACATTTTCCTTTATTGTAGGAGGAAGTATGCAGGCTTACCACTACTTGGGGGAGTAAATTGTGTCTTTAGAGATATTTAATACTTGCAGACCTTTTGGGGATTGTTTTTGGCATTTTAGATATATATCTGTTTTGGGAAGAGAGGATATAGAAATATATTTGAACCTACTGGCAAAGGAAATCTGAAAGTATTTTGTTAAGACTGTGGCCAAAAGCCAAGACTGCCTGTGGTGTTCCTGTCAGTAAGTAGAATTATTTGTGTATTTTTTATCTGATATATTCTAAAGTTCTTTTCTTGCTTTCCAATTAATAATACAAATTTAATTTCACAGTGTATTGAGACCACTGTAGCTTTTCGGAAGCAGCTACCAAACTGTCCTTTATTGAATTCTCCAAGCTGCTTCCCTGTGTTTGTCAGATAGATGCATCCCAGCCTTCTATGGGAGTGGTCCTCCCATTTCAAAGATATTCTTCACTGACTTTCTGTAGCCTTCCATAGGTGGGATAAGCAAAATGTCTTGGTCAGTTTTTTGCCAACAGTCCTGAGACTGCTCCCTAGCCCTTGGGATTTCAAAGCCCAATGACATAAGGTCACTGACTGAATTATGTTTCATTTGAGGTAGATTCTTTTAGAATTGTGCTTAATGCTATATATACAGAGGTCAACCAAGGAATTACAAAGATGACAAAATTATTGGACATCAGAATTAGGAAAAACCTTAGATATCATCTAATCTAGTCTAAACTTTTTTATTTTACAAATGCATGCACTAAAAGCCAGAGGATATGTGACATACCCAAAAAAATGTAAATGAGAAGGGAGCTTGAGGAGTAACTTACAGTAATATCTTGATGATTTGTTGGGTACCTGAACACTAAAAAGAAAGTCTCTTTGTAGTTATGTTATTGAAATCCTATTGTATCTCTAATATACATGATATATATATATATATATATATATATATATATATATATATATATAGTTTCCTTTCATAATAAATATAATCATATAAATACTGCATATTGTTTTTGTTGCCTGAGAATTTTTGAGTATCTTGGGATTATCATTTCAACATAGATATTAATTACTCAGATCTGGAGAAGTGAAAAGTGGAGGAAAGCAGGCAAGCGTACACTAACCCTGGACTAACACAAGGAAACTGCCTCTTCTGGTAAATCCGTGCTGCTGCCTAGCATAGTTTGCAAATGGTTCATTTTTAAATCTGGATAGAAATTCCAGCCATTTGATTCATTAGAGTCTGGTTTATTGAAACTTTAACTATAAAGGGAAAAAAAAAAAACCTTAGAGCCTATTTCTTGTTGGCCAACTAATCCTGGGCATGGGGTGCCCAGCATTTTGTTTGCTTGTTTGTTTTACTAGCTCTTGATTGTTTTGGCTTTTAGTTTTTTTTTTTTCTGAGAGGGAGGAAGGAAGAGAGATAGAGGGGATCTTGGAGGAGCTGGGGAAAGGGAAAGAGTGTGATCAAAATATGTGAATTGTATGAGAAACATTAACAAAGAACAGAAAAGAAAACCTAGTGTTATTTTGGAATCTGAAAATAGGTAGGCACATTACAGACTTTCAGCAAAATCTCCCTGGGCTTAGTGCTAAAACTAGGGTCTTGGGATTGGGATTGGTGAGAGAGGCTTCCCAAAGGAGAAATCATTTGAAGCGCGTTCCTGGTGTATGGAGGTCAGAAGTTGGTGTAGAGAATGTGGACCCAAAGAATGCTACCTTGTTTCAGAGTGACCCTATTTAGAATGAGCACAGATGCAAAGCTGGGATCTCCAAAGGGATTTCAAGGAAAGGCTGACATGCTGAAATCACAGCACTTCTCCAGGTACATGTTTCCTTCAATGTTTAATTGGCATATCTTGTGATTCACATAAATGGATGAGAAATTATTCCCAGCAGTCGCTGTCCTATGAACAAGTTATATATTCTTAATACTATTTCCCGCACACACCATACTGTCATTCAAACACAGGTAAAACATATTCCCTGGACAAGGTCTTTTATTTATTTCAATGATCTTAGTCTTGGGGAAAAAAAGCTTTCTTATCTGGACCAAAATACTGCCCTGAAAACAAGTGGGTGATTTTATAACTCGGTGAGTCAATGATAAATCTAGACGGTTTTAATATTATTAAGTAATTCTTGCCTTTAATATGCTTGTCCAGTAACTTAGAAAATGCTCTTTCTCGGTCCCTCAGACTGCCTTTTCCCCCAAAGTTCCACAGAATATATATATATATATGTATATATATATATATTAAAATGCATCAAAATTAATTTGATTTATATATTTTTTCATGAATCCTTGGAAGCAATAGGATATACTTGTAGGTGAAAAATGCTCAACGGATTCACTAGAGAATTTTTTTGCTTTGAAACCTAGATTGGAAATAGTCCTTAGAAACCCAGGGCATAGAAAAGAAATCCAATTGTGAGTGTGTAGTATTGAACACTGGCCCTTTAAGGTTTAGACAGATCGTGGAAGTGCCAAGGGAAAGCGCTGACCTTTGCAGTAGCTATTTTCATAGCATTTCCCTGACCTTGTCAGGAGATTAAAGACCTTCAGTGGAACTTTCTGGTTTGTAGGGAAAGATATCAGGGTTAAGAGAGGGCATGGACCCATGTTGACCTTGACAGCTCTTGAGACACACAAGCTACTGCTCAAAGCGGATAGAATCAAACACGTGTATGGATTCTCCAAAAGTTAGCAGTGTTCTACACAAGTTGGCTAAATGCTTTCAGTTACATCAAATTCCCATTTGTCTATAGTCTGAGGCCAGTGGGTGTGAATATTATTATTATACGTAGGAGAAAAGTGAGGCCCAGGGAGGGGTGTGGTGTTAGAGGTTAGGGCAAAACATTAAGTCCCAATGTCTCTTATTTCTATCACACAAGACATGAGAGAAGAGGAAGCTTGTCTACCATGCAATGTACAGCTAAGCACTGTGAGTTCTGTATTGCACTGTGAGTTCGTGTTCTAGCTCTGCCCACTCACAGGCTGTGTGACTTTGGAAAAGCTTTTCAAAGTCTCTGTACATAAATTTCTCCATTTATAACATAAAGATGGTAGCCTTGGATATTTATAGGATGATTACTATATGCTGGTCAAAGTGTTTTGTACTAATGGTAATAAAATGATTAAAGAAATGATACAGTATGGAAGGATAGTTTATAATTTTTATCTAGCAGAAATTCAAAACAATTTTACACTAAAAATCATTATGCCAAGGCACAGGGAACTTGAGCATCTTGCCTATGATCACAGAGTCAGTGAATATTAAAGACAGGATTTAAATGCAGACTGTCTGATTTTAGTGCTGCTAGAGTTAGCTACTGTAGAATTCCTAACACATTAAACTGGATTGTATATGGAAAAAGTCTAGTCATGGGCATTGTTAAGCAAATAAGTACTTGGTAAATATTAGCTATTATTTCTGGCTTTCCTTATATCCCCAAACACTAATAGCTTTTAAATGATTCTTCATCCCAATAGCCTTCCATCAATAAGCCAGTTCACCAGATCTCCTCTATGATTGCGTTATTGCAATAAGAACTACAAATGTGGGATTAGAGTATAGATTATCCTAGGTGACAATTGAGCCCCTGCCATTGTATTTTCTAAAAAGTCAGAGGGCCTTACTTAGGAGGTGTTTATAAACTGGAGCATGCAGTATGACTGCTGCTACTATGTAGTGGGATAAGCAGATATTACAGCAGTGCACATATGAATTACACAATTATCTATACATGGACTCTGCTTTTATAGGCCTAGAATTTTATATCTAAAAAGTATGAAGGTGGCAGCTATGTTTCTACCCTATGAAATCCATGAAAGGGTGCATAGCTGATATGTTTTTGAAGAGGTATGACTGACTGCATTTGATAAGCAGTAAGGATATATCACTGCATAAAGTGAAATCCAGCATTTTATTTGTGTAAGAACCAATATAAGGGACTAGTGGTGGACAATCATATATTCATTAAGCCATCCTTAAGGACCCTATCTCATGCGTGACTGTGTGCTAACAGTTCTTATGAACAAAATAAAGATAGGCCCAAGGTACACACTCTGATGGCATTGTTGGCTCTGGTAAAGTTTTTCACTTTGTGTTCCTGTAAACTAAGTAGACTTTTCATGTCCTAAATGGACCTTGGATGGAAAGTGGTGTAATTATTTATTTGTGTATGAGCATTAGTAATGCCAATTATGCCTATTTAGATTTGTTGGTTGTAGTCAATTAAAACTGGCTTTTCTATTGTTTATTATTGGAATAATTGTGCCAGATTTCTGGGGACATACAGAATGATTTTTCTCTTCCCGTTCAAGTAATCTGAGGATTTCAGTGTGTTGAGTAGTCGCTGGAGACCAGGACAGATGTGTAGATTTGGGGGAAGAAGATGGAGAAAGTGGCACTAGAATGTGAGAGGGAGAAAGGGAAAGCTTGATTAATAAATGTAGTATAAGAGAACAATATCCAAGAAGTTTTTACTTTTCTCAGACTAAATTAACCAGGAGCAGGACGAGTTATAGGAGGCACAAATAAAGACATTGGGCCAGAAGTCAGGGAACATACAACCTAAGTTGCTCTCTACATCCATTTGGCTGAAAGATCATGGGAGAGTTGCCTTACTGCGCTATGTCTGGTGATGTATTCATACCAGTGTTTAAAGTTCAGATGCAAAGACTTTGTCTAAGAATAGTAGGCTATGACTAAAAGTGGTATACAAAGTGAAGATAGCAGGGGAGAAACAATGGGGAAGTGCACACCAATTGGTTGTATGACCAAATGGTCATTCCAAAGATATATCCAGATAAAGTAATATGGACCCAACAGGTTATATATGAGTTATATACACACATATATATTCATATATATGCATATTTACACACATACATATAGGCACATAATGACAATTAGAGAAAAAGAGGCCTTGAATTTGAAAAGGAAAGTGAGCAATAGTACAATTATATCTCAATAATTAAAGCATTGAGCTGGGTATGTTGCTAAACACATTTAATGTCTTCTATTCTCACTTTGAAATGGAGGGAGAATGACCTTTGGTTTTTCATTTTATATATACACATAATTATATATGTATAACATACACACATATGGAGTTGGAAGAAAAATTTAAATGTGTGCCAAACAACAGTTATTTACTTGGCATTTTAAAGGGTTTTTAAATTATAATTTAATTAATAAGAAATATAAACCCACTTGGTAAATATCTTTTGTTTCAGGGAAAGGACATATTTTATTCTATGCACCTATGGCTTATCATAGTGATACATTCCAACATCATAAAGAATGGAGAGAAAATAGAGCCATAGGAGATAGGATCGTTTTCCACAAATTTTGTCAATTGCATTCCTTATTGAAAGAATATTACTATAAGCCTTATGTGTGTGCTTATGATATGCTTCCTGCATGAAAAAAATCAGAACCAATCAATGTTGCTCCCCAGCATTCTCCTAGTCAACTGGAGTTTTATTGGAATAATTTTAACTTTCTATTTGATAGGTCCTAATCCCCCAGGCAATGAACTGCAGTTACAGCTATGAGCCAACTTACTTAAATCACAGTGTACTTTAGATGGTGTCCCTTTCTCGGCACCACCATAACTCAGAACACTTCCGGGGCATGCTATTTAAATATCTAACACAGCATCCTGTGACATAAAGAACACTACAACACCATTCATTATAATAGAGCATGTAAGGCACAACTCTCGATCTGGGGACTTCAGGGCACAATAAATCCAACTATACACTGTTGGCAGTTCACATAATTATAAAATATGCAGAATCCCGGTTATTAACTGGTTGCATGGAGAAGATCTATTGTGTCATGCAGACATATTTTGGAATGGCAGTATAAACAAAGATTGATTAAAAAACATCTCCACATCTCTTCTATACTGTTAATCATTCAATCTCTAAAAATTTGTAAGCATTTAATGAATGGGTAACAAGAACCATTCAAACAGACTGGCAAAAATTACTGTTTGCTTCTTAAGTGAGGTAGATCCTGATTTTGTTTTAATATGAAATAACTTAATGTAACATTTTTAATGCTGTCTATTCAGAAATAGAGACAGATATAAATCAGCTGGAAATTATCTGGGGAGCCACCTAATAGTCTTTTTTTTTAATGGAAGGCATTTGTAATCTTTAACCATTTGAATTCTGGTAGGACAAATGATCATTCTTTGGCCAACATTTATCCCCAGCAGGCTGGCTTTCTGCACATTAAGACAACAGCAACAAAAGCTTTAAAGGCGTGCTCACATTCTTCCGCTGTGAAGCTACTGCAGTTAACTGTAGGACACTTGTGGAAGAAGCAGAGCTCACAGGGATTGTCTGAAAGCCTCCAAGGATGCTGCAAGCCTCTGAGGGGAGAGGCTGCAGGCATGTAGGGATCAAAAGTAGGCTTTGCTCAATTGATGTTGGCTTTGTGAATCTTAGGATGGAGCTTCCCAAGGTGTCATGCTGCTGTTTCTTATTTTAAGAAATATTTCCAATACTAGCAACAGATACGTCTTCATCATAATTTCTTTTTCCTATCTGAAAGAGACTTTCTTTCTTTCTTTGTGTGTGTGTGTGTGTGTGTGTGTGTGTGTGTGTGTGTGTGTGTTGCTAAAGATCAAGCTCCAGGCTTATACAAGTTAAGTGAGCCATCCACCAGTGAGTTACCTCCCCAGTCTGGAAGGGAGTGCCACAGGACACAGGGAATCCTGGAGTGAGCTTTGGATTAAAAAAGGGATACCTCGCTGGAGAGTCTAAGATTTATAAGATCAGAAATTCTGGTTTCCCATTGGAAAGGAGCCTCTAAGTAGAAGCTCTACCTGTGTAGTTCCTGATTTCTTTAGAATATGAAAGAATGAAAATACGTTTGCCAGGATACTCATTAAATCAAATGCTTGGAATGAAGTTACCTTTGGTTTCCACTATTCACCGCTAACTGGTGGCATGGTCTTCTATTTTTTCACCCAAGATTAGCATAGTTGCTAAACACACTGAGTCTGGAGTCAGGCTGCAGGGGATCAGCTCATAGTTCTGCTACTTATTAGCTGCATGACTAAGGGTAAGTTATTTAACCTCTCTGTGCCCTAGTTTCTTCATTTTCAAACCAGGAATAATAATAGCAGTACCTAATGCATTGAGTTGTCAAGATTAAGTGAGCTTGTTCATTTCACTTAACTAAGAACTCCTTTGGTTATAGAAGACAGAAACCAGACTTAAAGTGACTTAAGAAAATGATTATTGGCTTACGTCACGTCTGAAGATCATTCTTACTCTTCTTCCATTGGCTCTGCTTTACAAATACAGAATTTTGACTTAAATCTCTGCACTTCATTAGGGACCAAGGGAAGGAGAAGGGGATGGGAAAGGGGAGTGGAAGAGGATACTCAGTAAAATGAAGTATGTTGCACATGCCACCATGAAACCTATTACTCAGTATGCTAATATAAAAAAAATCTGTGCCTTCATTGTCTTAAGTCTGTAAAGTGTACTACTAATAATGAATGAACTTCATAGGATTATTGCAAAGATTTAAATGAGTTTATGTGTGCTGAGTACTTCCAACAGGGTTTATAAGGCATATAATAAATTAAATAAATGTTTTTATTGATAGTTTTAGTGTTAATTACTTTAATATCCAGTGTCTTCTTTCTATATTTTTTACCTTGTCATATTCATCTACCTTTTATCTTTAAGCATCAACAAATTCATTTATTCCTTTCTCTACTCCCCCTCCCTTACCTGATCTTTTCCATCCACACCAGAACCTATTACCACTCTTCCTAGCTACAGATTCCAATGACTCGTATCTATAGAGATGTCAGGTCAAGTTTCAGATGAGGTGTGGACGAACCAAAACCCAGAGGATGCACAATGAATGATGTAAGAACGTTCTGTCCTTTCATCAACTTTATCCTGTCTCTTAAAATTCTTTATGAGATCTTTCATGATGCAGATTCATCATTTATTTTCTATCAGGGTCTGGAAGACGCTGTACTAGAGCTTTGCGTCACCACGTTTCATTTAAGAAACGGGTTAAATACTCCAGACAAGCATACTCTTCTGAGTTTAGTATGACTTTGTCAAAAACAAATGTCATGATTTTCTGAATTATTCCATGGGTCTACCGTTTTCTTACCCACTTCTTTTTTTGTATTTCATTGTGTTTCTATATTATAAATTTATAATTTCTTACCATTTAAATAATTTCTACATTGTCAAATTGTCCAAAACCGTGTTTCAAGTCTTTTGTTTAATGTTTGTCTTCTGATAATTTATTTTATTATTGTATTGAGCCATACATTTTTTTGTGCTCCCCTCCCTGCTTCTCCCCTCCCCTTCAACCCTCTCCCACGGTCTCCATGCTCCCAATTTACTCAGGAGATCTTGTCTTTTACTACTTCCGATGTAGATTAGATCCATGTATATCACTCTTAGGGTCTTCATTGTTGTCTAGGTTCTCTGGGATTGTGAGTTGTAAGCTAGTTTTCTTTGCTTTATGTTTAAAAATGACTTATGAGTGAGTATATATGATAATTTTCAGTCTGTGCCTCGCTTATCTCACTGAATATGATGTTTTCTAGCCCCATCCACTTGCCTGCAAATTTCAAGATGTCATTATATTTTTTCTGCTGTGTAGTACTGCATTGTGTAAATGTACCACATTTTCTTTATCCGTTCCTCAGTCGAGGGGCATTTAAGCTATTTTCAGGTTCTGGCTATAACAAACAGTACTGCTATGAACATAGTTGAGTATATGTTCTTGTGGCACAGTGAGCATCCTTTGAATATATACCCAAAAGTGGTATACTCTCCAACATAAGTTGTCATCGGTGATTTTGATCTTGACCATTCTTACAGGTGAAAGATAGAATTTCAGAGTTGTTATGATTTGATTTCTCTGATGATTAAGGATGTTGAACATTTCCTTAAGGTCTTTCAGCCATTTTAGATTCTTCTGTTTAGGTCTGTACTCCATTTTTTATAGGATTATTTGTTCATTTGATGACCAGTTTATTGAGTTCTTTGTATATTTTGGAGATCAGACATCTGTCTGATGTGGGGTTGGTGCAGATCTTTTCCCATTCTGTAGGCTGTTGTTTTGTCTTGTTGATCATGTCCTTTGCTTTACGGAAGCTTTTCAGTTTCAGGAGGTCCCGTTTATTAATTGTTTCTCTCAGCATCTGTGCTACTGAGGTTATATTTTGGAGGTGGTCTCCTGTGCCAATGCATTCAAGTGTATGTCCCAATTTCTCTTCTATGAGGTTCAGTGTGGCTGGTTTTATGTAGAGGTCTTTGATCAATTTGGACTTGAGTTTTGTTCATGGTGACAGATAGGGATCTATTTGCATTCTTCTAAATGTTGATATTCGGTTATGCCAGCACCATTTGTTAAATATGCTTTCTTTTTTTCATTTGACATTTTTTGGTTCTTTGTCAAAAATCAGGTGTTTGAAGGTGTATGGATTAATATCTGGGTCTTAGATTTGGTTCCATTGGTCCTCTTGTCTGTTTTTATGCCAATACCAGGCTGTTTTCAGTACTTTAGCTCTGTAGTAGAGTTTGAAGTCAGGGATTGTGATGCCTCCAGATATTATTTTATGGTGCAGGATTGTTTTAGCTATCCTAGGATTTTTGCTTTTCCATATGAAGTTGAGTACCGTTCTTTCAAGGTCTGTGAAAAATTTTGCTGGGATTTTGATGGGCATTGCATTGAATCTGTAGATTGCTTTTGGTAAGATTGCCATTTTTACTAGTTCTTCATGGGAGATCTTTCCACTTTTTGGTGTCTTCTTCATTTTCTTTTTTCAAAGATTTAAAGTTCTTGTCATACACTTGTTTTGTTAGAGTTACTCTGAAATATTTTATGCTATTTATTGCTATTGTGAAGGCTGATGTTTTCTCTGATTTTTTTCTTATCCCATTAATCATCTGTGTAAAGGAGGGCTACTGATTTTTTTTGAGTTAATCTTGTATCCTGCTATATTACTGAAAGTGTTTATGAGTTGTAGAAGTTCCTTGGTAGAAGTTCTGGGGTCACTTATGTAAACAATCATATCATCAGCAAATAATAAGAGTTTGATTTCTTCCTTTCTGATTTGTATCCCTTTGATCTCGTTTTGTTGTCTTATTGTTCTAGCTAGGACCTCAAGAACTATATTGAGTAGATATGGAGAGAGTGGACAACCTTGTCCTGTTCCTGATTTCAGTGGGATAGCTGGGAGTTTCTCTTCATTTAGTTTGATGTTGGCTGTTGACTTGCTGTATATTGTCTTTATTATGTTTAGGTATGTTCCTTGTATCTCTGCTCTCTCCAAGACCTTTATCATGAAGAGATATTGTATTTTGTTGAAAGTTTTTTCGGCATCTAATGAGATGATCATGGGGTTTTTATTTTTCAGTTTGTTTATATGGTGGATTGCATTGACAGATTTTTGAATGTTGAATGACCCCTGCACCTCTGGAATGAAGCTGACTTGATCATGGTGGATGATGGCTCTGATGTGTTCTTATTTAGTATTTTTGCATCAATATGCATTAGTGAGATTGGTCTGTAATTCTTTTTTTAAAAAATAATGTCTTTATGTGGTTTGGGTATCAGGGTAATTGTAGCCTCATAAAAAGAGTTTGACAATGTCCCTTCTTTTTCTCTTGTGTTTCTTGCCCACTTCTATCTCTTGTGTGTGTGTGTGTACGTGTGTGTGTGTGTATATGTATGTATGTATATATATATATATATATATATATATATATATATATATATATACACACACACATGTTTGTGTGGTCATATGCCCAGCTCTACGCCAGTGCACTTGTATGTGTGTTCCTATGCATGTTGAACTCCTTTTCTCAAAATGAAGTTGACACTGGGTGTTTTCCTTAATTGCTCTTTCAACTTCATTTTGAGAAAGGCACTGCCATTGAACCTGGTGGCCATGAATATAGCTAGACTTACTGACCAGCCAACTTTAAGGATCCCTCTGTTTTCTCCTCTCCAATGCTAGGATACAGGCATGTATCGCTGTGGGTACTGGAGATCTGAAATTAGTTTCTCATGCTTTCATGTTGAACAGCTTACTGACTGAGCTGGGTTCTAGTTCATCCTGCTTTTGTTTCAATATACTCCCTAAGATTCTAGGGGCCATTTGTTCTTCCTTATTTAAACTGGACTTTCTCCTAAGGCCTCCCACAGAGTTTTGCGTGGTTCCCAAATTACAAACCGTCATATTCCTTACTCTTAAGACAGAAGTGTGCTACTGAAGGCTACCATAGCTTTTGAGGTCTGATCTTTACTGGAAGACAGAAGAACAAGGAGAGAAACTAATTCCATCCAGGCTATTTTTCTTTTGTGGGAAAGGAGTAAACCTATTTTCAGACGGTCCCTAAGAATAATATTCGTGGGACTTTCATCATGGTAGGCCAAAGAAAAAGAAGTTTTTGGAAATAAAATTTCCTCTCAAATCACATTGCGTAGGCCATCGTACCAGACTATAGCAAGTTTGATTTTGAAGAGTTGATGCAAAGTGATTTTACTGATTTTTCCAGTGTTCTTTCCTACTCTGATTAAAAACAAGTGGCTATGAAAATTGGGTTTAACATCACAGGACACTTCTGATTATTCATATCATTATCAAAACAACTGTAATGACTCGTTCTCTTCTAGAGTCCTTTATTTATCATCTCTTGGAGAGTTAGACTCACAGAGAATGAACTTTTAATAGAAATAATTCCAGAACTTTTCATATTTTTTCTTTGCTTTCTTTTTATTGGGAGTGGTAAGGCAAGGGCAAAGGCCTCTACACCTCTCTTAGATTAGAAGAATTCATTTGTGTTGCACATTCAGCAACTAGGATGAGCTTGGAAGCTATGTAGAGATAATGGTGCGGAGGTGAGCTGGCACCTAAAGTACTTGTGCCATTGTATTGCTGTCCATAGCTGGAATCTATTCTGTAGTCCATTTTCAAAAGCAATTTGCAGCACATCCAGGCATAAATCCAATTAAAAAGCAGAGAGGGATTTGCATGCATAAAATAACTCCAATGCATGGCTTTTGAAAAAATGACCCTGATAGCTACAGTTCAAAGGCCTTTCTTTGAGAAGCTCCATATATGGACTGGGTAGAGCTGAATAAATTATAGTTCCAAAATCCAGTGTGCGTCAGTGGCTAGGAACAAAATAAAAGTATATACAGTTGGACATTTGCCCTGGAACTGTACCTCTGTAGAAAAATTTTGTGTAGTTGAATTTGGTCAGCCTAAAACAAAAGTCTGACCTCCAAGCCCATGACAGTATTTTACATCTACTAGGTGCCCAACAAATATTGTGTGGGATTGAATTAGAGCGCTCAAGACCAAGTTTTAGTTTTTGATGGACTTTTGTTTCTCACTCAGTGCCAATTTCCTTCCTCTTTGCTGAGGGTTCTGAAGGCAATGGGAAGAGTTAAATGCCCTCTTTACAAGGAAGTTTTTGTGCCATAGTATTGAGTGGGTGGGACATGTAGCACTGCTTTGGTCCAAGACATTGAAATGAAAATGTGTTGGGAATTTCTGAAAAAATTATTATTTTTGATTAAAAGGAAACAGACATGATTATATTCTTTCCTTATGTCATTTTCCTGTCTCTTAAGTGGATTGATGTCAGAGTCACCTTGTGACAAAGAGCTGACAAGTACTCAGGTAAGTCAGCAGAAAGGAAGAACTTGGGTCTCTGATTACATTCATGTGCAGTAGAATCAATGCCCACAACTGCCCAGTGAGAGGCTTCATCATGCAAAATGACTGCTATATGTTTAAGCTACTGGTAAGATTTTGAAAGTTTTAGCTAATATATACAAATGGACATTCTTCTCTCTACCTCCTGGCTTCCAGAGCCTCCAGCTTGGCGCTCTTTACTTGGGCACTTTGTCCAGCTGTTCTGACTCTTATCCACTACTACTGAAACCAAAGTTTAGCTTTCTGCATGTCCCGTCTCCTCAAGTCCTTTCAAAGTGATGCAAACCAATCAAATAGATGTCTATGTGTAAAGCCTTAACGTGTTGCAGCGTTTTCAATGTGTTAACCTCACAGGATGACTTCTGACTATGGCAGTTGGTACTGTTGGCTGTGGCAGGTGTATCAAAGGATGCACTGCAGTCAGAAAAAGATTTTGAGTGCCCCATCAACTCCATCCTGCAATTGACCACCTTCCAAATATGTGGCTTTGCCTGGAAGTGTTGTGAAGATAACATTATATTACATCCATAGACTTTAATTCAGGTTGTCAACATTTGCATAATTCTGGATGGGAATGCAAAGCTGAAACCAAAGAAACAAAATTACAGAAGATGTTGATGGGACTGAAACTCGTCGTGTTAAGAAAAGTAAACTGTATTCATAAAGACAAACATTTAATGTTTTTCCTTATGTGTAGAATCTCAGAAAGCAAGAACAGGGCTTGAAAGTAAAATGAAGGCTGTTAACAGATATGAAAGGTGAAAAAAAAGGTATGAAAAGGAGGTAATATGATTGAAGTATTTTATGCAGATGTATAGAAATGTCATGATAAAATCTAGTTACTTTGTACAATGCTAATAAATTTTACAAATTTAATTTGTTCTTGTATAATCAAATCCATGTATGCAATGCATCCTGATGACTGTCACCTACATCCTCTTTAAACACATTCCTCCACCCATGTCATTTCTTCCCCTCCCTACAGGGTCAATACATTTTGAGGAAAAATAATTCTTTTGTATGAAATTAAGAACACACTTGATTATATGATGTCTAGGGGAAATATATTTTCTCACACGTACTCATGCACATATGTTCATGACGTTCTGGAGACGGAGGACAGAATTTAAAAGACAAAGCTGAACACTGGGCCATGTAGGACCCCGCCCATAAAGTGGATTCACTTGTTTAGATCTGTGTCTTAGCAACTTAGGTGTCTGTCACAGTATTTTCTGAACTTCATTAGTAAATGCACCTTCATGCAGTATTGTATCAAGACATCCGTAATGAGAAAGTGCATGATATACAGCCACTGTCCCAGAAGACACAGTATATGTATTTGCCATGACTTGACAATAAAGCAAAATGTGAAAATACAGGCAGACTCATAGCTGTCAACCCTAGTGAAAAGACTACATTTTATCTCCAAACTTGAAAAGTCATTCCCAACTCTAGAAACAGAGGAAGAGATAGGACAGACAATATTTAGTGCTGTGGGCGGAGAGGTCTGGCCTTTGTATCTAGTCATCTTTCTAATTAATTTCATGTTCAGTTATTTCCTCACCATATTTTTGAATTTACTCTCTCTCATAATTTAATTGATTATTTCAGTATAAGCTATGGCATCACAACAATTACAAGACAGAGACAGATGGTTTGTCATGATTCTTTAGTCATCCTGGGCTACTTACTGATTTCTATACCAGACAGGGCCACAGAGAAATACTTACAGAGAAATACCCTGTCTTAACACACACACACACACACACACACACACACACACACACACACACAGAGAGAGAGAGAGAGAGAGAGAGAGAGAGAGAGAGAGTTCTTAGAATACTAAAAAGATTAAAAGTGATATGGAATAGTAGGGCATATCATTATGGTTTCAAAGGCTTTGAATACCCCCAGTATATCATAAAGAAGTATTAGAGATAAAACCAAATGAAAACAAAAGCACAGAACAAAAATGGATTAAAGGCATCCTTTAAATACAACTCTTTTTCTTTCAAGCTAGAACTGGTCAGGCCCTTAGGACAATGTGCTTTAATGACCTGAGATATAGCCCAGGCATGGATTCATGTGATATGGGATTGAGGTGAGGCATCCTGTGGAAAACTGAATGATGGAAGGACCTGCACCCATCACAGTTTTGTGAGGTTTAATTATCCGTAAATTCAGGAAGGGGGTACTACAGGTCAGTTAAGAGAAGTGAGATCATGTTTAGAGTTCTTGCCCACTGTGTTATTCTTGATATGAGCAGCTCTCTAATGTGAGCGTGCTTCAGAAATGCCCAATAATCTGAGGCATTCGGGAGTTCAGAGTCTTAGGTGTCACTTCAGGAAACTCTGCTTTTTCTTGTCCGTTTCTCATTATATACCAAGTGCTTCTGGCACTGTTCATCTGGGAATGTGCTTCTGAGAAACACTATCCTATGAAGTGAGAAGAGAGGTGCCCCTTTTGATGTGCCCTTGCCGAATCCAAAGCAGAAGGCTTTCTAGCTCTAGAGAAAGGAAGGAAGAAAATGCTTCCATTTGGACTGGCTCCATTCCATGAAATTGTGGTAAAAATGTGATAATTTTCAAGGTATCAGGAAGATTTCTCCTGTGACTGAGAAGCATGGACACATGACCCTTTGTGGGCAATTAAGGAAAGGAGGGTGTGGGCATACATCACAGCTTGTTCTGTCTCCTTTTGTCTGATTTCCTCTCACATATATTCTGAAATATTTTCTTTAGGTGTTATGATAGCCACAAGATTTTAAATAATATCCATGCCTCAAATTATGGTCCTTGAACAAGCATCACTGGCATTGCCTGGAAATTTGTGAAGATACAGATTCTTGGGGAAGCTCCTTTAGCCTACTGAAGCAGGGTCTGAATTTAAGTCAATTGTTGACATGCATATAATGCACACTAGAGTTTTTTTTTTTCTTGAGACAGGGTTTCTATGTGTAACAATTTTTGCTGTCCTGGAACTAGCTCTTGTAAACCAGGCTGGCCTCGAGCTCACAAAGATCTGCCTGTCTCTGTCTCCCTAGTGCTGGGATTCTTTTAAAGACATGCGCTACCATCATCCAGTGCATGTTAGAATTTTTTAAATATCTATCTATATATGTATGTGGTAGTTTGAATGTAACTGGCCTCTGTCATCTCATAGGGAGTAGCACTATTAGGAAATGTGGCTTTATTGGAGTGGCATGGCCTTGTTGGAAGAAGTGTGTCACTCTGGGATGGGCTATGCCCCAGGATATTGTCCAGTGTCTCAGTCGACTTCCTGTTGCCTTCAAGATTTAGGACTCTCAGCTACTTCTCCAGGACCATGTCTGCCTGCATGCTGCCATGCTCCCTACCATGATGACAATGAACTGAACCTCTGAAACTGGAAGTGAGCCACCTTAATGGAAAGCTTTCATTTATAAGATTTGCCACGCCGAGGTCCCCAGAGCTGAGGATAGGGAACCTGAAATGACCCTATCCTATAGCAATACTGACGAATATCTTGCATATCATCATAGAACCTTCATCTGGTGATGGATGGAGATAGAGACAGAGACCCACACTGGAGCACTGGACTGAGCTCCCAAGGTCCCAATGAGGAGCAGAAGGAGGGAGAACATGAACAAAGAAGTCGGGACCACGAGGGGTGCACCCACCCACTGAGACAGTGGAGCTGATCTATTGGGAGCTCACCAAGGCCAGCTGGACTGTGACTGAAAAAGCATGGGATAAAACTGGACTCTCTGAACATGGCGAACATGACGGCTGATGAGACGCCAAGGACAATGGCACGGGGTTTTGATCCTACTTAATGTGCTGGCTTTGTGGGAGCCTAGCCAGTTTGGATGTTCACCTTCCTAGATATGGACGGAAGGGGTAGGACCTAGGACTTTTCACAGGGCAGGGAACCCTGACTGCTCTTTGGACTGGAGAGGGAGGGGGAAAGGAGTGGGGGGAGGGGGAGAAGGGTGGGAGGAGGGGGAGAAGGGTGGGAGGAGGGGGAGGGAAATGGGAGGCTGGGAGGAGGTGGAAACTTGTTTTTTTTTCTCCTTTTCTCAATAATAAAAAAAAAGTAAAAAAAAAAAAAGATTTGCCACGGCCATGGTGTTGCTTCACAGTAATAAGAACCCTAAGACCAACATTGAATCCTTGAGTCCTCTACACCTTTAATGTCTCCATTCGCATTCAACTTCCAATTACGGATCTAGGACTGACTGCAGAGTAGGTGATTATGAAATTGATGATTGAAGTAGCTTCCGTTATCTAGTATCTTAATGTCCTCCATCCTAGGAATAAAATTATAGAAGTTGATCTTCATAGTAAGCATATGAATTTGGGAGGGTGCGCAATGTTCAGTATGTCAGAGATAAATCTGGGAAAGCAGGTTCGTAGAAAACTTCCAGGGCACACTCATGATAAGTGAGCTTTGTTAAATACCACAGGGAACACCATTATGTGGCCCCTGATAAGGTACCCTAGAGATATAGGCAAGCTTCAGGACGCACTTTTGCAAAAGAGTAATTAAAAAAACAATGAAGATGGCTACTTTTTAATCACCTAAAGGCTACACTAACAATCTCAGAACACATATTTTATTGCTTTTCACATAGTATGCTTTAGCCTCTGAGAAACAGAGCAGTGTATTTATTCTTGGGAGACACTAAAACCTCCCTGAAAAAAAAATATCCCACAGACAAGTGTCCTCAGAAGAAAGATGCAAATGAGCATTTAGCATGCCAAGATATTATGCAAAATAAATGGCTCTCAACTGGGATACTTAAGGACATTATTATGGCAACCATTATTATCTAACTCATGGCTTTCACCTAAGCTATTCTTAGTGCTACTGAAGCTGAGAACATATTCAGATATTACTCCTACTGTGGTGAGATTAGCTGAGCCCCATCAGTGTGGACTGCTTGAGAGGAAGCCGATGAGATGTAGAAAGGGAAGAGTTGTCATAGACATCACAGTACGGGGTGATCCCAAAACAATTGGTAGTCTGAAGTTACAGAAGCTGGATTAATATCATCCCTGGACAAGTTCCTTAGCATCTTTCCACGTCCGTTTATAAATAAGAAATTTGTCTCCCAAGAGTTTAGGCAAGGAAATGTATGGACATGCTAGAAGTATTACATTTTATGTAACTAGAAACTTTGTTAACAATATTGTTCCATTCCCATGTGTGGTGGTTTGAATGAGCATGGTACTCATAGCTCAGATGCTTAAATACTTGCTTCTGAGTTAGTGGTACTGTTTGGGTAGGCTTAGGAGTTGTGATCTTGCCGAAGGGATTATATCAATGGAAGTGGGCTTTGAGGTTTCAAAGTATCATGCCATTTCCAATTTATCCTCTGTTTCCTGCTTGTGGTTAGAGTTATGAGCTTTCAGCTGTTCGTGTC
Source organism: Microtus pennsylvanicus (assembly GCF_037038515.1). Classification (NCBI taxonomy): domain Eukaryota; kingdom Metazoa; phylum Chordata; class Mammalia; order Rodentia; family Cricetidae; genus Microtus; species Microtus pennsylvanicus. The sequence continues at coordinate 50,612,145 of NC_134601.1, forward strand.
AGCCATGCTTGCTGCACGTTCTCACCACGATGGATTCTTATTCCTCTGTAACCATAAGCCAGATAAATCCTTCCTTCTGTAAGTTTCCCTGGTCATGGTGTTTTATCGCAGCAATAGAAAAGTGCACCAATTCACCATGCCATGAACTTATTAAAAGAAGCAACAAACTATAAACCTCTGAAATTGGATATTTTCCCCAAGTTGTGTCCTGGGCTTAGTTCAAGTTTTTGTTATAACCTCTCCCCTTGTAATTCTGAACCTTGAAAATGCATGCTCAAAATGGTAGCTCAAGTTCCATGCGAAAGTCAGTGATATTTTATATGCACAACACAGAACAAGATACATCAGAAAATTGTCAAAAGTAGTCCAAACTAAATGAATTATTTCAGCATACTTTCAGTTCCAGCTCAAGCATTTATTAGAAGACTCTTAATTAGAACAGTTCATTCCTTGAGAATTTTGATGGACTAATCCTCAGCTGCCTTCTTTTTAATAAAAAGAAGTGAGCATATTTAATTTGGCTTTTTGCCACAGAACTGCTTCAGCAGCTGAACTAAAAAGCACACAAAAAGAAGAAGCAGTCTCGGTACAGTCTTGGGGCAACAGTTGGGCAAGTAATAAAGTGAGACAAACTATAGAGTATAAAGGAAATGTCTGTGTGATCTGCTTGGGTTTGGGTATCCAAAACCTTGGCCAGGTTTCTCGAGATGAACCCAGGAGGGCACTCTGATTGGGAATCAAGATGGTGATGCTTGCTTTGGCCTGGGAGCTTTTGTCCTCCAGAATTTTACCACTTGTTTGTGAAGCAGAAACTCCTGATTTACAATGTGATGTTTCTCCTTCAGCTGAAAGATGAAGTTAGAAGCCCTTGTAATCTTGCAAAGGCTCAGTTTTAGGCACAGTGGAAATAGAATGTCTTGATCCATCAAATAGTTTTGAGTGTGTTTCGATAGCCTGACAGAACTTTGGGATTTCCATGGAGTAAATATAAAGCAAAGTATAAGTAATCGTATTGCACCAGGCTGAGCAAATTTTTATCTTTCTTTGGTAATTTAAGAAGACACTTCAGGGTCTTGAAAATTTCCTGAGCCAGAATGTGGAAGAAAATCTTGGGTCGTAGAGAAGTCTGTGGAGGATTAAATTGCTAGGAAAAACAGTTTGCTGTGCTCTTCAACTGGGCCTTGACAAGATGCTATTTGAATTACTCAGAATATTCTCCTCCCATTCCTCTTTCCCTTTGCCACCTCTTCATCTTGCATATCTCTGTACTTCCATCTGCCTGCTGTTTTGAATCTTCTGTTCCCTGGAGTAAAGCAATTATATATGATAGGAACAACATTTGAGCCAATACCCCAATCCTACATCCCCTGGTTCTTTTAAATGACTTATTTTCAGACTAATAAATATCCATGGTATTATAGTCCTGAACTAGGGATTCTAGGAGCATCCATCGTTTGGTGGGGAGGGACCCTGCAGTCTCTCAAAGGCAGTTTTATGTGGAAATCCAAGCTATTCATGATGGCCGAAACATTGCTTATTAATGAAGCCTGCAGCATGCTGTAAGGACCTTCCTAAGGATTTTGTCGAAACTGATTGCTGACCTCTCTTAGTGTGGGTCAGAGTTTGAATTTCAAAGCTTGAAGGGACTTCAAAGATCATCTGGTTCGAAGAGTTTGAACTGTATTTGCTCCACAAATCACTTAGAGTATGTGTTGAAGTCCAGACCATTATCTCACCTGCCTCATTATCACACTTATCACAAAACTCGGGAGAATATGTATTACCGACTGTTTTACAGACAGGCAAACAAGCCCAGTAATGCGAAGTGCCAGGATGAACATTACATTTCTAATAATAAGCAAAGTTGTGACTGATAGTTAGCAGAGCTGGAATTTGACCATAGATTCCGTGACTCCATTTCAAAGGTCAGACATTTTCTGTACACATCAGAATCCTTGTCGCTGCTGGAGAGCACCCAGTCACCAGTGTGATGTTAAGACCTCGCTCTCAGGCTTTCTCACAGAGTCACGTTTGAGCCTAGTGTCGATGTTCGCTGGGCTCTCTCCATTTCAGGGAGGAAGTCCATTGTATACAATAGGATTTGGCCTCACTTGTTTGATGTAGCATTGCAGGGCTATCATCCCCAGACTCCCACACCTTTCTTCAGCTTCACGTTTTTCCTCTTTTTTTTCCTGTCTTTGTGCTGACAAGCTAGCAGGTTTCCGATCAAGATGCGGTTGACACACTAGGCAGAGGAGTTGAAATTTCACTCTCTGCAGAAACATTGCCCAATGGACGTTTGTACAATAATAGCAATAATCTGTTTGTGTGCTGTCCAATTTTTAAAAGATTTATTTTATTTCAAAAATATTTGCGTCTAGGTACCTGTGGGGGTGAGCTGGATTTACCAGGGACTGTGAGTGTAGCCTCTGTGCTGACCAATTTTGTGGCCACTACCCTCACATAGCTTCTGGGTACTTGCCTTGTGGCTGGTGAGTCTAAAGAATGGCAGTTTAACATTCATTTATAATTATAGCTGGTTTAGAGCTATATTTAAGCAGTCATATGTGTCTAGTAGCTACTGTACTAGAGAGTGTAGCTTGAGGAGCAGTAGGGAAGAACACAGTAACAGCAGAGCTTCCAGAAAGCACTTTTGCAACAGCAGTATGTCAGTTACTCTAGAGTGGGCTGAATAAAGACTAGGAGCATGGATACTAAGTATAGACTGGGTTTAAATTCCAGTTGTATCTCTTATGAGCTGTGTAATCTTAGGAATCACTTAAGCTCTCCGAACCTTGAGATCTTTGCCTGAAAAATAACACTGCCTGGGCCACACGGTTATTGTGAGGATGAGATAATATCCGTGCACTGTGATTATGCTGCTGAGTTGGGGAGGAAAGAAGCAGGGCTCCAAGGCTTCTCAGTTCTTGCACCGGAGCAGCTGGACCTGTCAGTGTAATGATATGATATTCTGAAGGTCAGCCCCTCCACATAGGAGTTTGTAGAAGACACTGAAGGTGTGATTTCAAGGGTGGGCTGTAGGAAAAGGAATCAGAGTTTTCCAAATGAGCCATGAAAACATTGAGGCAAGAAGTTCTTGGGCTAAAAGCCTAAGTGTTAGAAGAAAAGAATGTGGGAGATGGGGAGAAACGCATTTAGATTCTCCAGGAAGGTATCCTTGGATAGGAGATGGAGTACTGGGTTGATTGTGAAATGATAGTCCATGAGCGTGACGCGAGGATGAGTGCTGAAGACTTTTCTTCTTCTGGCCTTTGTCTTCTTATATGAAAAATGACAATTTAGAATAACTTTGTTTAATTAAAATCTCTCTCTCTCTCCCTCTCTCTCTCTCTCTCTCTCTCTCTCTCTCTCTCTCTCTGTGAGTGTAACTGTTGTGGGAGAGAAATATAAGTGGAAAGGGGAAAATTAGAATGGCCTCATAGACATGGGGATGTTATTTAAGATGATACTCAAAGGGTATCAACAAAGATATCAGAAGACTCATATGATGCTGAGGATACCTCAAAACTCTTGAAGAACCAGTAGCTATGTATGATCTAGCTCATATCACAAGGACCAAAGCCAAATGCTAAAATCTTACGTCTGCTGTATGACAAGAAAAGAGTAGTTGTTAATGAATTGAGAGCATGGTGGGGCTGAGAAGGCTCCTTCTGTTCTAGGCCCATAAAGTACCTTTGTCTGTTTGACCAGCTGGGTGTCCCTTGTGCTAAGAAGACCTACTTAAGGGTGTTGGGAAGGACTTTGTAATGCTTATCCAAGTTTTGGAAAGTCTCTTCAAAAAGAGATTACTTGGGAGGCAGACACAGGCCTTGAATTCAAGGTTCGTCTGGTCTACAGGGCTAGCTGTGTGCTAGTTTAGCAAGATTTTGAAAAAATAAATCAAAGAAGCAAATGGACAAACAAACTAACAAACAAAAGACAATATTAGAGGAATGGGAGAGCCTAGCATTTAAATACGTGAGCTTTGGCACCTGACTGCCTAGGTTTGATTTTTGTCTGATTCATCATTCAATACTTGCGTGAATCTAGGCAAGTTATGTAATCTCTCTGCACGTCATAAAATGTGGGTGACAAGCCTCATAGGGTTGTTGTCAGGATTAAGTGAGTCAATTCATGTAAAGTACAGAGTGCAGTGCCTGGAACATAATAAGCTCTCAGTAAGGTCTGCTATTTTTGTCGTTATCATCACTATTATGATTACCATTCAACAGCTTCATTTCTGGAGTTCATACTCCTCAGCCTCTGTAATTGTCTTGCATGTGAGCCAGCCCCCCTGTTGGTGTTCTAATTTTGTCGTTTTCTCAGTTTCAAAGTTTTGGTAGATGCCTCAGCCACTGGACTAGCTTGACTAGCAAGAGTTTAATATGATCCCCTCCCTTGGGTTCAGTTTGGCTTCTCCAACATGAAGCCACAAAGTTGCCTGGTACTGGCAACATCTTAAACTTTGATGTTGTGCAAATTGTTAATTAGGCTTGTAAGCATTCTCCACTCCACTTCCCTAATATATTTTCTTTTGGTCATGGAACTCTTCCCACTGTCACTCTTGGGGTCTGTGCTTGGCACTTAATTACACTTGAGTAGCTCTGATGTCTGTGCGGTGGTTTGGCTGCACCCTGCAGCCTGTCTTGCTGTTTGCTTGTGATGTGCCTTATGAGGCCCAGATCACTCCCAGAGAACACAGAGTCTGGCAATGCCAATATGTATTCCTTTTTCATATATCAAAGGACAGAAAATGATACAGGCAAACAGCACATTAAGTTGGAAGATGGATGGTAAAAGACAGATAAAGCTAGTTCTGTTGTGTAAAATGGTTCAATGGCACTACATTTTTTTGTCATATAGAGGTGACAAGGACCAGTCTTACAATGTGACAGTTCCCCCTGTCTTATCTCTTCCCCACTTACAGCCCTCAGTCCTTCAGTCTTGTGTTTTGGAATTAGTTACAGGCAAGGGTCATAAGCAAGTAGATACCTGATAGTCCCTTCTGGACGGGGATTCTCTTTAGAATAGGACTTTGAATTAAATCTCGGTTGGATACAATAACAAACAGACAAACCTGAGTAAATTTGAACTTCAAATAACATTATTTCAGTTTAAGTATGACCCTTCTATTTAGGTTATACTTAAAGTAGAAGAATATCTGTTTTTTATTGATCTGAAAATAAATTTTTATTGGATACCTACATTTTATCTCGCAAGTCTAAATTGGGTGGTTTAGATAGCCATTTAGGTAGTACAAACTATTGGACCTGAGAAACCCAGTCCTTTTTCTTTTACTGGCTTGGCTCATTACTTGCAATCCTAATCATGTATAGTGTCCCTGAGTTAAGTAATTAGAGACTTCCATTAAAACATGTGTATTACTTGGGATGAGTTGTGCATTGAGATGTTAACTAGTATGCAATTCCCTAACCAGATTAATTTAGTAGATGAGTTAAATGGACATTTCATAAACTGTGGAAATGAGACACAAAATAGATGAATTTCTATTAGGGGAGTGGAAACTGCCCTACACCTAGGTCTAGGAGGTACCTAAGAATGGATACTAGAATGGAGAGGCCAGACTTTGTTCATACAAAGAATACCTACTGCACAGCATCAATGAAGAGGTGCTGCCCCGCTGTTCCTGTAGTTGCAGTGTTGTTTATGTCAGCATTGGCTTTCCGTTTGGGTTATCATTGCTTTTTCTCCCAGCCTTCCCATAGGCCAGAGGTATGCTGAGACTCCGGATCTTAGAGTCAGACGTGTGTTCCAGTCCTAATTCTGCAACTTACAAGCTGTATGATTCTTTTTTGGCAAACAGCATCTTTCTTATACTTAAAAAAGTCTTTAAGATGGAGAAAATGATTTTTACCTTGAAAGTCTAACATTGTTGAAAGGAGGTATCGAGTGTACATGTGTTCACATGCCATGAGGCACATGCAGGGGGCAGAGGGCAACATTTAGGAGTCAGTTTTCTCTTTCTACCATGGGTGTTACAGATAGAATCCAGGTCATCAAGTTTGACAGCAAGCAATTTTACCTGCTGATCCATCTTGCTAGCCCACCTATAAAATGCTCCTAACACATCAAAATTTCTTGTTTAACAACCAAATAGTCTAAGTTACCAAGAATATCTTTTAACTCTCCTCCTAGAGTGTGGAGGGTTATACCCATAGGCAGAGTGGCTACTAGCGCTGAGTGTTGCTGTGGGACTACTGGGTTGTGGAAAGAAAGGCACAGGCAAAGAAAGTCATGACTGAACTTGTAGCCCCCGCCCTGCCACATAAACTTCCAGCTACAGAATTTTGCCAATGATGAATCCTATGACATGATCTCACAACAGGAAGGCAGGACTGGAGGGAGGTGGTGCAGAAGGCTCCCTTAAAATACTGCGGGTGACATTCACCAGTTCTCAAGGAAGAGCTCCAAGTTTGGGGGGACAGGTGGCCAGCGGAGGTTTTGAATCTACCAGAGGGAATTATCCTCCCTCTGTGTGCCCAGGATAAGATCTGAGAGCCAGGGAATGTTTGTAAATGGTCTCTCTCATTTAAATAAATCCCACTTAAATATTTATCAGATCATGAATATGCATGTTTTTCTCTCAGAGCTGGAAAGAGAACGGGAATGTAATTTTTAGATGGCCCATAAATAATGTAAGGGGGGAAAAAGGGATCTTTGTTCTGTGTTGCCTGTGTATTTACAGCATCTCAAGAGATCTTAAAATAATGGACTGATTTTTCCCTTTCCCAGTCTAAGTGTTCACTTGGAGCTTCACCTTTCCTGTCTTTAGAGTGATGTGCACCGATTTGTATCCTCAGGGGAAGATTTATGATAGCAAGAAAATGAAAATGGTCAACTTCAATAATTAGTGAGTTAGGCATGACAACCCTTCCCTGGCTGCCTCTTTCCTAGCCGGCCCTGCTTCTTCTTGTTTAGATGCTTAAAGGTAAAGGCCCAGAAGACTCCCCTCAATTTTTTGAAAATAATTTTTATTTCATGTGTATGGGTGCGTTGCCTGCAGTTATGCCAGAGTACCACATATGTACAGTACCCAGGGAACCCTTAAGAAGGTGTCAGATCCTCTGTAATGGAAGTTACAGATGGCTGTTAGCTACCATGTGGGTCAGAAGAACAGAACCTGGGTTCTCTGGAAGAGCAGCCAGGCACTTAAGAAAAGCATTGAGATGGGGACACACTGACCTCATCAACTACGAGCATGTGGATCTTGCTGATAGACTTCTTGATAAAAGGAAACAGGGTAGTTTTGACAACGGATGTGGATGAGTGGGGATGTGCCTAGACCCATAGAAGTAGATGAAGCTAAGAATTAAATAAGGTGCTTCCACTCTTCAATTGTTCTGAGAACCATGTATAGGGAGACCAGGGTGTGAGTAACAGAATATCCCCTTGCCCAAGTCACCTCTATTGCACTCCGAGTGCCCTTCTGAGGCTGCAAATTCTCAGCTTTCGGAGTAGACAAGATGTGCTTTGTGTACTTCTCCCTTCTATCAGTATGAGGAATTGAGAGAGTACCACTTATCTTCCTGCCCTAAAGCATCTTTAAAAATAACATCTCTTCCTTGTGAATAGAAGAGCTGAAGGTGGCTGTCAATGTGGAGTGGTAGGAAGAACATTTTAAACAGAAGAAGCAGAATGCATACTGCTAGCTCCATCACTTTCTAGGAGAATTATGGGAGATCAAATCACTTAACCTTTTCATGCCTCTACTTCCTCATCTGTAAGAGAACCACAGCAATCCCTCTTTGCTAAAGCCGCTCTGAAGATTGAGGGATGTGATACATTTTGGAGGCTTATTGCAGAGGCTGGCACATAACAAGCGCTCCATCAAGGGTGGATATTAGTCTGAGGAACCGGTGATTCGTTAGCTCTCAGACTCTCCCCTCAAGCCTGAATCTTTCATGGTCCTTAAGAAAATAACCCCTTGCCTTACAGGTATATGACAGTCTGATGGAGAAGAAAGATTTCTGGATAGAGTGTTTGGAAACTTGGGCTCCAGCCCTGCTTGCTTTTATTTTTCATTAGTTGTACAACCTCAGGCAAATCATTCTTATGTTTGGAGATAGAGGGCTTTTTTTTTATCTCCAAACCAACAATACATCTGTTCTGTCCTGCCCTGCCCTCCTCACTGGATATGAATAATGATAAAAGACCCAGGAAAAATGCCTGGAAGTGGAAAATGATGGGCTTTATTTTGAACAATATTAATCAGAATAACTAAATGTTCTTCCATTTCAATGGATTCTCATCAAGCAACATTTTTATCTCAAAGTTATATATTGGATGAGGTCATGAAAGCAAGTAGTATATGGAAATATTTTGTTAATTTCAGGCTGGAACACCCAGAGAGCAAAATAGACAGGGGATAGGAATAGAAATCCGATTCCTAGAGTTCCAGATAGTTTATCAGAGGCTACAGGGAATTATGGGGCCAAGAATGTTGCCTTTGCCTTAATTTTGGATTTTTCCATCATTTCATTTAAGATGCCTTGTTAAACTATGGGGAAAGTATATAGATAGATATAGTGAGTGATAAAACACCTGGAATTTTCTGTGGCAGTCCCAATTTTGTGTGTCTTTCTTCTTTTTTTATGAAGGCGATTGCTGCATTTAGTAAGTATAGTTTAATATTGGTGCTTTTGAAGGAGTTTAACCATTATCATAAGCAATAATAACTGCCACTTATTGAGCATATTTCTTTTATCAGATATTGTACCACGCATGTTTATCATATGTCATTTAATTTTTATAGCAGCTCAAAGAAGTGGAGATTATAACCATTGGGATTTTACAAATACACAGAGAGGTTGTAGCTTAACTTCATACAGCTGATTGATGCTACGATGAAAACTGAATCCTAAGATTTGCATTAAATAAACAACGCTATTTTCAGACCACTTGTCTCTGCATTTGGAGAAGATGCTAGTGTACTATAGATTTCTGAACATCTGCTTGGTCGAAACAACCCTTAAGTCCAAGTCACAAAGCCAGGCATAATGGTGCTTAAGTGTAATCCTAGCACTCAGAAGGCTGAGGCAGGAGGATTGTGAGTATGAAGTGACACTCATTTACAGAGCAGAAACCCAGTCTCAGACAAACAGAATAAAACAAGAACAAGTGATGAGAGGAGCTACTGTCTGGAGGATACTGGCTTCAGAGCTTTAATGAGGATAGTTATTAACATATCTTTTTTTATTGACCCTTAAGAGCACAAAATAGTCAATTCCTTGCTCTTCATAAAATGAATATAGACTCTACATGTTCTCTAATATCTGTTGTTTGCTTTCCTGTTATATCCCCACTCAGGTTAATATACACAGATGACTGGCTCCATCCAACAATTTAACAATAACATCAAGGACATGGTCTGTAGGCAAAGGGGAATCTGGGAGGGAACTCGGAACTAGATTCTAATTTAATTCCTCCTAATTTCTAATATGCAGCAGCTTAAGCCAAACCAATGAAAGATTGCAAACTGAGCTTTACTGCCAGTTTCTTGATTTTTTGTTTTGCATACTATAGTTTAGGTAAATTTAAAAATATGTTAGAAAAGACACACCGAGTTCTCTCAGCTTAGTTAAGAAGGAATGTATATGTATATTTTGGGCGGTGTCACTGACTTCTGTACCTTCTGAAGAAGTTATCTGCTCAGGATGTTACCTTTATGCTTTTCTATTTAATTAAAATACAAAGTATATTTTTTGCTTTATTATTCTCTGAAATAGACGCTGAGTAAACCCTCAAAAAAAGCATGGGTCTGAGCTTCTCTAGCCACACTGTTTTTCATCAGTGCGTTTACTCTTAGTAATATGTAGCTGGAAGGTTGGCCATGAAGTCAAGACAACAGGGGAAAAACAAACCCTACTTCTTGATCATCAGTCTAGTAATTCAAAGACCAAGGTCTCCTTCCTTTGGGCCTGAGGGTGTTTGCAATTAGACAAATGTCATATCTAAACCCACTGTCCCTGGGCCATATCTGCCATCTTCTGTGAGTTTTCAAGCTCTTTTCATGGGAACAGGTTCTGAATCTAATAGAGTAGAACCCAAATTAGCACAATGAAAGAATGGGCAGCATGGCACTGTGGCACAGGTCGAGGGGAGTTCGGGAACTAGGGCTCTTCATTCACTACTGAAGCAGCACCACTTTCCTGTGGCCCTGGTAAGAGGTCAGTAACAATGTACCAGTTACAGAAGCCATGTGCCAGGAACTGTTCTAGGTACCTTTTACACATCTAAAGCATGAGGCAATCCTGGGAGTTTGGGAAAATTATGGCATCCATGAAATGACCCAAGACATTTATTGTAGGGATCCCTTGTCTGATAATCATTTGCAGATTTTTTTTTATTAGATGAACTGACTTGACTTGCTAATTACCAGAGAAAATGGCTAGACCTGGTTGCATTGCCTCATCAGGTTAATACATGAAGAACATAGGAAGTTCCATTAACTCTTTCAGTTTGATTGGGTAGAACTTTATAAATAGGGTTGTTTTTCTGTGGACACAAAAAGATGAGTCCTCACACCCAAACCACTCATCTACAGAGCTGTTAATTTAGCTTTAGGAAATGGCCTGGTCATTCTTCACATTTGATTTTAGCTTACATCATATCGTTCTCTTTTATTCCTATATGAAAGGGTATAACACACACACACACACATCATTATGCAGGTAATTTTAAACAGGGTAGAAAAGGCTTAATGTGATAAATCTTGGACTAGCCTTTAATTTTTTTTTAGAATACCACATTATAAAGTAGAATTACAGATTAGAAGACTCATGAGCATGACAAAATATGGGACTGATTCATTTTTTAGAATTCCAAACTCCGAATTTAAGAACTTTCAAAGCCTTTCCAGCTTGACATGTCTAATAAAAAATTTAACGTTACTATTTAGTACTCTGCTAGGTGAATAAAGTCACTTAATAAAGTTGCAGTTCCTTTTTGTTGATGAATTATGACACCTTAGTGTTATTGAAAGGAGTCAAAAATGGGTAGCTTTAGTAAATAGTACTATTCTGTAGCCTTCCATGTTTTGTGCCCAGTGGAAACCAGAAAGTCTTCCTTGGGACTTTCAGCAGGAATATACTTTTGCTGAGAGCTTCTAGAGAGAGAAGGCAACCCAACTAAGCTTTGGGAGCCTTGTCTCAGTCCTTCATTGGCATAAAGTGCATCTTTGGAAGAATTCTGTGCTTTGATTGTGGAAACCTGGAATTTCCACACGTGATACAATTTGAGTTTATTACGGAATAAAATGTCTTATAGCAAATATCCTTAGCCAAACTTAACAAGCTTACAAGTGTTTATTGCTCATTCTCCTTGCTCCTCATTGCTATCACTTAATCATGATTTCAGGTATAATACTGACCAGCATTTGTTTGTTTTTTCTCTGCTTTGATGTTTCTGATACTGCTTCCTTTTTGTCTCCACCTCTCCTAACTAATTCTGGTCTCATAGATCATTGTTTTGTGTTCTATGGAGTCCTGTTAATAGCCATGGAAAATTTATAATCAAAGTGGCATCCGAAAATTTTCTTTCCCTGGAATCTCTTCCTTACTTTCCATACATAGGCAAGCCTTACTAGGTTGGAATGAAAAAGAAGATCTGTTTTCACAAGATACTCTTTTATTCTGACATAAATAGCCTTTAGATAATCAGGGCCTGGCTTTGCTCTCGCGTGGATAACCAAGAACTGACTACATAGCTCTCATATCACTTCTTGTGTTTGTAGCATCATCTACAGAGAGATTTTGAAGTAATTTTCTTTCTTTAGTTTTATAGTTGGATATGTGGAGATTAATGTCATTTTACTCTCATCCTCAGAGAATTCATGTGGTTTGCATGAAATAGTACAACAGCTACATCCTACACCTTGAGAGTCCTCAATAATAAATGGCTTTGTATTGGCAAGGTTCAGGAACCATGCAGAGTCTTGAAAATCTGTCCATTACCTAGAGCCTCCAACTAAAGTTGCTAGCATTCAAATATCTGCATTGCTTCTTAGTTGGTTGGGCTAGGAAAGTGGTATATTTTGTACAGAGGTTGGGCCACAGGCTAATTAATACACGGGAGATAGATAGCTATCTAAGGCATGATTTGAGAACATAGTCTACTCAGAACTCAATCTCCTTCATTATGTTTACAAAGCTTATGTAATTCTACATTCTGTTTTTAGCTAAAGTTCTTTCACTCACTTTTTTATTTGCTTAATAGCAACGACCAGTAACTGTGTTTTATCTAGCACTTAACACAGTGCTTGCAGAGATGAGTAAGACAGAAACGTCATCTTCAATAAGTTGACAATATTGTTTAGAAGACAAATATGTAAACAAATGATAATCCTGCCATTTTCTGTCTAATGCTGTATTAGAGGTCTAGGCAAAGAACTGGAGGGCAGAGAGCAGAGAGCAGTAGGCACAGATACCTACACTAATGGAAACACTTATTTGTGAAGGACTTTGGAGGACAAGGTATTTTCCAGAGTTTTGTGTAGATGTATATTTATATGTGTGTGTGTGTGTGTGTGTGTGTGTGTGTGTGTTTTGAAGGGAAATTGAGTGAGCAATCTAAATGACAGAAAGAAGAACACCACATGCAAAAAAATTGAAAACTGAAATGAGTATCTTCCATGTGGCATTTTGGAACATTCACAATTATGGAGTACTAGTATAGAGGAGCTTATGGTAGTGGGATGTGAGCGGAGGTAGGGGAAGGCTTAGAGATGAGGTTTAATGGATGTAAATGACTCAGTGACTAAGAGCACTTATTCTTTCAGAGGACCCTGTTTGAGTCCTAACACCCACATAGTGGCTCATAATCACCCATAACTCCAGTCTCAGGGATCTGTTAGCTCTCTGACCTCCTCAGATACCAGACACAGACATGATGCACACACATATATGCATCCAAACATTAATACACATAAAATAAATCTAAAAGATTCAAAGACGAGAGTTCTGGAGAAGTACATGGAGCAGAAGGGTTTACTGAAGAAGAAGAAGTCTAGATAGGGCATCAAGGTAAATGGTTAAGGGGAAGTTAAATGTAGAGACCCATCATTGGGAATGGGTCAGAGCCCCTGTATAATTCTGCCTAGTGTAGCACTTTGAATCTTTAGAGAAACTGGATATATTCCAGAAACAAAGCTTATTTAACTTTAATTATAGAATTTTTTCATATAATTTTTAGCAAGAGGTATTTCTTTCCTTCTTAGGAAGCCTAGAGATTGAAAATGACAATGGGACCATGTTTTAAGATGCCAAAGGGTGCTGGAAAAACAGGCTTTGCATGGCAGGAAGGCCACTGTTGAGAAACCCAGCAAACTTTGTCAGGAGAAACCCCATCACGAGTGCCTTATGGTAGTCACTGGTGTGGATATTTACCTGGAAGGATTTTTCAGATCTACTAAGACATCCTATTCTATCATCTAGGCATTGTTGCCTCCCCCGCCCCATCTCAGAGAACATTAATAAGGTGAAAGGTTGATCATTAAGTGATTACAAAAAGAGAAACGTGTGGATGCTCTGAATTAAAGAAGTCAATGTAGATAGCTACTTGCATATTCAACTCCCAATAAGAGTAGTCATTTGAAAGGCAGTTCTAGTTTCATTATAAACAGAAGTTCTATAGTAGCTACCAGGATTTTACAGCACTTAGCATTCATGTTAGATTCTATTGATTTACATATTAGAATGTCTTTCTAAACTGTGGGCTTGTTATGAAGAGGCACTCTAGTTCAGTCACTTAATGTAACCCCAGTAGTGCACTGATGGAGAGTTTTAATTGCAGGATGGCAGACTCCCTCCTTCATTTTACAAGTGTGGAAAGTGGAGGCTAAAAAGGTCATGTGACTTGAGTTTGATCACAGCTATTTGGTGGCAGAGATGGACTTAGAACCAGTTCTGGTTTGATGATCCATTCTATCAGTGCCATTAACCGAACCACTCACCTTTTACAACAGGGTGTTCTTGTTGTATGGTGACAAAGATTCTGTCCTTTTAAAACTCTTGGCAGACTTCTCTAAGCCCTCTACTTGAAGGGATTCCAAGTTTGCTCTATCAGAACTTGAAAAGAGCTCTGACATAATCTCTAGAAACGCAAGCTCACATTCCTAGGTTGACCATAGCCCATTTTAAAATGCCTGCCTGAGGAACTCCAGGCTGAAAAAAAATGAATTTCTTATTTGTCATATAGCAAAATATAATGCCTATGTATCCCAACATCTAATGGATGGTAAGAGCTTGAGTTCAGTAAGTACCACTTATGAAAACTGCATGAGTTTCCCATAGACGAAGCTTTCTGGTTATTTGTAACTTTTCACTTATGTGATTGAGAACCCTATGCAGCTGCTCCTATTTCCTCACTTTTTCTCTAAAACACCCAGGAACTTTTGTATAAATTGAAGGCGACTTCAGTTTATGCTGAACTCTTTCCTTATTGCAATCGTATGGTGCCGACTAAAAGTTGTGCGCGGGGTGTCCAGCTGTGCTTACCTTTGACAGTGGTTAGAGACTCTGCTTATGTGAGAGGAGGCAAAATGTTCCTGGATAACTTGCATCTATTCCTGAGCTTTCCTTCAAACCTCTTAGATGTTTTAAATCTTTAAATCTTAGGGGACAGAATGCCAGTGTTCCATGTGACTGTATGCCTATAAGAAGGTAAGTATGGCCTCAAGAAAACTCTGCTATGTGATTTGTGACATCCTCAGTTCAGAGAAGCCGCCAAACATCTCTTCTGCTCTTAATAACTCACTGTAGAGATGTTATTCACAAAGTTATCTAAACCTTTATTTGGGGGAGGGGACGCTATTTATATTTTCAGTCGAATCTACCACTTGGTATAATGAGTTCCATATGCTTCTCCCATTTTCTACCTTCTGTGAGAAGCAGAGTTTCCTTTATTTATCCTGAGCTCACCTCTAGATGCTGTATGTCGGCAAGACACACCGTGCACAAACGCATGGTTTAGTAGGAAAAATGACCCTACTATGAATTGTTGTCTTTGTTTACAAGCATATTAAAAATTCAAATGAAAGAGAGCCAGAGTAATGCAATTGAAAGCAAACACACTGGCACCTAATTACCCTAAGGAGAAGGAGGGAAATCCTTAAGTAAATGGAGGCCTAGTAATACAAGAGCATGTGGAAGCAACTAAGAGGCCTACTATGAAATCAGTGCCTAGCCAAGTGCTGCCTGCCTTCAGTGAAGCTGAAACACCATCTAAAAGCTCAGTATGGACCATGAACATAACCTGTCAAACTCCTTGCTTGACATGATCTTAATTAGCCTCTCTTCTACTGGTGAGATGGCCCGCTGAGGCAGTTAGCACCAGAGAATTCAGCAGATCGTTTGTGGAGTCGACAAAGCAGGACAGCCGCCGACACTGGCAACTGAAATGATTGGAATGAATCCAGGAAAACGGGGAAGCAGTCTTTATTTGAATCCCTCTTTTTCCATGAACTGAGGTGCTCCACAGAGAATTTGCGGAGCAGACAAACTGTGTTCCATGTAAATGCCCTGCCCCCACCGGCCATAGCAATTCCTAGTCATCTTCCCTACTGCCCCCTCAACCTCCTACGCAGTTCACATTTTGTCTGTCTTGCTTTTGTACATTATTTTTCGGTTGAGGCATCCTGTATAGCCATGCTAATACCAAACAATGTTTTTGACTGCAAGACAAGGGGAGAGAGCTCTGTTGATTTTGCTGCAAATTGCACTTTTGCTGGAGCATTAGTTGAGAAAATGGAATTTTGCCAGTATTGCCCTTCCTTTCTTTGTTTACTGCCTATTTTCAACAGCCCTGTAATTGCTTTCCATTTTGTAAAAGGAACAGTGCTCCTTTTTTTATTTTTTAATTATGTGTCTTGTCCTGATCTCTTATGTTGGAGAGCGTTGATGGGAATGTCATGTTGTTTTGGTTCTGGAGGCAAGTTTGGCATTAACAATGGAGGTGGGTCCTTTCTAGGTGAAGCAGTTCCATTGTGGGCTCAGAAACATATCTTCTTCCATGGAGCCTTCCCTGATATTTCTAGCCTGCCCATTAGGAACTCTATCTTCTTTGGTCTCCCTTGGAACTTGAAATCCATACTACACAATATAGCTCTTGCCTTATGTTATTTCATATTCAGTGTTATTTCACAGGCATTACTCTGAACACACTTCTCTTATCATGGTGTGAACTATTCATACTCAAAGATTATTCCATTTGAACATTATTGTTAACACCAATGCAGGCACAATGAAACTCTCAATTAATTTTATGTTGGTTCATAGTCAATCTTTTGAGTTTCTGCAGCCAGTCCTTTTACCCAATACTGCCTTCCCACCATAAACGTTTTGTAGCAAATAATTCCATGCTTAGAGAGAGAGGATACTTTCTTGTACATTACAGAACGTGTAATAGTATTCCTGGCTTCTCCCCACTACTAAAATGTGTCTGTGTACTGCCATATGTCCCCTGAGGGGGTAAATTTCATTTCTCGAGGGAAAAGTTTTGAAACTATAATAAACACAAGAGCTAAAATTCATTGAACATGGTATTCTGCTCAGCTGGGTACTAAAGACTTTATATACATTGTCTTCCCATCCTGTGCCCTCACTTGAATTGATGTCTACGGGGCTCCAAGAGACAAACCTCAGTGTCAGAGTTGCAGGATGACTACAAAATCTATCTCACTTTCAAGAACCTCTCAGGCTAAAACCCAGTAATTGTAGCAAATCCCAGCTAGCCCCTATTGGTCTAAAGAATATTCATTCATTAATAATTAGATATTCGGCTTATTGAAGGTTAATTCCTCAAGAAACTCGATGAAAGCAATGGAAGGTCAGAGGAAACAAAACAAAACCAAAACCTCTGCCAGACATAGAAACACTTCCACACAGCTGAAGCTGATGGTGGTGGTGGTGGTGGTGGTGGTGGTGGTGGTGGTGGTGGTGGTGGTAGGAAGAAAGATTTGTTTCTTTTGCTCCAGTGATGACATTGGGGCAAGAAGCAATAATTCTAGCTAGTCTATTGAAGGAATGCTTTCCCTAAATCCTGACTATCTGTCTTAGCAAACAATACAGTTGGTCACAGGAATGGCAGAGTCAAAGCTGGCAAGTAGTACAGTGTATACTTCTCCTTCAAAGAGAGAGGGGGACACTCAGTGCAAACCTTCTGAGAGGAAGTACCATTTCTGTATATGAAGGACAACCCAAGGGAGAGAATTTGACATTTTTGTTTAATGTGTCTTTGGAGACGAATGCACCTCTGGTTGTGGAATCAATTCAACTCCAAATTCACTGCCACCAAGGAGTTAACGATATATTAAAATTAGTCATGTCATTTGATGGAAAAATATTCTACTTATGGAAATACCTTTATAGGAAAACTGCCTTTCTGAGTCTGAGCTGGAAATATTACAGTAAACAGGATCTAATCACAGCGAAGCCTTTTTTCAGCTTTGCATGACAGCTGTAAAATATGACAGTATTTATTAATAGTTGCTGCAGTCTAATCTGCAGCATTGGAGAGCTACAGCAAAAATATGTTAAGCCACTAAGAGAACAATTTCCACAGTAACTAATATTCAGCTTTTGAAGGGATACTTTAATGTCTTGTGATTTTTTTTATTCTTCCCTTACAGATAGTCCAACCCCAGGAATGAAGGAGCTACTAAGCTAATAACCTTTGTGGAGAGGAAGTGTTTAAATGATAATTTATTTCGAGAGCTGACAACAAATTGCTCGGCATTTTCTCTTTTTATGCCCCAAAGCAGTCAAGGATGTGCAAATCGAAGTATTAAAAATATGACAGCTTCAGTATTTTCATTTTCAATGAAACCCTCATTATAGACATATGTATAGTCTTTGATTCACAATCCAGTCCAAATATTCATTCACTAATATTATTGTACAGTCTCTCAAGATGCTCTCATAGTTGAAGACTCATCACAATAGATTAAGCAGCCTGTAGAAACTACCAAGTGTCTTAGGTCCTGTCAACCCCAATTACTGCTGCTCAAAGAGGGAAATTTAGTATCTGTCTCTCACAGGATAATGTACTCTCTGGGCCTTCCTAATTTGTTCATATATAAAGTAGCTTGAATTTCAATAAAAAAAAAAACGCTATTGACTTTGGTTTTTCCAGAAGACAAATGACCATGACTAGAATTGGAGCTATCTTTTTACCTTTGCCCATCCTTTCCCTAGTTCTTGAAGTGGATGAGCAAAAGACAAGACAAAACAAAGCAAAAAAAAAAAAAAAACCAACCAGGTTTGTTTTGCTGGCGACACCTACCGCGCACAATACCTGGCTGCCACACTGAGGCAATCTTTGAAAGTTACCCAACCATTCATTGCTTTTTGCCTCAACCATGCATCATCCCTTAGCAGTAGGAACATTCAGGCTTATGTCTTTCTGAGGTCTTAGCTACAAAGATGAGTATAGGAATTCTCTTTGCCTTAAATTCAGGCCTCATCCCAGCTGTCCATTCGAACTTACATTCTGCCTGCATCCAGAACTTTTTTCTTTCAATTGTTTCCAGGTTTTGGACTCATCTGTCCTTTAATTTGGGGCTTTTACCTTCTGTCAATATTGATCCCTGATATTCTGGTGCCATAAGATATAGTATTGAAGCCAACTGGAGATGGGTGCATGCCTTTAATTCCAACACCTGGGAGGCAGAGATGGATGAGATTGAGGCCAGCCTAGCCTACAGAGTGAGTTCCAGGACAGCCCAAACTACACAGAGAAACTGTCTCTTAAAAATAAAAAAAACAAAACAAAATAAGAGCAACAAAAGATATTTGTATTTATTTGTGAGCACCATTCTATGAGAAGTAAATTGAGAACTGGATTGCATCTACACAGATACAATTGAAGTAGAGAGGACGTTAGTAGCATGACCTTTGAAGAACTGCTACAGGAAAAATGAAGGGAAACACAACTAGTGTTTTTAAATATTAAGACAGTGGCAAGCAGTATGCCAGTCAGAGAAAAGCACATATTCTGTGGAGTGTGGCAGATCTAGGGTGATATGTGCTTTTATTACTTTGGTGTTATATAACTGTAAGAACCATTATTTGAAGGGTTTTTTTCTTTGCCTTGGTTCCCTCTGTTGTAGAGATGTATAGAGGTTACTATAATGAAATGTGATAATCTATAATCTCAAGACCTAGTATTATTAAATAGTTAAGAAATGCTCTTATTTTAAAAATATGGTATACCCCAGCATGAGTGCATGTCTACCTGAGCTACAAAGTGAATTCAAAGTCAGCCTGGGCAACCTAGTGTGACATTTTTGAAATAAAATATTTTGGAGATCGAGGCAAAGACCTTCGTGGTAGAAGCTTTCTTAGCATGCATTCTCTCACACATGTTTGCAGAGTGAGAAAATGTATATAGAGACAATAACATGAGAATTCCTGATTAGTTTTCACTCCGTGTGTGTGTTTGCATGTGTGTGTGTGAAGAGAAAGAGAAAAATCAGAAGAGGAGGAAGAAGAAGACGACGACAACGAAGAAGAAGAAGAAGAAGAAGAAGAAGAGGAAGAGGAAGAGGAAGAGGAAGAGGAAGAGGAAGAGGAAGAGGAAGAGGAAGAGGAAGAGGAAGAAGAAGAAGAAGAAGAAGAAGAAGAAGAAGAAGAAGAAGAAGAAGAAGAAGAAGAAGAAGAAGAAGAAGAAGAAGAAGAAGAAGAAGAAGAAATGGAACCTAGAGACATGAAAGAGAAAGAAGACAGGGTAAAAGGAAAGATTGTTTGCCTTATTTTGAAAAATAGCATTATGAAGTTAAGCCATTTGAATAGTCTGAATGACAGCATCCAGAAAAGTGAGAAAAGGAAGCCCTGGTCATCTCGGGAGAATTCAAATTCGACCAGTCTGAAAGCATTCAGAATCCTCTGAGGAAAGTCCTCTTTCTCATTATCTTAGGGAATCTCTTTACTACTTATGACCTCAAGGACCTTCCAAAACTTTCTGAGCATCTTAACTGTCTGAGAAACTTTATTATTTGCCCAAGGCCCATGCTGTAATGAATGCAAATGTCACCAGTAGGGATGGCAACAGTTGGTTTTAATTTTTTTCCTGAAGCCACGAAGCAAATCAGTTTCCACAGTAGAACTGTCAATTCCTCAGCAGCAGAGACTAACTTGGCTTCTTTTAAATCCCGTGAGTGAGCTAGAGTGATCTAATGTTACAGAAAACTCAATAATTGAATGTTGACCAACAGAATGATTGGTATAGCTTCCCCAGTTCCTGCCACAGCCTTTCAAATAAGATGGCAATGTCTCTTTAAAAGGTTGTTGTCTTTCAGAGAGTTTCTTGGGAACTGAGTAGGGAGAGTCAGATTCAGAATGGGAGACAGCAGGAGTTTATTGAACACTGGGAAGGGTTGGCACTAGTTGTCTCAAATGGCACCCAGACTCTTATCTCATTATCTAAGCTCACAGTCACAGCTGGGCCATATTCTTTCATCCCTGTGGCTTCTGCCCATTGAAGCTAAGAAGAGGCCTCATGTACTCTTGCTTTCACTTCTCAGGTGTGTCACTATCGTGGAGGAAGTTGCTACTATTTAGAATGTTTGCACCCAAAAGCATGTGTAATAACTGGAAGAAGTGGCCATATTCTTGGAATGGTTTTATAATCTTCAGTATAGGAATCCAAGTTGGATTCCTGGTACCTGAGAGCTTAGGATTAATGCTTACTTGTACAAGTAGAGAACAGAATAGTGGTTACCAGATATAGAGGGAAAACAGTTGAATAGAGGTTGGTTAATGGGTACACAGTTACAATTAGAAAGAAGGAATGGGTTTGGGTGTTCTGTTGCCCAGAGACATGAGTAGAGTTAACCACATTCTGCGTGTTTCAAAAATAACCAAAAGGACTTTTGTGAGTGTGTTCTCTATAAAGAAATGACAAATAGATGAGGTGACCCATATGCTAATTACCCCAATTTTGATCACTGTGCAATGTATACATGTATCAAAATATCACATTGTCTCTCATAAATATGCATAACTAGTGTGTGCCAATTAAAAGTGATAACAATAAAGAGAGAAACATTTTTGGATTAAGGTTCTGTTTCTACAGAAGTTCCTTCCTGAATAGAAATTTCTTTTCTCCTGAATACACTAAGTCATTAGGAACCATATCAATTGGCATGAATAAATTGGCGAGCTGAGGTGTTGTCATTAGCAGAGAAAGACTATTTATCAGGGGGAACAGAATGCAGGACACGAAGGTGTGGAAGAAGGATAGGCAGAGATGTAGTTTTGCTTCTAGCAGGGAGGGCAGGCATAGAGATGTACGGTGAGGAACATTAGGAAAACAAGAAACAGGGAAGCTAATAAAAGGAAAGATTATAGAGAAGGTAGGTGACATACTTAGTCTCATAATTTTCCTAAGAACTGACCTTTTATGTAGATAGAACCAAATGCATATTTTCTAACTTGTTGTTAATGAAGCAAGGTGACATTTTTATTAAGTGAAGCAGTGACTTGCAAATTCTGAATCAGACCTTCCTCTACAGACAGAAATCAGAGCAGAGCCAGGGTATACCTCAAATTCATTCAGTGTTTGATAACACAAGAGAAAAATGGTCATGTTTGTGCAACATATCTTTTAAACGACCTCCAAGATTTAACCCATTCTTTGGCTTCTTCTTCATTCCTGGACCAAACTAGAGCACTTCCAACACTGTATATTTAGCTTATTTGAACATAAAGAGGGATCTCCCTTTGTCTTCCACATCTAGTGTAATTTAAACTATTATAAAATTATATTTGATGCTATAATATCTCCCCATCATTTTAGTGCTGATGTAATAGATTATCATTGAAGAAAAAAGAAATAAAACAGATACGTTACTGAGTTATTTCAAGAACTGATTATTATCACATCGGAGATAAGAGGTTGGAGTAGTTTATATCAGACCAAATGAAGTAACAGTGCAGAAGCCATTATGTTAAATGCTAAGTGAATGGTGTGGACAGAGGGGATTCTCTGGGTGTTCAGAGGTAGGCAAGATTTCTTTTCCTCCAAACTGGTTCAGTCAATAGCATCACCATTTTTACTCCTTAATACCTTTCTCTCCCTCCAGCTTTGCTCAAGTTGTCATCATTCTGACCTGCATGACTATAATGGCAGTTTTTTCACTGATTTTCCTTAGTTCACCACCCACTCTATTTGCTATAAAAGCTTACATTAATTTGTTTGACCCCTCTGCTTAGAATCTTGCAATACCTTTGCCCTGAAGAATCCACTCCCTTTACCGTGCTTCTTAGTCATACTCCGTGACTAAAATATGGCTCTCCTTTATCTCTGCAGTTTTTGTCCAACCATCCTCCTTTCTTCTCACTAATTTTGAGCCATATTAATCTTCTAATAATTTCTACAGGTTCTATGCACTGACTGTTTCCACATTAGGCTGTGTCCTTCACTTTGTTAGTTACCAGACTATAATGTCATTCCTCATTAAGGCTAGCCATGAATACCCTTTACAAATTAGATCCAAGCATTATAATCTTTGCTTCTTTCATAGAACACTATCTAAATGTACAACAATTATTTATTATTTACTTGATTTTTCTGTCTCTCTTAGAAGATAAGTTTTATGACTGTAGGAACCATATGTGTCTTATTTACTATTGGAAGCTTAATAACTAGTAAATGAATAAGGAGGGAGGTAGAGTTTGTTATGGGGTTAGACAAATTGAAACAATTTTCTAAGATATAGGGGAGTGTTTCAGGAAGTAGTAGAATAAGTGAAGTTGATAAAGCACAGGCATGGATGTGGCACATTTTCACAATGGTGACAAATAGGAGGGTGCATAGGGAGAGCTTGACAGTTAATGGGCTCAGGCATAAGCATACTGAATCTTGAAGAATAGACTGTATTTTCTCTCGTGTGGGTAGTAGAAAGTTATTAAAATTTTGGGATAGTTCTTGGTACAGCATTTTGAAAACACTTTCCAAAGTGGACATTAATGTTCATGTTTATGTAATATATTTCTCGAAAACATAATAAGTTAGTCCCACCTGGTAAATAGCTAAAGAGGAAATAAACATTCAATCGGAAATGTTTCTTTTGGATGTCAGATCATAGAATTGCTCCAACTGTTTAATGAGATGGTTTAAGGATTAAAGGAGGGATAAGAAGCAGACTTAGATGGTGTCAGCTTTCTTTTTCACAGTAGAGGTCTAATCAGCAAAGATTGTTTATAGGTGATGGTGAGAGAATGCATGCATTGGGTCTTCTTTGAAATGAATGTAGTTATAGCATTAAGAGAACTGATATTTAATGGAAAAAAGAAGCTTCAGGAGAGAAACTGATGATTTTCAGCCTTTAGTTCTGTAAACTACAATGCTCCAAATTGCATTACATGCAATATATGGAAATTAACTAATTCACTCTCAGTGTTTTGAATGGAAGGAAATGCATTAAAATAGAGTACATCATGAATTAGACATTTTTAAACAATGTTTAAACAACGTTGTTACCCTAGAGAATTAAGACTCTGCTTGAACACACAGAGCTTTGTACTCTGTCCTTTGTCTCTATTCTTTTTAAAAACATAAAAATTTTTGGGTTTGAATCTATAATATAATTACATTATTTTCCTCCTTTCTTTCCCTGCAGCCTTTCATGCATTGCTATCTCTCAAATTCATGGTCTACTTTTTAAACTGCTTGTCACACATATAAAAATATTTCCAAATACATAAATATAATCTGCTCAGTCCATGCAATGTTATGTATAGATATATGATCTCAGGACTGACTACTTGGTAGGTCTTTGTTTAGAGTTGAGGCCTCATGATGTTCCTGCTTTCCCTTCTTCAAGAAATCCTGCTGTAGAGGTTCATTTACTCTAAGGAGTTGTCTCTGAAAACTCTGCTTTTCTTGAATGCTACCTTTTCACAATATTTAAAGCAATCAGAATCTAGTATAGCATGAACTGTCACATAAATGATCTTTTTTGCTCACACCTATTGGAACTATATTTTATGTAATTCTGTCTTAGAGGTAGAATACACCATTAAAGATAGATAGTAGTTTGCAAAATCATTAGATTGACTCATTGATAGTATCTAAGTTACAATTATTTCCAAGATACAAAGTTTATTGTGTCTGGTATATTATCAAAAGGGATCACAGAACCATAGAATTTTATATATTAAAAAAGGGACACGCCTTAGGTGAGGAGACCAAGTTCAAGAGAGTACCAGAGACTTGGTCAAGATCAGAAATCTAGTTAGTATCAGAATTCTCAGATCCTGATTGGTGAGTTTCAACCCCTCTTTGCTGGTATGTATCGGAGGCAAAGGCAGGCTTGCCTGTTTTATGATATGATCTGGTGCTGCAGCTAAATCAGAGGAATGTGAAGAATGCTCTTGCTTCTCAGGAGCAAGCTAGCATTTCAAATTATGTTGATGAGAAAGAGCTTTTCTTTAGCTACCCCAGGGACCAGGAAGAAAGACCTTTCATTTGTTTCTTCTGCCTCTGAATCTGAAGTGGTAGACTCAGAGAGAACCATCGATATTTAGTCTACAGGCAAATAACTGATATCAGAACACTGATACAACATCATAATTAAGGGCCCTCAGTTTCATTTTGGAAAACAATAGAAACAACTGGATTGGGAGGGCACATTTAGTTGTATTATTATGTGTATGTTTCAACATATTAATTAGTATATCTTGAAAGGACAATCATCACAGTCTCGCAAGATTCATTTTCTAACACCTTCCAGATTGGGCTTCCATATCCTATGTGGCACAGTAGACCACACATATGCACACATAGTAGTACATGGAGGTTTTTATTTTTTAGATCAAAAACTTTATTTGATAGTATTCTACACTCGTTTATTTTCCATCCAAGTTTTCTTGATGAGTTGTCTTACAAAAATTATTTACACGGTGTATCCCAAATCACATTTTATTGAGGAATTTTGTATATGGCTTGGATAATTAGGTTATAAGATTACAATTGATTTCCCATGTTTCATTTATTTTGAATACTGAAAATAAACTTAAAGGAGAATTAAACTGTATCTACTGGAAGAAAGGGATGCACTGTGATGACATTTAAAAATCACTGTCACATGAATACCCATAGAGTAAACTAGATGCATCTTCTTACCTCGTTCTGTGTCATAGAGGTATACAAACTTCTCCCACTTGTAGTAGCCCAGCAGACTCAGAATGGCCCCCTTCAAGGCCGGGCGCATCTGAATGACAAACTGCACATCTGCATCAGTGGGGAAGCTCGGTGTGACAAACGATGTGTGCAGGGCCCCACAGAAGGAGGTCAGGGTGTTCATTGACATCTGGTCATAGAATCCAAAGATAGCATACACCCCTCTGGAGAACTGGGAGCAGACTGCGAGGAGAAAGAGAGAAATGCATTTCAATAGGTCAGCTGTCCCCCATGGCAGCTTGTAAGGTTAGAAAGCCAATGCACAATTAATCTCTAAATTACCCGTGTCAAAAAGCAAGCAAGCAGGCAAGCAAACAAACAAACAACAAACCAAAAATAAGATGCCAAGCCTCTAGAGAAATATATAGAACCCTCTGAAAGTCCAGTTGCCCTGCTGGAAAATAAGAAAGAGAAATGTTTGTTGGCGAGAATTACATATCTGTGTCTACAGTGGTCAAGAAACTCAGAAAGAAAAGAGGCAGCAGTTGTCTTATTTCTTCCACGTCTCCCTGCTCACCTCCATGGCACTTCAGGCTCTTATCTTCCCACAATGGTCGCCCAATGACCCCTTAGTGTGGTGGTACAACTATCAAGGCACACTTGTCTTTCTCGCCTTCAGTTCTTTTCTTTCTAAGTCAATACAGTGGATACAGTTTGAATCAGACTAACCGCCAATGTGTCTGCCTGGAAATGTGCTATTCTTGCTGTTAAATAGAGCTACAACCACGGCTGTATTATGACAAAGACCCTTCACGTAGAGTACTAATTTAGAGGATTTCGGATTGTGGACAGGCTGTGGGAATGAATGACCTCTCAGTGGCTATTGAACCACAGGAGACAGTTGGCTGCTTGGTCTGCCCAGCCATAATTGGCCAAGTTCTACTTTGATCCTATTCCATTTATCTAGTGGACTCATTAGCCTAAATAGAAAAATTTCTTTGCCCCCTCATTGTTGTCAGTTTTCCTTCATTTCAAAGTGGACCGTGCCACTGCCTCTTCTCTCTTCTAGCCCAGAGGAGCTTAAAGAAATTGAACCAATTTCAATATTAGCTTCAGTAGAACATAATTAGCAAAGCAAATCAGCTACAACAACACTGTGTGGTGCATTCCCAAACGAAGTGGAAATGATCTTTCGATTATCTGCACCACTGCTCCCTTCCATTCATGCGAAGCAGACATAACAGGCATAATGCAATGTGATTTAAGAGGTCCTGCCTGGTCTCCCTTATCTGCTATGAAACCATAGATTTCTTTGTTAGGCTCATTTCTTTCCTTTTATGGCGTTAAAAAAGACTGTGGCTTGGGAGAAGGATTAAGTAGAATCATTAAAGCCATTATTATGGTGAAACAAATTAATATGTCCAATTAGTTGTTGAGATTAGTGGGAAAGCAGAAGGATGAGTGGTTATTGGAATGAGTGGGTCAGAGAAGAGAATGATCATGTCTGAGATCCTCCCTGAGAAGAGAAATAGTAAAGGCATTCAGCAACATAATGAAAGAAAACATTGAAAGTAGAAGGTAGGCAAGTAGAGAAGAATCCAAATAATTTCCTCATAACATTATGAGAAATCGAGTTCTTGATACCTGTGGTATCTTGCTCTCCATACATGCTGTTTAAATCTATGTTGGTTAGGGTCACTCACTGAGCAAACCAACTTGTCATTAGCTTGAGGGAGACATCTCAAAGATTATCATTTACTCCCTCATCTCTAGGACCATCTCCAGCATAGTAGACCACCTCCTTTAATTGTAGAAATTCTAAATGACCTCAAGACATATGGACAGGAAAATTCTTTATATTAATTAAAGAATGGCAACTAGTACATTGATTGGGGGTGCTAGAAGATGAGAGCCAAAGGGAGTACTTAGAACCAAAAAGATCTTTGGTTTTCATGCAGGGAAATACTAAGGTTATCATGAAAGGAAATGCTAAGGAAAATTCCATTCTAAGTTTAATCATGTAAATGGAGGGTTTGTGATATCAGGTCAAATAATGACCAATAATAATGCTTATAGGCATACTAATGATAAAAAAGCACACAGCAGTAACAGTCATAGTTATTTAAAATAAGAAGAATCAGTGAGTGATAAATAATATTTATCTAGGGACTGTGTTTACTAGTACAACTCTAATCTCACTTAATTTCTCCATGGACCTTATAAAGTATCGATTCCTTTACTATTCAGTTGCTAATTTAGAGATCAAAAGAGTTGCAGTTACTAAGTAAATAAATGAGCACTCTGAAACTTAAAATCCTTGCAGTCCAAATCCAACAGTATCTTTAAATAAATATTCACGTGTATGAGATAGTTTTCATATTTAGCAAATATAGATTTCCAATTAAATTTTCATTTAATATACATAATAAATTAATTTTAGTACAAGCATGCTTCAAATTCATATAGTAAAGCTTACTTGTTATTTATCTGAAATTTAAATTCAACTAATTGAACATCTTTATTTTACTTATAATTCAAGAAAGATGTCCCTATGAATGGCTATGGAGCTAAAAGGTTTAACAAGCAATCATGATCCTTCAAACAAAATGATTCAGAGGAAAACTGATAATTGTCAGCTCCATACTAACTAGAAAACCTGAAAAGTAAGACCCCAGGGGCCCTGCGTAAAACAGGCTTTGAAGAAATACGACATGTTTTTAGCATAGAGAATCCCATTCTGACTAGTTTATTTTTGACAAAAAAATGAAAGGAAATTACAGTGATGAGATTCTGGATAATAGAAAAATAAGTGTTGTTTTCCTCTTATATCTATTATTTTGAGACTAAGGAGTCATTTATGAAGCTTTCATAGTTCATTGAATTTGCTTATTTATTTAGAGTATAATAAATATCCAGAAACTCATCACTCAATCCCAGAAGTGTAACATAGCTAATGACTTTTTAGCTGTATGTGTCTTTTCTCTTTGGCTTGTCTGACAAACTTTTCCCAAGTCCTAAAGACAGACATGTGATGGTGGATATCAGCAAGTGTTAAGAGAACCTCAGTAAATGTTCTACTGTCTTCACATGTAATGCAAAGGCCTAGCAAATACTGACACTTCTAGAGGGTTTCCTTTGTTCCATACACTGCAGTAAATGTAGATAGCACAAATACAAGGCTTAGAGAACATGAGGTCAGTGGGGAGAGCTGGCACAAGAGGACAGTTGTAGTAGCTTCTGAAAGAAGCTGGAACACAGAGTACCTTGGTGGGGCCTCTCATAAGAGATTCTTGTAATATTCTGTGGCTACAAAGGGTACAACTGAAATGGAACACTGAACTTACTCACAGAATAATCTCTATTTTACACACACACACACATACACACAGTATATGTGTATACATATCAATATTAATATTACTGTACTTAATTATATGTAATATATAACATCAGTATTGTAAAGAAGAGGTTGTTAATTTGAAAGGGAGTTAGGGGAAGTAGAGGAGTTAGAAGGGTAGAGAGGTAGATATGATGAAAATACTGTACTTATGTATAAAATTCTCAGAAGTTTAATTGAACAGAAAGTATGTTTTTAGATTCCTAGAGTGAACTGGAAGGAATCTAATGAGCTCTTTCCTTATTTATAGCTTTTTCAAGCATAGTTATTGGTGTTGGAAACCTTTGAAATAAAAATTTTTAGATAGAGTCTCACTATATATCTCTGACTGTCCTAGTATTTGCTATGTAGAACAGGTTAGCGTCAAACTCACATAGAACGGTCTACCTCTGTCTCCCAAGAGCTGGTATTAAAGACATATGTCACCAGCCCTGCTTGAAATGAAATTTTATGTGTGAAAGTCTAATACCTATATAGAAAGATAAATATATAAAAGAGGCGAAATGGAGCTCATGTGTTTGAAGAGATTTCCACTGGTCTTACATTCCTTACCATAAAGAAACTGTGATATAAAAAAGTGTCTTCTTTAAGGTTGCACAATGAATTATGAATAAGGCTCTTAGAAATGCTTTACCAGCATGTCCTCAGCATCCCTATTCCGGAGTTATCTAGGGCAGTGTGGATTAGGATTTGCCTATCATGAAAGTAACTTACCTTCAATTCTTTACTCTCAGTCAAAGGGATATAGATGTATCCCAGCTACCTTTCTCAGCCCCTTCCAGCCCCCAGAACCAACAAGAGCCAGTGGCAGGTTGGTGACACTTTTGGTACTTGAGACTTTTTGTGGGATGTCTGTTTGCTGAATCCTTAGTGAACCATACCCATTTCCTCTACATCCTAGAAGACAGTCCTTGGTAAAATACCGACGGAAGAGAAATTTATCTTGGTAATGTTATAAAGGCATTAGGAAGAAGATATCTTTTAAGACAGGCAGATATTGATTCCAATAAGCAGCATGACTTAATGTTGATTAGTTAGTATCTGTGATCCTTGGATAGGAGCTCTGTGATATATGTAGGTTTCAAATTAGACTCTTGTGATGATTAGTATTGTTTGCCACCTTGACAAGATCTGGAAATCACCCAGGAGTAAAAACGGTGGGCATGGAGTTGCTAGGCTGTTTAATTGAGATGGAAAGAGCCACCCTAAACATGAGTGGCGCCATTCCATGGGTTGGTTTCCTGGACTGAATAAAAAGGACAAACCAAAACCATCTCCAGCATTCATCTATCTCTGTTTCCTGACTATGGGTACAATGTGACCAGCCATCTGATGCTCCAGGATCCCATGAATTCCCTGTGATGTTTGACTTACCCTTGAACTGGGAGTCAAAATAAACTCTTCCTTATGTTGTTTTTGTCAGTTTTTTTCACAGCAATGGGAGAAGTAACTAATATAAGCATAGATGTTCAAATAGTGTATCTATTAGTTGTTCTGTGACTTTGACCTTGTTTCTTTTTTATAGAGTTGAAACAGTAATAGTACCTGTGTTAGCACCATTGTGAAAATGAAACTGAGTAAATCGATGAGAGGCGTCTAGTGTGGGTATATAGAGATACTCCTTTAATACTAGCTCTTAATTTTCTCAAAATGTTAATTGGGTTTCAACTAATAGAGGAATGAATGGGCACTCATAGAGGAATGAATAACTATCATCTTCTCATACATCTTAATTATTATTGACAGGAAAGTCTAACAAATGATATAAATAGGTAAAACATGAAAGGATGTTAACTTCATATAGTCAGCTATTATTCCCTTGGCATACTTTACTCTCTATTAACTCTATCATAGTCTCCCCCTCCAGCAGTCATTGCCCCCAATCTCACACTGCATGTCTAGGTAGCACAGGCTGGCTTCTCTCTTGCCTGTTCAATCCATTTCTTCACTGCTCTTTTCCATCTCGATCCTGGGTAATAATTGGTTACAAAAGAAATCCTGCTAATTTGGCTCAAGAATGTGCTATTGTCCTCTGCCTCTTGTTCTCCCTGTATAATGCCAGTGTGCAGGTAAAATGCTTTTCTGGCCGGTGGCCTCTGAACTTTCTTGATGTGAAAAAGATTAGTTGTCTTTTTCTTAGGAATGCCTATCTCCATCTTTCCCCACTTACAAAACCTAAGTGTTTCCCATTGAAGATGTCATTTTTGACTATCTCCTGCTTTCCTAGGGACTGTATTGTAATGTTCCAGCTGTGCTCCCTTCAGTGGAGAGTGACAAGCAATGCTAGATCCAGCTGTCATGCTTGTATTTATAGTTCCCCAAATCTGTAAGACTGGGACAGGTACCATTAATGTACAGCATAGTATCTAATTACACCACACGTATTCCAAAAGGTGTAATTAAAAATGTCAAACAACTCAATTATTCTAAATATCCAAATAACAATATTGTGGATGGTTTATAGAACATTTTTTCATACCCCTTTGAATCAAATGGAAAAAATGAAACTGAAGTCTCTTGCTGACTTAACATGTGAAGCAAACATAAAGCAGAACAATAGAGCTATGAAGGAACTGATCCAGATGGATCATAAGAAGCTTCTTTATACAATACCAGAGTATACTGAATTCTAGAAGATTAGTGAAGCACAACACTGGAGACACTTGAAGAGATCATATAAAGTAATGATTTCTGAAGCTGTTCCATTAGTTCACTGTGGATTTCCAGTCTGGTGAAATGAGTATGTGTGTGTGGTGTGTTTCTGTGGTGTGTGTGGGTATGTATGTGTGCGTGTTATGTTGGGGATAAGGTCAATGTCATACACAGGGAGACATACTCAGACAAACTCACTTGAAAAGTTTTATTTATTAGTTCAATGACAACTCACACATAGGACAGGTCCTCACACATACTTTTGTTCTTTGTATTGTTTTATTTTGTTTTTGATTTTTTGAGACAAGGTTTCTCTGTGTAACCATCCTGGCTGTTCTCTTGTTCCACCTGTTCAATAAAGATGTTTTCAAAGACATTATAACTGGCCCTCTTATACCAAACATAATGTTCTTTCAACAAATATTTACAAAAGATAAACCCTACTATGTGCCAGGCAGCCAAATTTCAACTCATTTTACTTCCATGTGACTAAATTTTAAGTAGATACTTATGAGTTCCAGATCTAGATTTCTAACTCCTCACTAAACAACTCAGGGGCATCACAGATTGAGCATACTGTTTTCTTATTGACATCTTCATCCCATGAATCTCCTCTCTTATCCATGTTTCTCCTAACCTGTCACTCTTTATCTAGTGTAAAGTCTGAAAGGTCATATTGGCCCCCACTTTCTCCCCCACTCCTTTGTTCTACTATTTTATAATGCTTCATATACTTAGCTTCTAACCCAGTGGTTCTTAATGCTGGGTGAGACCTTTTAATATAGTTCCTCATGTTGTGACCCTCAACCATAAAATTTATTTTCTTGCTACTTCATAACTTTAATTTTGCTTCTGTTGTGAAATATAATGTCAATATCTGTGTTTTCTGATGGTTGCAGGCAATCCTTGTGGAAGGGTCATTTGGTGTAGGAGATCCTTCTGCTTATGTGTTGTTTTCATTGGCTAATGAATAAAGAAACTATTTTAGGCCTGATGGGGCAGAACTTAGGTAGGCGGAGTAGACAGAACTGAATGCTGGGAAGAAGGGCAGAGTGGCAGACACCATGGATCTCCTGCCTGAGACGGGTGCTGGTTAGAATTTTGCTGGTAAGCCACCATCACGTGGCAATACACAGATTAATAAAGATGGGTTAAATCAAGATGTAAGAATTAGCCAATAAAAAACTAGAGCTAAAGGGCCAAGTAGTAATTTAATGAATACAGTCTCTGTGTGGTTATTTCAGGTGTAAGCTAGCTAGGCGGCTGGATGGAACAAGGGCCCCCTCCCTATGCAACAGTCGTTTGACTCCCAAATGGTCGTGACACACAGGTTGAGAACCACTGTTCTTAAAGCATGAAGAGTATTTATCCTTGATTCATTTTTAGTGCATGCTCTCAGTCTTTTTATAATATGGACAATAATCTCTTAACTGGGCTTATGCTTGCAGTATTTTTCCTTTTTCACATTCCTCTTCTCATTTATGTTCTAAATGATTGGTCAAAATATAGGCATCTTAATTTCTATTTACTCCTGTAAATTAGTTAATAATGGACCAGTGAAAATAACTTTGCAAATGGGTCAACTCAAGGTTTCTCAACTTTGACACTATTGGCATTTTGTTTTGGATATCATTATGAGAGTTGTCTTATACACTATAGGGTATTTAGTAACATCTTTGGCCTCTATTCATGAATATTTCTTCACTGCAGTGATAATAAGTCAAATATGCCTCAAAACCCGTTTGCTGTTTTCAGGAGACTTCTATCTGTCCCACACTTTGAGAAACATAAATTCAGCTGATGACTTCTTTTCTGAATAGAAAAAAAAACCCTAACCCAAATGATAATATATAGACGTCTACAAAATCCCTAAAGGGTCCTTTTAATGGTGGAAGCGTAGGGAAAGTAGATATTTTTAAAGACTTCAAAACTTACCAAAGAAGTACTTACATCCCTGGCCTTGAGTTTTGATAGTCTATATTTAATCTGGGGATGGACGAGAAGGGCAACTAGATAGAAAAAAGATGTGGTCGAGCTTGTGTGGAAAGGAAGTTAGCTTATGGCAGCCCTGGGTTTATACAGATCACTTCCCACTAGCTGCAATGGCCTTTGGTCTTGTAGTTTCATAACTGTAATGGGTGTTCATAGTTTTGAGTCAGAACAAGGTGTCAACCCCACTCTCCAGCTGATGATTCCATGGTCTAATTACTGTTTTAGGGTTAATTTCCTTGAACATTCTGTTCTGCTCTCAGGAGTGCACTTCCTTTTGACAGTCTAACTAGTTATTTTTGCAATTATGTGGCTTTTATATCTAAATGTCAAGAAAGAAAACACTTATTATCAACATTTTATCTTTCTTGAATATAATGGCTTATAAACACAACATTAACATACAAATGCATGTATTTTGGAAAATTCATTTTTCACCTTTAACTATAAATGGTCTTTCTAAAACAACACTGTTAGAAATGTCCAGGAAGGTACTGAAATGGGTCAACACCTTTTAAATTTTTAAAGCTTGATAGTAGGATACATGTCTAAAATTTGTTTGTTTATTCATTAATTTATTTATTCATCTAATAAAGTTTGAATTTCTACTACATGACAAGCATTGCTCTCATGACAACCCCAGATACCTTGGTTGCCTCTCGCTGAGCCTGTTATTTCACTGAACTTCTAGGCCTGTCATTTGTAACATCTGTCCTGCCTACATCATAGGGGTATGCAAAGAATAAATGAAAGTAGCTGAAATTCCTTTAGAAAAATGATCAAAACTGCTCTCTGGGTGTCAGTGAGTAAGCAGTATTGGTACTGAGTTCCTAGGAATCATCATGGTCTTTATAAATAACTCAGCAGGATTTCATTCTTCTCAGCTTTGGTCTCTGCCATTACCACGTATCACTGTCAATCATCGAACATAGTCACGGGCCCATCTTGACTTGCAACTCACTTAACATGGGAACTATCAAGACTCTTAATTGAAAAACTAATTGAGCCACTGATCCGTTCATAGTAAATAAAATAATTTCTATAGCTAGGTGGAAAACAGATGCTCTTATGGTGCCTTAAATTCAGCTCTAGAATTTGACATGGATGGGTAAGAGCTTCAAGCTTGGTAACATGCCATAAATGATTTGAAAAACGTTTCTTTCATTTTGTAGCTCATGCTGTGGGGGAGAGAGAAGGCCTCCAAATAAAAGCAATTCTTAAAATATTTTCTTTGGTTTACTGTAGTTTATGTCTGTAGGTCATTTTTATAAACTTGAAAAATTCACAATTTAAAGGTCATATAAAGTAATAAAATAGTCTAATTATCAGTTACAAATTCACATTCTGTTTTAATTTTCTCACACATTCTTTTTCTTTAGACAGAGCCTTTCTATAGTTCTGTTATCCACTTGAGTTTTGAACTTTTGTCCTCATGCAATGCTTCTGCCTCAGCCTCTTACATTGTTGTGATAATGGGCGTGTTTCATTAGGCCCGGCCTTTCTCATATTTTTCATGTATCTGTTAGGCTTGGCTAACCCCTCTAATATTGTCTCTGTAACTAGATTGACATACCACGTCCTCTTAAATAAGGCTAATGATTATTGCCTTGGCCTGTCAGAAAACAATGCATTCTATTTTTACATGATTCTATTAGAAATGTCCTTATTTTATGGAGCACAAATCTGCCTTCCTGTAGCTTTCACCATCTGTTGATCCTTTCTAGAGGCAGGGGTTGAAGCTCAAATATTTAATTCATACTTTAATAGCACACCATCAGACATATGCAGATATGACTCCTTTTCTTCAGACTAACTACCCTTTGTACCAGCTATTCTTCAGATGTGTAAAATGGATCCAGATCCAGGCCCACCCTCACTCTACCCATCCCCCTCTGAATATGTTCCGTTTTGTCAAATCCTACTCACATCCTACTTGGAGTGTGTGGCCAGGATTGAGTACAACTGCTGGTGGGTTGATATCATCAAAAAACAAATAAATATAAAACCTAACTGATCTGTCACCCTCATGTTGGTATACCCATGACATATTTGTCAGTGCTGCCTACAATAGTATAAGGATTTATAGAATAGCTTCTTACTTTGTGGTCTTGAATGTATAAATCATATGAATTATTAAGAATTTCTGGGGCACACTGGAGCACTGGACTGAGCTCCCAAGGTCTCAATGAGGAGCAGAAGGAGGGAGAACATGGGCCAAGAAGATGGGACCACGAGGGGTGCACCCACCCACTGAGACAGTGGGGCTGATCTATTGGGAGCTCACCAAGGCCAGCTGGACTGTGACTGAAAAAGCATGGGATAAAACCGGACTCTCTGAATATGGCGAACAATGAGGGCTGATGAGAAGCCAAGGACAATGGCACGGGGTTTTGATCATACTTAATGTGCTGGCTTTGTGGGAGCCTAGCCAGTTTGGATGTTCACCTTCCTAGATATGGACGGAGGTGGGAGGACCTTGGACTTTCCACAGGGCAGGGAACCCTGACTGCTCTTTGGACTGGAGAGGGAGGGGGAGAGGAGTAGGGGGAGGGGTAAAAGGATAGGAGGAGGGGGAGAAGGGTGGGAGGAGTGGGAGGGAAATGGGAGGCTGGGAGGAGGCGGAAACTTGTTTTTTTCCTTTTCTCAATAAAAAAAACTTAAAAAAAGAATTTCTGGGGCTGGAGAAATAACTCTGGGGTTATGAGTACTTATTGCTTTTGCAGAGAACCCAAGTTCAGTTCTTAGCACCCATTCTGGGCAGTTCACAACTGACTGTAACTCCAGCTTTAAGGAAGCCAATGACTTCTTACAGCTTTCATGGTCTTCTACACCTACAGACATATAAAAATTTTCTGTCATGGCAGGTACCTCACAAATATGGATATATGCTGTCAACATTTTTTTGCACTTAAAAGACTTCTATGTCTTTAAAATATTTTCATAGTTTTGACCCATTTTCTTGGGAGTAATTTAAAACCTGATTTGATTAATAAGTTTATTCACTGTTGTTCTCAGTTATACGTCATTTGCAAACTGACCAGCTAGCTTTAAATAGTGATATCTAAGTTATTGATGAAATGCTAAAGATGGTATAGTTAAGGACTGTATTGCTCAGAGAGCTAATTCCTTCTTCACCCCTAAACTTTCCAGGATGAGGAGGATTAGGTAATAAATACTCTGACTAGAGTTCCTTAGTCCTGCAAATATATCCTTCAAACACTTGGAGTTTAGGCAGTAAAAATGATTGACCCTGACCTTAGTTTTTTTTCAACCTGCTCCTAAGCACAAAGATGGAATAATTTTCTCACCACTTCTGACCATGTATCTTCTGAGAGGAAAGGGGATATTGAGACAGAGAAGTGTCTTTTGGTGAAAAATAAGGGAACACCCTTCTTCCTAGAATTTCGAACATTGTGTTATTACTTAAGATCGAAAGCTGACTCAGTACTCTTTACTGTTTTGAATCAAATCACTGGCTCATTTTTGCAGGTACAATAACTGCTACCTGACCAGCTCTTAAATTCCATGGTCCCCAACATTTCAGGTTTCCAGAAAACTCTTTTTTTTGAAAAAAAAAAGTTAAGTAACCTTGTGAAGATTTTCAAATGCAGTCCTGATGGAACACTACTCTTGAAAAGTCATCAGGTCTCTCATAAAACCCAGGCTTGGTGTTCATAAAAAAATTTACCTTATTACTCCAATAGAAATCTATCTTGTAGTGATATTTCATTTGTATTTTAATAAATAAAGCTTGCCTGAAGATCAGAGAGTAAAACAGCCCCACTAGTCAGCCTTACAGACCAGGCAATGGTGACACACATGTTAATCCCAGTAGTCACACTAGTTTGCCATAAAAATCGGGCAGTAGTAGTGCACGACTTTAATCCCAGCCCTAGGTAGGAATATAAAATGGGAGAAGACAGCTCTCAGACAGTCTCATTCTGAGATTCCTGGAGGCAGGATAGGCATTTCCGATGGAGGTAGAGGTAAGAGCCAGTGTCTGGCTGTTTTGTTTTTCTGACTTTCAGGTTGAACCCCAATTTCTCCTTCTGGGTTTCAATTAATCGTGCTGCCCTGTTCAGTTTCTATTCCTTTAAATATGGCCTAACAGCCCAAAGCAAACAAACAAGCAACCAAAACCAAAAAATATTTCAATCTAGAAAAAAAAGTGAGTCATGATATTCCACGACAAAACCAGATTTAAACAATACCTACCCACTAATCCAACCCTACAGAAAGTACTAGAAAGAAAACTCTAACCCAGGGAAGCTAACAGAACCCACAAAAACACAGGCAACAGATAACCACACAGCAGCAAACCCCAAAGACGGGAAACACACAAACACTACCATTGAAAAGTAACAGGAATTAACAATCACTGGTCATTAATATCTTTTAATATTAACGGACTCAACATCAAACTAAATGGAGAGAAGCTCCCAGCAATCCCACTGAAATCAGGAACAAGACAAGGTTGTCCATTCTCTCCATATCTATTCAATATAGTTTTTGAGGTCCTAGATAGAGCAATAAGACACCAAAAGGAGATCAAGGGAATACAAATTGAAAAAGAAGTCAAACTCTATTTGCTGATGATATGATAGTTTACAAATGCAACCCCAAAAATTCTACCAAGAAACTTCTACAACTCATAAACACTTTCAGTAATGTAGCAGGATACATGATTAACTAAAAAAAATCAGTAACCCTTCTGTACACAGATAATAAAAGGACTGGGAAAGAAATCAGAGAAACAACATCCTTCACAATAGCACAAATAGCATAAAATATCTCAGAGTAACTCTAACCAAACAAGTGGAAGACATGACTTCAAATCTTTGAAGAAAGAAATTTAAAAGACACAAGAAAGTGGAAAGATCTTCCATGCAGAAATAAAAATAGTAAAAATGGCAATCTTACCAAAAGCAATCTACAGATTCAATGCAATGTCCATCAAAATCACAACAAATTTCTTCACAGACCTCCAAAGAACAGTACTCAACTTCACATGGAAAAGCAAAATATCAAAAACAAAAACAAAACAAACAAACAACAACAACAACAACAACAAAAACCCAGGATAGCCAAAACAATCCTGTACAATAAAAGAACTTCTCGAGGTATCACAATCCCTGATTTAAAACTCTACTACAGAGCTACAGTACTGAAAAAAAACCTGGTATTGGCATAAGAACAGACAAGAGGACCAATGGAACTGAATCAAAGACCCAGATATTAATCCACATACCTTCGAAAACCTGATTTTTGACAAAGAAGCAAAAAGTATTAAATGGAAAAAAAGCAAGCATATTTAACAAATGGTGCTGGCTGGCATAACTGGATATCAACATGTAGAAGAATGCAGAGATCCGTATTTATCCCCATGCACAAAACTCAAGTTCAAATGGATTAAAGACTTCAATACAAATCTGACTACACTTGAACCTGATAGAAGAGAAAGTGGGAAGTAGTCTTCAAGGCGTGGGCACATGAGTCCACTTCCTAAAGTATAATACCACTAGCACGAACACTGAGAGGAACAATAAATAAATGGGAACTCCTGAAATTGAGAAGCTTCTGTAAAGCAAAGGCACAGGCAAGACAAAAAGGAAGCCTGTGGAAGGGGAAAAGATTTTCACCAATCCACATCAGACAGAGGACTGATCTACAAAATATATAAAGAGCTCAAGAAATTAGACATCAAAATTTCAAATACCCCCTTAAAAATGGGATACAAAACTAAACAGAGAATTCTCAACAGAAGAATCTCAAATGGCCAAAAGACACTTAAGTAAATGTTTAATATCTTTATTCATTAGGGAAATGCAAATCAAAACTACTCTGAGATACCATCTTACACCAGTCAGAATGGCTAAGATGAAAAACACCAATGATATCTTATGCTGGGGAAGATGTGGAATAAGGGGAGCATTACTCCATTGCTGATGGGAATGCAAACTTGTAGAACCCCTCTGGAAATTAGTATGACATTTTCTCGGAAAATTATGAATCAACCTACCTCAGGATCCAGCAATACCACTCTTGGGCATATACCCAAAGGATGCTCAATCACACTACAAGAACATTTGTTCAGCTATGTTCATAGCAGCATTATCTGTAATGGCCAGAACCTGGAAACAATCTAGATGTCGCTCAAGAGAAGAATGGATAAAGAAAATGTGGTACATTTACACAATGGAGTACTACTCAGTGGTAAAAAAAAAAAATGACATCTTGAAATTTGCATGCAAATAGATGGAACTAGAAAAAAACATCCTGAGTGAGGTAAGGAGAAGGAGAACTTGAGGTAATAGGATAGTTGAGATGGAAGAAGGACTGAGATGAGAGCAAGGAAAGAGATATTTTGATTGAGGGAGCCATTATGAGGCTAGCAAGAAACCTGACACTAGAGAAATTCCCAGGAATCCACAAGGATGGCCCCAGCTAAGACCCTAAGGAATAGAGGAAAGGGAGCCCGATGAGGCCTTGCCCTGTAGTCAGATTGATGAATATCTTAAATGTCACCAAAGAACCTTCATCCAGAAACTGATAGA
This sequence comes from Microtus pennsylvanicus, assembly GCF_037038515.1. Classification (NCBI taxonomy): domain Eukaryota; kingdom Metazoa; phylum Chordata; class Mammalia; order Rodentia; family Cricetidae; genus Microtus; species Microtus pennsylvanicus. Next base: position 50,651,874 of record NC_134601.1, read on the forward strand.
AACAGAGGAAGAGACCCATAGCAGAGCACTGGGATGAGGTCCCAAAGTCCAGTTGAAGAATGGGAGGAGTGAGAATATGAGCAAAGAGGTCAAGACCATGATGGGGACACCCACTGAGACAGTTTATCTGAGCTAATGAGAGCTCACCAACTCCAGCCAGACAGGGAAGGAACCAGCATAGGACCAAACTACACCCTCTGAATGTGGGTGACAGTGGTATGGCTGGGGAAAAATTTAGGGCCAGTGGCCATGGCACCAGAATTTATCCCCACTGTGTGTACTGGCTTTTGGGGAACCAGTTCTCTTTGGATAGATACCTTGCTCAGCTTAGATATAGTAGGGAGTGCCTTTTACTTTCCCCAAAACAATGTGCCTTACCTTCTCTGAGGAGTGGATGGGGGCTGGGGGGAGGGGGAAGGTGGAGGAAGGGAATGGGAACTGGGATTGGTATGTAAAATGAAAAAAATACTTTTTTTAAAAAAAAAAGAAAAATATGAGAGACAGCTGACTCCATATCTCTCACATACACACACTTTAAAATACTAAAGTTAAGTGAGTTTAAAGTAAATACAGTAAAAGATTCTCTTTGCTGGTCACATTAGATACATTTCACATGGTCCATGGGCAGTAACTTCCAGAATGGGCAATTACCGTGAATCATGTCCATCATCACAGATAGTACTAGACTAACAGGTCCTATTGAAGTTCTCCTTATCCCTACTAACATACATGTTTAGAGCCTAGTTTACTCTGGACTTATTCAGTACTCCTTCTGGGCAATGTGCTAGCTGCTTTCCTATCCTCCTTTGCCGAGGACAGGGATAGTGTCTAAAGATTAATGACAACTGCAATGTGGAGGCACTTAGTAACTCAGTAACCTTGGAGTCTACCGTAAGAGCCCATGAAAAAGCTTTCTGCCTTTGTCTTCTCTATTGACAACTACAAGGTGGAGAATGACTTTTCGTTAGCTAGGATGATGAAGGCCTTCACAAAGCTGCAAATGGGGGTGGAAGGTGAGCATAGAAGTCTGCACTACCTATAACTTCTTCAGTCTCATTGGCTTATATTTGCCATCTGACTGAGACCACGCACTAAGAAAATAAAAAACATAGCAGCAGACTAAGAAAATATCTGGGCCTCCTAGGAGAACATCTCTCTGTTTGGAGATAGCACGGTAGGGTGAAACTTCGCCTGAGAAAACAATGCTGGGTGCTAGGTGGCAGAGACAAAGAAGGGTAAACTGGCTAACAACAACCCCTGTCACCACTGCCATCTGCCAGGGGTAAGTTCTGATCTTCTCTCCCTTTTGAGCAGATATGGAAATTCAAACCAGCTATGTGCTTTGAGCATGGCACTTCTGCAGACTTTGTAAACTACATTTTTATTGAGCAGTATCAGGGAATCATAGAGAAGCTCCCCTTTGTAAGACCTCCTGCTGGGAGCTTCTGGCAGCAACCTAACCTCACACTTGTTCTTTACTTTTCTCTGCTCTCTCTGTCTCTCTCTTTGTCTCTGTCTCTGCATGTGTGTGTGTTCTTCGTGTTTTCACCATCCTTCCTTTCCGTTTGTTTCAGACCAAAGGTGGAGAGTTCAGGGAGAACGGAAACAGTGAATGAAAGCTAATCCTTGTTTCCCTTTCCCTATAGTAATGTTTTTGCAAACTGCAGGACACAACCCATTAGTGACTTATGAAATCATTATAGTGAGTCATGACCTAACATCTAAAAACTAAGTGAAGTAGGACGGAAAATGCTACAGAGTAACTATATGGTAAATGGAAATACTGTTTCCGGAGCCTGAAGCACTGGTTATCAAACACATCTGTTAAATGTGTTTCTTTATTGGCTCACACAGTTGTGCCACCATACTCTGTCCCAAGCTGAATACTGCTTCCTACACAGAATTTGTACCTTCATTGCTTATAGCCTGTGAGAGGTGACATCTTACTCCTTTTCCTGTTCCCCCAGTCCCTCTCTCTTCTCCAGACCCTCTGAGCACCTTCTAGATGCATTGCCCCTCACACACTTGAGAGATCATTGAATTGGTGTCTGATGATGAGAGCAGAAGGGCTTTCTTCTCTTTCTGACTCAGCTAGCAATGATTAGGGAAGTTTGGAGGTAAGAAGATGAACACATGTTCCCACAGAAATATTTGAATGTAATGGGGTTGGGTTGCTCATTACACCACCCAGCCTTCAGTTCCAGCCTAGCTATATATGCTTCAACTAGCATCTCTGGCACTCAAGGCCACCTGCATGTCTGCCAAGTTATACATCTTGTTTTCCAACTCAATCCATTTGTGAAGCGAGAAGAGAAGCCACTGATGCAGAACATCATTTAAATGGATTCCCGCTCTAACCTCTTGCTGCAACACACAACATCTGAATCTTCTTCTGCCGACCCCACAGCTGCTCCTTCGGTGGCTTTAAAGGAAGTGTGTATCTTCTGAAGCACCTAACTTGCTCCATGGGGAATAATCTAACTACTAAAAATAGCTAGAAATAGCGAGCATCCAGTAAGCACATGAACTGTGTAGCATGTAGTTTCTTTTGCAGATGAAGTAAGTTAGACTTTCCAGTGCTTTGCTGCTCAGTCACACGTGAACTTGTAAATTTTGTGTGCTACCAGTGAATACATCTGACTACATCAAAGTTGTCCATTTCCTTAAGAGAAAGAGGAATTAGGACTCTGTGATTCTCTTGAAAATTGCCATGCAAAATTAAAAGCTTCAGATTTTCAAGTAACAATGGCATTTCCCAAGAAAATCTGCATATTCAGTCATAAAAAATATTCAAGATAGTCCTCAGAGGTTGTCTAAGGACATGCAAGGAAGATACTGAGTACTCTCATTTTAGGTATTGGAACTCGGAGAACCTGGGCCCTGTGCTCCATATTGCTTATTAGATATAGTCTAAATCTTTCATCTTAAAATTGGTGCTAAGAAAACATGAAGCAAGAAGCTATATGCAATAGCCACATAATAGGTATTCAGAAAGTAGTGCTTGATTTCTATTACATAGCTCCCCATTATTAAAACTTAAGAACTATCCAAATTTATTTTCCATAGTTCGTCTTCATACACTTTCTGTTCTAACTGGTTTTTCTATGCCTTCTCCACTGTTTGCTCATGCTGCATGCTAATCATGAAATGTCAGTCCATGAAGTCTCTGCTATTCTGATTTTTGCTCACCTTCAGAAGCCTAACTGAAACTTTCCCTCCATGGAGCCACAGGTAGCTCCCTCGGCCTCTACGAGGCCTTTTCTTTCTCTGAGTGACAGCTGCGCTCATCCTGATATCCTCATTTCCATGCTGGATAGTAACATGCCAATGCCCAAGAAGCTTTTGGAGAGTGAAGAAATGTGCTCTGTTTATTTTGAGTCAGGCATTGCATAATTTGCTTCATACTCTAGACTCTTAAGAACTGATGGCATACATTGGTCCTGAGAAGCAAACTTCTCTATTTCTATTTCCCATGTCACAGCTGACTCCATCTGGGACCTTCATTTCACCTTTTCCTGAGCGTCAGCTTCTAGGCAGCATGCTGAAAGAGGCAGTGTTTATATACCCTAACGTGATGTTGTGTATTATCCATAATGAATATAAAATATGAAGATCTATGGGAAACCCATTATTATAGGAATGATAATAATTACAGTTGTAGTTAGTTAAATTGTTCCCCAAGTCATATAGAAGGCACCCTCTCTGAGGGGAGGGGAAAACAGAGTTCCATACCAGCAATTAGGCAATTATGAGTATTTTTTCATTGCTTGTGATTTTTGGTTCTGTACACAACTTGGGTTTTGCTGTCTTTTGGCTTTTTACATGGAAAAGTTGGTTTAAAAATCCATTTTTACAAGACTTAGTCTCCCTAAAACAATGAAGCAACGCTGTCATCTTCATCCTTGTGGCTTCTGCTTCATCCCCAAACTCTTTCTCACGTTGCTTTCCATCTACCTCTAGGAAGGCGTTACAGATCCAGAGTGGTGTGGGTACTGAATCTAAGTGTCAGCGAGGCAGCAATGACAGGATTCGAGGCTGGCAGAGTAAGGGCAGAGTGCTGAGAAGGTTATAGAGACAATAAAACTTTCACTATGGAAGAATCTTTGGGCCCATGAAATTCTTGAAGAGGCCCCAATAAAATTTGGAGAAACTGTCTGTCAACATACATGTGAACTTTTTCCCTAGATGCAGGAGCACTTCTCTTTAGTCCAGTGTGGAGGGAGAGAGATGACCTCGAGGTAGCTCTCTCCCTCCCCGTGGACCTCCAGCAAACACGGTTTAAGGGAAGCGCTCTTTGAGTCTCATCTGTCTTTCCCTTTCCTTACTTACCTGAGCGCCTCAACCATTGTGCAAAGTAAAGTTTTGTAAAGCCTTCTGCAATTTCTAAGTCAAATCCTTTTCGTGCATGATTACTTTCCAGAATATCTGAATGTATGAATACATTTGTTGACAAAACGTAAGTGAATGACGACACAATTTCCCATCTCTCTCATCCACACTGTTAATACTGAAGTGTATTGTCACTCAGTAAATAAATCTTTACGTGGCTGCCCATCAAAATTAGAAATCAGAAAGCAAAGCGTTCATCATTATTGATAGTAGTGCCTCTGTTTTCTGTTCATCAGTTAGCAAGCACTATCTGAGTTTCTGGAGGTTGGACTGCTGCATGCGTATGTATTAGGAGGCTTTTGGTTGCGCCTTTTTCTCTGAAGATCTTAACACAAGCAGCTTTAGAAGGATTACAGGGAATATACATTTAAAGACATTCGGAATATAAGAAAGCATTCCCTTTTATGAACACTGCATTTGCTTTTAAGGTGTTCTGAATTTCTCCTTCTTAGAAAGTCATTTCTTTTCTAGCCCTGCCTTGCCTTGGTCCTCTTGTCTTTTGTGGGTGCTCCAAAGTCAGGCAGCCTTTGCCTCAGAAGTATCGTGGATACAGGCGGGACTGTCCAACTTTCCCAAGTGGCCACTCTAGGATTCACCATACGACAAGGAGCTGTTAATGCAAACAATGTTACATTTCTTCGTTGTTTTGCTATGTGTCCCAAATTTTAGATTTTTTGTAGTTGCTCTCTCATTCTTTTTTGTTATTGTTTCTTATTTCTGATTATGTATTCAGCACACACTACAGGGTGCCAATTTAATTTTATTGGACCATTTAAAGGGCAAATAAACCTTTGTTTTTATAAGGAGAAGATAAAGAACCAATTATCCTGGCCTTCAATGCATATTTGCTATTTGAGTTTGCAGTCCAGTTAGGCCTCTTTAGAAGAGAGTTTGTCATTTTGCATCTGCTTGCCTTATTCCCTGGTATACTGTTTCGACGGCATAACACATTTACCAGTGGATGCCTTAGCTCTTAATGAACAGAGTTATTTTACTAGATGGCATTGTCTTATTCCTGTGCTAAGGTCCCATCTGGAGCAGGCCAAGTGTGGAAGGGAACGATCCAGGCCTGTGAAATGAAGGGTCTTTTGATCTCACCGTGTTTCCTCAGTCTATGAAACGATCAGATACATTGCAGTAATTGGATTGTCACCTATTCAATTTCAAAGAGCCAGGATGGCAGTGCGAGCTGCCTGCTTAGAATGCAGCTTCCTCTAAAGAGCTCCCTCTGAACTGGCCCACCACATGGGGAGTTAGCCTTTCCACATGTCACTTTGCCACTCTGCTTATAATAATGCCATCAGAACTTCAGAGTGAGGAACAGTTGTGAACTAGATTCCAGAAGAGAGGGTAAAAATCCTTTCAAAGAAGAAACCTGGAGGAGTGGCGTGAGGAGGGTATTTGTCATGGCCAAGGATGTTGCTCTGTGAAATAGCCATGGACACAGAGATAATGAAGAGACTAGAAATTGGCTGTCTTGCTGAGGCCAAAGTCACAAGGAAACTTGCAAATGAATCAGTTAGAGTTCCATTACTAGGCAGGTAGGTAGAGCCCCAGCATCTGAGTGCTAGCTATCTGAATAAGTGGGTGCTCAAATGTAGAAAAGGGCACAGAAGAGAAGATATGTAAGCAAGCCTGTTACAGAAATGTCAGCTCTTAACATTGTATTATTTTTCTAGCAGCCCATTATTACTTATGGACATGGAAGGAAGCATGAAAAAAATGAGTGGAATACTTTTGAATATAAAACAGAGACTATTGTTTTCCTAACATTGGTGTGCTATTTCTCTTGAGAAGAAGTAAACATAGAAAAAGAGTATCTATGTAAGAGCTATCCATACAAGCCCTTCTAGGCCTTAGCCTCCAGGTAACAGCTATATAGAGCTAATGCTTCTCCTCCAATACTTAATATTCGTGGCCTCAACTTCTGATCATAACTCTCTGTCTGAAGAGAAGGCATTTTATTCATTCATTTCTACATCTTTAGCATAAAAGGACTTTGGTAAATATAAAGGCACAAATAGTTGGAATAAATTTTCAAAACAGGCAAGACATCAGTGGATTCTGCTTATTGGTGCATGCTAACAGATGCCTCAGAAACAGAAAGTCTAGCAGATTCTTAAGCTATCAGGCCTATCTTCAAGACTTTTATAAGGGACTCCTGTCAGGGGAGGTAAGCTGTTAGGAACTAGAAATTTGGGATTCTAGTGTGTTGCCCATGAATATGTGGGTACTTGGAAATAACTAGAAGACAAACCAGAAACCAAAGCTCAGGGACAAGAAGTGATTTTCCATGTGAATCCCCATTCTACAGATGCAGAAATTGAATCCCAGAAGTTGCATGACTTCATGAATTTCACATGAATAGAAGGCAAATGTTAGACCTAGGATGTAAACGAAACTGGGTCTGTGGAAAAGTGTGCCCAGAGTTTGTCGTTCGGCTTAAATCTTCTGTCAGGAAGAGTTATACAAACTTGAGATGACTATGAATAGTGGCAGTGAAGAAAAGAAATGATGAAGATACTGTAGTTTCCAGATAAGAAATAATAAAGACCTAAGTTTGAGGCCTACAGGAAAGAGAAGGTGGAGGTGCCCAGTGGCTAAGTAGACTCTAGAACAAGACTGATTTGGTTGGACTCCAACTCCACCAACTATTTACTTAGCCCTTGCTTCATGCTGGTAAGTATTCTCCATACTGAGGCTAGGTCAGTAAGCAAGACAAACACAATAATTCCTTCCACAGAGCTAATTTCCTTATAGGAATAGATCTTGTGAGAATTAAACAGTACAATTCATATAAAAGAAGTACTGGCTGTTGCAGAGTTGCTTTGACTATGGCCATACTACTTGTGAATGATTATAGTTTAAAAATTAGTAGATTCCATTTTATTGTGGTAAAATACAGATAGCATCAAATTTAGCACCCCAATCATTTCAAGTGTATAGTTCCATGGTATTAAATATATTAATAGAAATTCATCATCACTACTCATTTGTTTTAAAACTGAAACTGTATCTATTAAACAAGCATTCCTCATTCTCCTTATTTTCAACCCCTGGTAAACATATTTACTTTCTTATGAACAGTTAATTTTATTCTTAGGTGATTGTAAGAGTTTAGGCTGTTGGTACTTCCAAGGTAACAGTAAAGGATGAAGACCCATAAGAACTTCAGAATTATCATGCCACATCTAGTGATGCATGACTCCAAGCCTTTGAACTTAGCACCTGACATACAATTTCAGTGACTTGCTCTTGTGCTGGAAAGGAGGGATAGATGTTCAGTTGCTTCATGGTAACAAATTGTAATATATACATATGTGCAAGATTTCCATCATCCCTCATTTCTACAGAATCTATGGGCTCATTTTCAGTAAGCATTCCTGAAAATCAAGTACTTTTAGTAGAAGCTTATTCTAATTTTTAGTGTTGTACAAAAGCATGAGCATTTGCCCTTTAGCAAGGTTTAAAACACTGATGATATGTTTTGCTATATGATCTTGGGGAGTATGAATAACTGGTTAATCAGGGAACTGATTTGGTAAGTATTTTAATGTGATTAGATGGCTATAATGCCTTTCTTTCCACTATACACCCATGCTTTAAAAACATATTGGTAATCTTGCTGCTTTTTAAAATGCACAGACTGGCACGGAGAAGCACGAGAAAGTTGGGATAGCTTTGGACTACTTGGGCCACGCTGTCTAGAATGCTCTCTTCCCTGGCCCTCCATCAACAGCCATGTGGCAATTTGTGTTCAGTTACAGGATTCACTCTTTGTTTTTTATTTCTTAGCCTAAATCATGGTCTTTCCTCTTTTTTTTTCAAGAGGCCAAATTGTCTCATAGCTTCCTGTACTTTACTCATAGAGTGAGGATCATATTGATAATAATGAATTTGTTTAACATCTGTCAATAAAGACGGGAGTAAGGATTACCTATATGTCTCTCCCATAACCTCGACTTAGTACAATGTGTGAAACGTAGTAGGTGCACAAGAAATTTGATTGACTGAGGAGACAAATTAGTAATAAACGTTCAAGCCCATTCAATTCTGTGCCCTTTTGCATTTTCTAGGTATGTGGCCAAAGGTATGTCATTTATGTCTAAGGTTTTTTTTTCCTCTGCCACAGACATCTTAAAATTCCATTAAAATTAAGTTGATAGTTCTTGCTTATGGTAGAAATGATTTCAGTTAAATATTACCTGGTATCTGTGGCCCCTGTTTTTGAAGGGCCGTGGTAGAAACATGTTTTGTTAGTAAGTTCCTCCTCAAAGCTTAATGCCATGTTGGTTTGTTTAGAGGAAACAGCGTCAGTTCTGTGAACACTTGCTCTGCGTTTAGCTTTAGATGAGGTGCTCTCACAGAAAGTACCTCTTTGCCTTTGTGTGTGAGACAAAGAGAAGTATTTAAACCTGGGAGGGAAGTCTCCGGTGGTGAGGGACTATAAGCGAACAGCTGCTAGCCTTTTTCCCTGCTGTTTTATTTCCTTTGCCAATCAAATCAGTAGCTTGAAGTTTTGTTTGGGCCCCAGCTGGACCATAGAACTAGGAGCTGCAGAATGTGTCATAGTCGTCTTTGTATCCACAGCAGCCAGCTCAGTGCCAGGTTCAGAGTAGGTGTTCAAAATGTCTACACAATTAAATATAGTGACAGCTGGGAGGCCCTGCACATAGGTTGAGTAGGCAATTTTCTCCTATTTTTTGTTATTTTTATAATTTATACTCAGTTAACTTGCTAGAATGATCTGAAACAGCGCTGCCCACATGGTATAGTTTAAGGGCTACTAAAATGCTCCTATATGGCCATGAATAGCTCCCATGCCAGCCTACTCAGGTTCCAGAAATTTCTATGAAACTGAATTATGTTGGCACAAAGGGCTCATTAAATGAAAATATTACATCCAGACTCTTCAGAATGAAAAAGGCTATTAGTAATCATTAGTACTTCAGAATGAATTAAGTTTTTGTATTATATAAGGGCAGGGTCCTGAAGGCATGAGACACGAGATGGTTGGGTGCTCTTGTTTTGTCTTTGAGTGGGGTATTGCCATGCAGTTGGGGCTGGCCTTGCACTCAAAGCCATTTTCCTGCCTCAGCATCTTAAGTGCTGGGGTTACAAGTGCACATTACAGCACCTGCTTTAACATGGCTCAGTTTGTGTTAGGGAGTTAGTGGTAAATTAGGAAGATCATAGCAAGTCAGTAGAATTAGGCAATGTCCCAGTAAGCTTCCTTCAAGTAGCTAGTGTTCAACATGAGGCACTGTTTTCCGGAAGTGGGCAGTGTCTCCAGAAGCCTGCTGGTGCAATGACAACCGCCTCGGACTACTACACAGAGACAAGAGGTCTTGTACACTTCAGGGGGAAATGCTGAAAATTTGTACTTAAATATAGGAGCATTCAGTATTTTCTACTTCCCCAATTCAAGCATTTAGTAAATATTCCTTTTCTCTTAGATGATTCTCTAGCTCAGATTGACCCTAACTTTACTTTACTCTATAGTCCAGGCTTCCCTTGAACTCACTATCCTTCTGCCTCTGTCTCCTGAGGGCTGGGATTACAGAGGTATACTATCCTGGATCCTAGACCTGTTATTTTAGCATTTTCATGTCCTTTCCAGTATCTGATTCATGATCCAGACCCCCTAGCACACAATTTTGCTTCATAATAATCACACTAATGAATACCACCTGATGAGCACTTACTCTATGCCAGAAACCATGCTAAGCGCCTACATATCATCTAAACTTGGATCTAGGCAAGCACAAAGACTCAATTTACTAAGCCCATGATTCTCTTCTCTACTTCTAGGAGAGCTTTGTAAACTGGGAAGCTCTGGGATCAACCAATGGACTGTTACTAAGAGAAAATGCAAACTGGTCAGGGTAGGGACTACTGTCCAGGTTCATTTCAAATTTTAGTTAGCAGTGAATTCTTTTAGACACGGAAGTTCAAGGAAGGAAATGCCATGACGATCATAGCATACTGGCAATAGTAGGACCAGGCTATGGTAACATGGAGTAACTGGAATTTTTAGGGTCATCTACAGCTTCAGGATCGTCATGATGAACATATAAGCATTATATGTAAAAGAATGAGAAGTTTATACATTTTGGGGGTCAAAGTGACTTAATTCTTATTCTTGGGGATTAAATCTTAGATACACTCCATGCCTCAGTTTTTCTAGGTGGAAAGATGAGAAGTCAGTCTTTAGTGTCTAATCTCTTATGTTTTCTACTGCAAACTTTCTGGACCCAACATGGATTTAAGCAGAGTCCTAGTGGGTTGAACAGAATTTCTAATATTTCTCCCCCAGTGAGACATTCCTCCTTTTAAATTAAGCAAGTAGGTTGCCTTTGGCTATCCGGCTTCAATAAAACATGTGCCCCAATTTGTAAACACGTGTCCGATAATTAAATGCTCTGCTTTATGGAGTTTTGTGTTGAGCTGCCCTCTTCCTCTGGCAACCCTGACTTCCTTCCATCAGAAACATCTTGCTTTTTCCATGTCTCCCATATTAAATCTAACTTCCCTAGCCTCCTTAGGACAATTTCTTTGTTGGCCTTTGCACTATCTGTGCTACCCAAGTACTGCGGGGTGAGGGATGAGAGTGAATGATGTCTGGCATAGTTGGTGATAGGTTGCCCTAAAGCCACAGACTTAGACATCAGCTTCTGAATGGATCCTTCATACTAGAAAGCCTCACTGAAGCCAGACATTCTACTGTGGAATTACTAAATCTTTTCATGAAAAATATCCATTCTGTCTCACTTGCCAAGTATTTCGCATCTTTAAAAATATCTATGCTAGCCCTTAACCAAATTCCCAGCCACAGCCACCAAAGTTTCATGTTACTGAATGCATTTGCTCCCAATGGGCTTATCCACAGCATGGCAGTGTTTCAAAACACTGCTTTGAAATGTTCCCTTGGACCTCAGGGTCCCTCCTAGACACCCTGGAACTCAGTAAATGTACAATAACACAATTTGCCATAATACAGTTTCCCTTTTAAAGCAGCCCAGCTGTCTGTGATCTCCAAGTCCCAGCTCACTATATTTGATGAAGGGTGTATTTAAAATGAGCAGCTGAAATGGTCCCATAAAATGTTTCCTCCATATCCCTTTTATCTTCTCATTGACAAGCATAGGGCAGCTCTGTGGGGTTGACTGTTGAGAGACTGATAGTGTTGGGGCAACAAGCCCATGCTATTATGATAATTTCCATTTTTCAGTTTTGCTGTCCTGCTTCTGTTATTGAAGCAGATTTTCCCTAAGAGGCACCAGGGGAATATCACTAGAATTTGGAAGGCTACAGTACTTAAAATAGAAGAAGAGGGATAACAAGAAAAGTACAAAAAACCAACAAAAACCCTTGATTGTTACTCTATCCTCATATGCTAAGTCCTCCATTAGTCTTCAGCCAGTTGGCTTCAACAGTTTCACTAGAAGTCACAATGTCCCTCAAAACTCATTTCCCATTGGCTGAAAAGCATTGGGGGGGGGGGAAGATATAGAACAAATTACACGTTCCTATAATTGAGGCATTCTACAAACCAAGACCAAGAACTTCATGCAAAAATGGCAATATTCTGACTATTTCTTTAAACCTCATGTGTCATAGATAAATATTTTCCTGAGTTGCACACAGATAATGACATAAACTCAACTAATGGCGTGGTAGTTTCACTTGTGACTTATATATCCAACCAATGTTCAATTCTAGACCTTATTCCCTACTACTTCCAGAATAGCTTGAATCTGACAGACAGTAAATTTTCAATAACTGTTCTTAACTGATTTATTAATACTTGTTAACCACGCTCCTTGTTAGAGTGTGCTGTGAAATCCATTAATCAGCCAACTAAGTAACTTTCCTTGGATACACTATCTTTCCATCCATCCATCCATCCATCCATCCATCCATCCATCCATCCATTCACTTATCCATCCATTCATTTATCCAACTATTACTTTGGTGAATATCTCTACTGTCAGGTACTGTAATAATTGCTAGAGAGGCAGGGATGAAAATGACACAATGCTTTCCTGAAGTAGCTCATAGTCTGCATGACAAGTATCACAGCAAATAGAAAGGGAATAACAGGTAGGAACTGTCGAAAACTTCATGATCTTGTCAAGAACAGAAGCCTTAAAAAACTTAAATGATTTAAGGACAAGTCAATACAATCTTAAAATCTAGCATCAAATTAGTTAGCCAGACAATTAAGTGAGAAGGGGGAAATCAAAAGAGGAGAAATGTATAGGCTGTAGGAGGTACAAAAGATAATAAAGGAAGAGAATTTGAGAAACAAGAGAAAGAAAGCTGTAAGTCTAAGCTTTCATTAATGTCCCTATGAGATTTTCATGAACATAAAAATGTGATCTAAAATAAATAATACCAAAATGATTTTCTTTAAGTTTGTGGCCCTGGTGGGTCAATTGTGATCCAGTGGATGGCTCTACACTCATGACTATATGAGCAGCATAAATTAGACTTTGGTTATAAAAAACAGAGAGGATATGAAGTTTGGATAGAGACATAAGTCTAAGAGGAGTTTAGAGGAGGAGTAGAAACTGAATATGATCAATACATGATATATGTACATATTAGATTGCCAAAGAATTAATAAAATTATTGTACTAAAATATTACCTGGCTTCTTAGCTGTGTGTATGGAGAGGTATAGAAAGCTAAAAGTTGCCGATAACTATGATTTACCATATCTCTAAACATCAGATCCTTTTTTCTCTGATGGATAATCAATGATAAAGTGAACACAAAAATGATTATTTGTATTCTGAATTATTCTTTTTGGATGTCAGTGGAAATTTTCAATATTCTCCACATTTAATACTCATTTTTAAATATCAATATTAATGTTATTATCGTTGGAGATTTTCCATCTTTTTCTTCCTAAATATTTTTCATAATCTTATCCCAAATGTTTTTCACAATCAAAATTGAAATATAAAGTGCTAGCGCCAATCTTTGTTCAGGCTAGTAATAGACATGGTTGGTTTTCAGATGGACACCAAAGATCTCTTTACCAGCGAATTCCTAATACTTGTGCTTAAAAGGATCTCATGTACAGATATTTTATAAGAAATTTTATTTCTTTAGACTTGGAGTATAGCATCTCTACTCCTGAGTATATTTCTCTGAAAAACTGAAACTGTGAGAAACCTTCTAGACAATCATTATACAATGAGAATTACATTATATTTTTTTCTGAAATTCTTAAAATCGTTCAAATGTAACTGGGAGTGCTCAGGATGTAGGCTTTGAGATAGAATTTTTTTTTTTTTTTGGTTTTTCGAGACAGGGTTTCTCTGTGGTTTTGGAGCCTGTCCTGGAACTAGCTCTTGTAGACCAGGCTGGTCTCGAACTCACAGAGATCCGCCTGCCTCTGCCTCCCGAGTGCTGGGATTAAAGCGTGAGCCACCACCGCCCGGCTGAGATAGAATTTTCAAATATGTAGGAACAGAAAACTATCACCAAATAATGCTAATTGTATTTGGATGAATTAAAATACTTTTCCAGAGTTTTTTAAATTGGTGTTATATTGTTTTAATTAATAACCATGATGATGATGACAGCAGTGATCAGGATGGTGAAGAGAACATTTCAAGTGTCTGGTTTTTTGTATTTACTCACAATTGACTTGATCTTTGTATTTTCCTCTGGACCTTTTACTAACACTAATGAAAAGTGACTAATAGTGTTTTTTTTTCCCTCAAATAACAAGCATTTTATTTAGAGTATGCCAGAATTTGGCTTTCATCTTTATCTTTGCATGTGTGTGTTCAGAAATATGTTATGCATCTGTGCATGAGTATTTGTGTGTACATCTGCAGGTGTGTGCATGTGTGTATCGATGAAAGTCAGAGGACAACCTTGGTTTTGGTCCTTGCATTTAACCTTGTTTGACACAAGATCTCATGCTATTTACCACTGCAATATATCAGGTTAGCTGACCTGGAAGCTCCCAGGAATTCGACTTTTTTCTGTAGGAGTGTTGGGGTTACAGATATGTGATAGCACACTCTGCTTCGTCTGGATTCTGGGGACTTGAAATTAAGTGCTCATGCTTACATAGTATCACTTTCATCCATGGAACCATTTTCTCAGCCCTGAAATCTGACTTTTTTGAAGGATGTTCTTTGTCAAGGGATATTAAACAGATTACTGTGAGCTGAGTATTAAATGTAACCTTTTAGGAATTTGCAACTAAAATAGAGGTCAAACTATCAAAATAGGTGAAAGAGAGAAAAATTAGAAATACCATTACTCAAAATTTTTATTGGTAAAGAAGTTTAGAATGAACTAAATCTCAAAAGTCCCAACTGCAAGACATATTGCTGCATATTGCTCCAATAATGATACTTTTAAAAACACTGCTTTCAAAAACTATTGCACTTAAAAGTTATTGTTTGTTGTATATAACTATCACATTTATTGGATCATCCTCTTCCAATGAAAGAGTAGGAAAAAAGTCTTCAGATTTATCTAAGAAAAATTTGAAATGTATACTTCAAAATACGTACTTGTTGGAAACAATGATGAGACAGTTTTAGGTTCAAATGACATAGTGCATTTAGAAAGGTTTTAGTTATCACAATTATGAATACAATGGAATGATGCCAGAGAAAGAAATTCAATATATATCCCAATTTTGGTGATGCTGAAAGGAATACAAAAATCAATAAAGGAAGAAACTGTCCACTTAGCAAGTGTTCTCAGAGCATCCATGCTATTGTTAATTTATTCAATGCTCATTTATTGAGTACTCATTCTGTTAAAGGCCATATGTCAGCTACCGAAGAAAAATAGTCACAGCTAACATGTGTTGAGTGTTTATTGTGTGCTTGGTATTGTAATTGTTTTATGGAGATTACCTCATTTATTCTTCCTGCAACACTGTGCTTGCCTAAGTCTTCTACCAAACACCAGAATCAGGAGACACCAGTTCACTTGCCTAAAACCATACATCCAATAACTATGAGCACAAATAGTCAGTTCTTGGTTTATCTCTATCAGTCTGTGGTATTAAACATGAAGGCTGAGGTAGAATTCTAGTCCTTAAATAAAGAGCTCTCATATTGTTAATTATAAAAAGAATGGAGATGAGTGCTAGAATTATGAGCTATAGAAAGTTCAGAGTTCAGAGGAGACCATAATTAATCCTGCCTGAAGATTTTACAGAGGAATTGACATTTTAATTGGACAAGGTGATATTTTAAAAATCCTCTTTGGAAACAGGAATGGGGAAGGTTTCTGTAGCTACTGGAAGTAGTATAAAAGAAAACACCATTACTTGAGTTTGCATGGCATATTTAAGAAGTAATACATCATAAGACAAGTGGGGAAGAGTTGTTTGTGAGTGGGGTGATGGCAGGTCAATTAAAAGAAGTAAAACTGGAAAGACAAAAGGGGTACAGCTTATTGGGTATCTAGACTACTGTGTGACAATGGGTAGATTCATTCTATGGCAGAAGGAAGCCCTACTATTTTTTAACTTTAGAAATAAGTGATATTTTATTTTTCTTTTCTTTTTTTGTTTTTTCCTGGTGTCTTTGTTTTTTTTTTAATTTATTAGATATTTTTTTTAAAAAAAATACCAACCCAAATTCCCACTCTCTCTCCCCCTCTCATTCCCTCAACACACCCTACCATCCTAAGAGAGGGCAAGGCACATTGCTTTGTGGAAGGTCCAAGGCCCTCCCTACTGCATCTAGGTTGAGCAAAGTATACATCCAAAGAGAATAGGATCTCAAAAAGCCAGTACATGCAGTGGAGATGAATCTCAATACCACTGCCAGTGGCCCCTCAGTCGGCCTCAGCCAAGCAACACATCCTGAGTGAAATAACCCAGACCCAAAAAGATGAATATGGTATGCACTCACTCATAAGTGGATTCTAGCTATAAACAAAGGACATTGAGCCTATAGTTTATGATCCTAGAGAAGCTAAGTAATAAGGTGAACCCAAAGAAAAACATATATAGAACCACCCGGAAACTGGAAATAGACAATATCACCTGACAAAATTGAGAGCATGGGGTGGGGGAGAAGAAAGGGTAGAAGAGGAAGAGGAAGAGGAAGAGAGAAGGGGATGGTTGAGGAGAACTTGAGGAAATGGGATAGTCTAGATGGAGGAAGGACAGAGATGAGAGCAAGGAAAGAGATACCTTGATTGAGGGAGCCACTATAAGGTTAGCAGAAACCTGGCTCTAGAGAAATTCCCAGGAATCCACAAGGGTGACCCTGCCTAAGACCCTAAGCAATAGAGGAGAGGGCGCCCAATCTTTACTTGCTCTGTAGTCAGACTGATGATTATTTTAAATATCACCATAAAACCTTCGTCCAACAACAGATGGAAACAGAGGCAGAGACCCACATCCGAGCACTGGACTGAGTTCCCAATGTCCAGCTGAAGAGTAGAAGGAATGAGAATATGAACAAAGAGGTCAAGACCATGAAGGGTTCATCCACTGAGACAGTTTATCTGAGCTAATGGGAGCTCATCAACTCCATCTGTACTAGGAAGGAACAAGCATAGGATCAAACTAGTCCCTATTAATTTTGTTTAAAAAAATAGAGAGCAATATCAGATGTACATTTATATTTTCAAGAGAAAAATCTGAAAAAAAATGATGGTGATAAATAAGCCATTCAAAAAAGACAGGGTTTGTGGTCAAGTTATAAAGTTATTATAGCAAGTGGAATAATACAAGAGAGGAACTGAGCTTAAAATGGGGATAAGGGTTCATTAGATTTTTAATGAAAATGTCCAAAATGGGCTTGACAATATAGGCTTGGAGTCTTGAAGGCTGTGCAGCAAAAGAGACATGGAGATAGGTGGAGGGAGTGAAAAGGAAGGAGGGTGGGACTTGGAGAGTCCTGTAAATCACAGAATGCATGAACTTCGAAAAGTGAGAATAGAGGGCTGGAGCAATGTCTCGGTGCTTAAGAGCGCTGGTGTTAGTGCAGAAGACCCTGATTTGATTCCTGTCACCCACAGGGTAGCTCACAATCATGCAAAGCTGTAGTTCCAGGGGATCTGGCAGCCTCTTGCGGCCTCTACAGTCACTGTATACATGAGGTATAGTGACATGCATGCAGGCAAACACCCATCTACATAAAATGAAAACAAAAATAAAAATTTAAGGTTATATTTGCTCTTTGGTTTTTTTGAGAGAGGGTTTCCTCTGTGTAGCTCTGGCTGCTCCAAAACTCACTCTGTAGACCACGCTGGCCTCGAACTCAGAGATCTGTTTGTCATTGATTGCATTCTAAGTGCTGGGATTAAGGGCATGCCTCATCATTACCAGGCTTAAATTTTGAAATAACTTCAAGAAAAATGTTCAGCATCTACGGGATAGATAAAGAAAGACTAATCTAAACAGTTGAAAAGATAGGTAGAGAAACCTGAAAGAGGGTGTCAAAACAAAGGAGTGAGGAGATGGTTTACAATGGCAAATAGTTACAATAATGATGCCAATTGGACTTAAGACTTGGAGCTGACAGCAGGATGTGGCTATTAATGGGTCACTCTCTTCTACAATGTAGATTATGTGGCAAGTAAGGAACACATAATCAAGGTGGATATATTACTACTCTTTCAAAGTATTTGTCAATGAAGGCAAGACCAAACTTATGTCCCAGGGGCATTTGACCAGAAGCCTACAACAAAGAACCTCTGTTCTTATCCAGCTGCAAAGCGCTTCTGAATTACATACAGCTAAAGGGCCATGCCATATTCTAAATTTTGAAATTTATATCTTAGGATCACGGTAATATAGGGATTTTTAAAAAAAATCAGATCCCTTTATAGGTTCTTTTCCATTCTATACTGTTTCAGCCCTTATCATCTATACACAGATCAAGCAGATGTTATGAGCAGATGTCTAGAGTGCTTCTAGAGAGATGCCATCTTATGACCTTGAAGTACTTTGTGTTGCCTGAATAATACACTATTCTTTAGCATCCCTGTATTCTAATAAAGCATTGTTGATAGAATGCTACTGGTTAAAAATGCTCATGCCTTTTTGAAAATAGCCCAGAATATTTTAAGCTGACATTTCTAAATCCTTGACATGTCTCCTCTACAACAAGCCCACAGCTCATGGGTGTTTTGACAAGTAAAGAAAATGCTAAGATGTCACTACATTGGTGTTCCTAGCTGATGAGGTATTGGTCCTTGCTGTAGCATTCAAGGGCCATAATGCAGTCTGTATGTTAAATCAATATCCTATAAAACCCCTGCATAACTGTTGGCTTATTATTTAAAGCAAAGGAAGAAGAAATCAATTCCTTTAGTGTCAAGGACATTCTTGACAAAGGGCTGAATAGAATGAGCAGGCTGATTGCCACGAAAGAATCCAATGAAAAGGAAAGTTGGGAACTGTGCTTATAGATTCCTTCCAGATCAGTGGGAGCCCTCTGGACTGCTCACACTTTCTAGTTGAGTTTTCCCAACCTGGAAGCAGGAGCAGGTCGGCGCATGCATTCAAGGCAAATACTATAGCAGGGAACCTTCTTTGGAGGCAAAATGACCCACATAACATTAGAAATTAGATTTAAATAGCACTGCTTGGGAGCCTCTGCAGTAAGTAAAGTGAGCAAATAAAGTTTTAAGTCAATAGGTGCACGGGTTGCCGCAAAATGATAGGATAGATGAAGTGCTGTGTAGGACCAGAGGGGAGAGTAAAACAGGCAGGTAAGCAGAGTAGCTCTGGTACCGTGAGAGATCCAGCCATACTCAGCACATTGACTTCCAGAGTAAGAAGAAACCTCAGGGATCATCTAACCCAGTGGCTCTCAACCCTGGCAGCATATCAGACTCACTGGGGAATTTAAAAATGATATCAGTGTTCAGGCCTTGCCACCAGCAATTAAATCAGAAACCCCAAGGCTAAAATTCAGCATCCACATTTTTAAAAGCTCCCGAGGTGATGCTGAAAAACAATACTCTAGATCAACAGTTGGGTTTAATATGGGGAAACTGAGGCAGAAAGAGGGCAGATGTCTTCTACTTCCTCTGATTGATGCTATTAGATGAGACACTAGAGCAAATGTTGCAAAGTTAGTGATTGGGAAAGATGAATGATTTCTAGTAACAACTAACCATTAGCTTTATCTCAATTTTTATCTTGTTTGTATTATAATTTTTGATTAAATTTGTCTATGGTTTGAATGACAATAAGTAACAGGGTTTCCGCCATAGCCATAGCCTGTTATTTGCCAGGGAAGAAAGCTCAGATCTGCAGTGTCCTGAGGATTCTTTCACGTGTGTCCTGAAATGCTGCAACTATTATCTTAACAGAGTCCCGTATTTCCACGCCTACCATGTGCACCTAAGGAGTTTTGATTCATTTGGCACCTGTTTTAAACACTCCTTCCATGTGCTCATCTTTACCCTGAATATCTTCTAAACGTTATGCTGCTGTAACATAAATTATCGAAAGCACCGCGTGGTTTTTCACATTCTAGATACAAACTAATGCTGTATTGACCTGTTGTGGCATTGTCATTTGTAACTGGGATCCTATTATTTGTGTGTCATCTTGCTTTTCTTTAGAATGAAATTTGCTTATTTATAAGATCGAAACCAGATTTGGAATACAGTAATGTATTTTATCATAATTTTTATCCCTTATCATTTTACTTGCAGGAAGCAATATCCACTTCAGTGGATTGCAGTCAGGATTAATGAAACTAATGAATGTGGAAATACTGGACACATAATAGATGCCTGATAAAAGCTGATTTTCATGTACCTCTTAAGTATTTCTAAAGACAGAGAATATATTTTTGTACATTTGGAGAGTATTGGGATATTCAAATGTTTTTCTGCTTTCTGCTTATCAATACTAATATTTTCTTAGGCCAACCCATAAGGCAGGTAGTTGTGTCACCATATTTCGTTAAAGAGAAAGAGGAAACACAAAGATATGCTGCTCTTAATGCTACCAAGGGAGTTAGTAGAGCCAAAAGTTAAATGTGAAGATCAAAAGAAGGCCCAGTTGTTACAGGCAGTTGGTGCTCTTATAGCAACTGTGGGTGCCCAGCAAACCACATGCAAGAAAGCTCACAACCACTTGTAACTCCAGTTCCAGGGGATCCTGTGCATTCTTGTGGTCTCTGTGTGGATCTGGATTTACATGGAACTCGAAAATACACTGAGGCCCACACACATAAGGACAAACTCAATCTTTTGAGAAAAAGGTACATTCAGACTTTCCAAATTCAGACAGGACTTTTGTTGATTCTGTTTGTCACCGAGAATTCAGTTATGTTAGTTCAAAGTTGACAGTAGAGGGGTCCATTAGGTGAGTCAGACTGTTCCTGAGAAAGAATGAAGGAGTCCTTTCTAGAGATACAAATAAAGGCAGCAGGCATAGTATTTATTTGTGCTATTCACGTATATCACACTACTACCACAGTTTGACTCTCCAAGCCACTTGATGACAAAGGACCCACACTATCATTATCCCCCCATCTTTGTTCACTAATACCCTTTCAAGGCAATTCCTCAAGTTTTCTACCAGTGAAGAACATGAATGGTTTCCCTAGATCTTTCTGGTGGAGTGGGGTAGCTCAACAGCTCAATTTGACCCTGCTGTGGGGCTGTTTGTTCTTCCTTACCCCACTCAGTAGACTGACTCATCGTATGACCTTGAACAGTAGCTTTTGTTCTAAACTCAGCGCTTGAAGCAGGAAGCTAAGAATACAGACCTGCTCCCAGGGTGCTCAGGTGGACTAGATAATTTCTGCTTTTCAAATGTAAAAGATTTTCTAGTGAGTCCCAGGAGACTGAGGATCCCCTGAGGTGATGTGACAGGGGGCTGGCCCATAATGCCCACAGCCTGTGTCTCCTGTCCCCATCTGAGTCTAGGCTGCCTGCCAAGTGCTATTTTGGAAACAAGGATCAAGTCGTCCATCTTTTGAAGGTCGTGATGTTCTGCTTCATAGAAATGCATGGAGCAGAGTGTCCTAAGACAAATGTCAGTGTCACCACTACATCTGTAGTCAAAGGGATGGTGGTCCACATTCATGGACACAGGCAGTACCTGCTGCTTAGTTGCTTTGACATTGTGGATGATATTCACGTGGGAAGGCACAAGAAGCAAGTCAGAATACATTCCAGGAATAGCCTTAAAGACTGTGCCAGGCATCACCCTATTAGTCACTGAATCTTGTGGAGCTCTGGAGATTGCAGAGTAGAGTCTGAAGCATCCAGTGGCTATTTACCAGCTGTTACAGGAGGAGTTAATATTTTAAGAACTGCTGTACCTTATTGCTCAATTTGGCTAAAGATCAGTACTTTGCTTATTTGTGAGATAAATGCATCAGATTATCACTACTGGGATAGATTTCATTAGATTGATTTAATGAGGTGTCTATGATATTGTCTTCCCCATATACATGCCATATTTTAGTAATACAATTCTTGGATAAAATAGAATCTGCGTCTCTGGTTTTTTTGGTGGGGGGGCATGTTTCTGTGTGTGTGGTGTACATTTTAGGCAAGTATGTGAGTGCTTGTATATATATGACTGCACACGCATATGTGTGAACATATAGTGGAGACCTGAGGCTAATGTCAGCCGTCTTCCATTATGTGTTGAGGCATGGTCTCCCAGTTGAACCTAGAGCTTGCCAGTTTGCCCTGTAGAGCTAGCTAGGTCTATCCAGGAATCTCCTGCCTTTGGAGCTCTGGAATTAAGTGGGACTGCCCTATTCAACCAACATTTACATGACAATTGGAAATCCTAGCCTTCAGCCTTGGCAAGCCCTTACTAACTGAGCTTTCTTCCAAGCCCTGATGCCTACTTCTGGAGTCCCAAAAATGTGTTGGGGGTGGGGACTGGAGAGAGATCTCAGTAGCTTAGAACACTTGTACCTCTTCCAGAGGACAACAGTTTGTTTTCGAGCACCCACATGATGGCTCACAACAATCTGCAACTCCAATTTCAGGGTTTCTGCTACCCTCATCTGTCCTCCGGAGCATTGCATGCATGTGCTGTGCGTATATATGTGCAGACAAAATACAATGCACACTTAAAAAAACTAAAAAAAATGAAGAGATAAAAGAATTGAGGGCTAGAAGTAAGGAGTAGGAACATTTCAAGATATTAGTAAGGAAAAAATAAAATACCAGTTGAGCAACTTTTCAGTAAAGAAAGGCACAAGTTAAGAAAAAAAGCAAAAATTCACAGCATTATTTAGTGATGGACACAGGATAAGAGGAATAGATTCTCATTGATTTAAGCAACCTTTAAAAACTAGAATGAACCAAAGCCACTCATACCCTATATTTAGGGAAATATAGTTAGCCATTTCTACCATGTGATGGAAAGATGCATCGCTAATACCCTTGTTCATCTCATCATTATTATTATTGCCACAAGCCTAACATACACCTTAAAATGCTATCTAGAAGTGTATTCCCTCTTTACCAGACTGCTCTAAATTTGAAGGGCCAGGAATTTAAGTTGTTATTTACCACAACGAATTTAACAGCTGTTTCTCTGGGAAGGAGGAATCAGGATTCTTAGACAGGGACAGAATCTTACTATGGAATGGGGGGCAAAGAGATAAGGAACTGCAGACTGTGAAGGCATCCTTAGCCATCTAGCCTGCAAAAAGCTAAAGAGAACCCTAAACTCCCAGGAGAAATGGGATACAATGGCAGGAGTATAGGGAGACTGAGATATAGGATAGGTGGGGAAAGAAACCAGAGACAAGTGTGGTCCTACTCAGGCAAGTCCATTTGGAGGCCACAGAGATCACACTTTCTTTGTCCAGAGAAGTCTCATTAAAAAGAATCAGCATCTCCAAATGCTTTCTTGGTCTGGGATTTAAAATGCTTAACTAGATGCCTTGCTTGGAATCCTCAATTGTGACTGGACACAGTATGCTAGGAAATCATATCCATCACAAGTCAAATGTTTTCCTCAGTAGTCAATAGCTTCTAATACCCAAATCATAAATGCCAGCTATGTAAGTCACCCTCAATCATCTCAGGACAAAGCCCCCATTGCTAATTACTGCCTGTATTCTTTTTACCAAAGCCATGCTCTCTAGTCTAGTCTAGTCCAAGTGCCAGCTTCACAAACTGAAGCCTTAGGTAGGTTTTCCAGGTTATATACTCTCTTATCTAGCACCTGTGGAGCAGTGCAAGGTTTCTTTTCTTTCCTTCCTTCCTCCCTCCCTTCTTCCCTCCCTCCCACCATCCCTCCCTTTCTTCCTTTCTTTTGTTTTGCAGGCAATTTTCAGCATAAAGTGGATTGTTTTTTTTTCTTTTAATAATTTCTTCCTCACAATTTGAAACACATCTAATCCTCTTAATCCCTATATCTACTTCCCAGGTACCAAAGTGATCAAACTACAAATTAGCAGTTTACAATGTACTGGTAATAGTTCAGATGAAGTTCTTGTGCCTTGAGGCCTATATAAGAAGGTGTCTTGTTGCACCAGGGTCTGAATTTGCATCTAGGCTCTTTGCTCAGCTGCTAGTTGCATGGCTAGTTTATGATTAACCAAGGAGGGAGGGAGGGAGGGAGGGATTGCTTCACATAGTCTTGAATGTCAGGTTCTGCAGGATCTTTCTCTCTTAAATCCACTCTTTATCGGAAACCCTTTCCCTGCATATGCTCTTCTGAGTAGAAGTACTCAGTTGCTAAGAGGCAACTGTTTAATTGCCAATATTTGACTCAAGTGGGGACTAAACTGACTCATGAATTTTGCACTGGCCCAGAACAGTTTTAAGGAAATGGCGAGGCAGAACTATGGCTGATGAAGGAACCATTACTATGAAAGACAGCTGGATAGTGGGGAGAGTTTGAGAAAGGTGAATTTCTTAGGGGATAGTGGTTCTCTGGGAGTGGTATAGATAATGCCAGCTTAGCTGTCATCATTGAGAACATCTTAGACTGAGGAGAGCACTGAAAGTGGAACATATGAAGGATAAAGAGCATCTCCTTCCCTCTTTCACCAGTGCAGAGAAAAGGTAGTTTGTCTTTTCAGTTGTTTCTTCTGCCCCCACCCCCATTATCAGGATGCTCCAGGTTCTTACAGAGCTTTTGCCTTGGCGGCTGTGCTAGAGGTCTGGCTCTTGGGACTGGCTGGGCTTTCTCAATTCTCCTGACTCATCCTGCAGACTCACTGTCCTCTCCAGCGACCTTCTGAGGGCCCTGAGCTCATGGCTTTGACTTTGCTGGCTCAGGGAGGTCTCTGGTTAGGGGGAGTTTGCATCTGACCTATGCTGTAGTTTTGTCGACTTTGCAAGATCTGAACACTATTTGTTCTGCTGGGAGGGTGGCATTGCAGAAATGCCTGTAGTCCCATCAGCACCTTTTGCCCTTTGACAGCATCAGATAGTACTAAAAATCTATTTGAGGATTCAAATAAGCATCAGTTAGGAAGGAAACACAGTTATTCAGTGGATTCTGGGCTGAATGGCTGAGGTTTGTACAAGCTTCATACCTCGCTAATGTTTGCCGATGTCTTACATAGCTTACTCTTAAGTGTTCATTCAGTTATAGCTCTTTATTGTCGTCTCTCCCTATACGCAATTCTGGAGGAAAATCAGGAGAAAAGCAGTGCTTGCTTAATAGAATCTCTTAGTCTGCCACTCCTTTTCCTACTTGAGAAACAACACTTAGCCGGGCGGTGGTGATGCACGCCTCTAATCCCAGCACTTGGGAGGCAGAAGCAGACTCATCTCTGTGAGTTCAAGGCTAGCTTGGGCTACAGAAAGAGTTCCAGGATGGATTCCAAAGCTGCACAGAGAACCCTTGTCTTGAAAAGAGAGAGAGAGGGAGGGAGAGGAAGAGGGAGAGGGAGAGAGAGAGAGAGAGAGAGAGAGAGAGAGAGAGAGAGACAGAGAGAGACAGAGAGAGAGAGAGAGAGAGACAGAGAGAGAGACAGAGAGAGAGACAGAGAGAGAGAGAAGGAAACATTTGTGCTATTTATGTAGAGTCTTCTTTATTTCTGGCATGGTTTATCCCTCATGGTGGTGGTGGAATCCTGACCAAAGTGTGAAGAGAAAGTGCAGGAGTCTAGCCTTGCCTCTCAAACACTGCTCCCCCTCTGCTCCAAGTCTGAGGAGTCCCACACTTGTTGATTCCCAGACTCTGCTGGATATGAGAAGAAATACAGGTGGAGAGGGGAAGGGCAGCAGCTTCCTTGAATTTGTTCCTCTGACTAAATAAGCTTAAGACTCAGATGGGAATACTCACAGGCAAGGGACTGTTCATGCAAGCATATCTAGAACTGACCCGCCATTCCATCCCTTCTTTACTTGTCAAACGAACAAATAATGGCTAAAAGAGGAAGAAATGCTAGAAAACCTCTATTCCCAAATTAGCCTGACCAATTGACTGCCAAACAGTTCTGATGAAATCAATGCTTTAACAATAATGACAATGACCTCCAAATCCCTGGACAAGGTGTAGTGGTAGAAGTGACTGGGGACTTGGAGATCACCTCGTTTTTGAGTCATTGAAGATTTTCCCTCTTCGACAAAAATGGACAGGAACCTAAAGAGAGACTGATGGAAGTGAGCTGATACGTATCCGTTTGTTCGGTGATGGCATTTTTATTGCATTCATGGGCTCTAGTGGTTTGCCTTCATCAGTGCTTTCCCTCTGCGAGGGTAGAGGTCACCCCACTTTTCCTGGTTTTCTCCTATAGGTAGCACAGCACCGGGCACAAAAGCACAAGGCAGCCTGTGACCCGCCTTGTGCTGGCTGCTGGAACTCAGCCTTAGAACTGCAGCCCTAGGTTAGGCTAGTGTATTTTCTTCTATTTTGTTTTCTGGGTAGATAAAGATGACATTGGATGTCCTTGAGTGCACTGATTTTTCTTAGCTGGAATGCAGTTTCCATTACTTTCGCTGACCTCTGTGACGAGCTAAAATCTCTTTTTCGGGCCCCCACAACTGCTCATGTTTCTGCCACAGCTAGGCACACTCGGGTTTGTTACCACTCTTCTTGGAGCTGCATGAGGGCCAGAACTTGTCCTTTCATGTCTATGAACCCCAGTCCATGTTGTTTCCTTGCAGGTGGAATTGAAGAGCTAGTTCAATACCCTGCACTTGCCCTTGAATTACCAGCATTGGAGTTCATTAAAGTAGACTGTCCTCAGAAGAGAATAGCTGCTCCAAACCCAACTGCAAAAATTCCCTGTCTAGTTGATGCTCTAACGAAGCTGACATCACAGTGCTAGGCCGGGAGAAGAGAGCAGGGGAAATAGGTAGGCCCATATTTTAAGCTTCATATTTGAGATAAAAGATTGGTGTGCATTGCCTCCTTTAGTTCTAACTGTGGCCTCTGGGAAGAAACTAAGAGTGGTGAAGTAGCTTTCACTAAGTCCTACAGGGCAAGTGGGAGGGTGAATCAACCCACCTATGGCCCCCACTACACTCTGAGGTGGCTGAAGAACTGAGGTCCTGTTCTATGTATGATTTCTGGACCCGAGTTACATAATGGCAAGCTCTTCACACTGTATTAGCAAGCTGCTCTTTTTAGGTGTTATTGTTTGTTTGTTTCTTTGCTTTGTTCGACTGATCAAATGGCAAATACCAAGCATCAAAATGTAGTTACCAGGTAGTTTCCATATTTGGAATTTGTTTAGTTTCTAGTCAGCCTTGCTAGTGCAGCTATAACGATGTTCTCAACTGTTGCGACCTTTGGAACAACTGATGGTTCCTTAGGAATCAAGATTCAAGGAGCTCTCCGGAGAGAGATGGATAACATATGAGGTAGGGCCCCTGATGTCACTTTCCAAGGCCACTAAAAATACCGAGGAACATAGGTGCATAGCAGCACATTCTCCACACTACAGATGATTAAGTAATACTTAGTAGCTATGAGTTAAGAAAGAAGTTTCTTAATTTCTTTCAGGATTTCTTAGAGCCCTTGATATGTTCATGTGTATTGTGAGTGTTCAAAAGGAGGTTTCAGTATGCAAATTTACTTCACAGGGTCTTTTAATGTCATGATTGTGCTCTTGCATGGTATAAAGCTAAATTCATCTGATTTATGTTTGAGCATCCCAAATTCAGAACATGAAGCCTGAGAGTTTTATCACTGCATGTGATTCTCGAAGTTAGCTGTGTTCCAAGTGATTTGGAGCACTTGTTAGAATGCAGACTTAGAAGTTGTGCTCTCAGAAGTTGGGTTTGAGAATCTGCTATTTTTAACAATAGTTTCAAGGCATTCCAATGAGAGATGCTGACATAATGTTTCTGTTTGAGCAAGCTGTTAAAGCTTTCAGGCAAATGAGACTAGAGGGGCTGGATTCTTATACTCTAGGGGAAAACTAACGGCACAAAAGTGTTAATTCATCTTCCCCAAAAGCTACCTGGATGGATATGTCTAGAGTGTAGTTTCAATCTGTTCCCACTCTCTGCTCTGAAAGATAAAATTGATCAGAATGCTAAAGACTTGCATTCCATAGGATTTTTAAAAAGGATGTGTATACAATTTATAGTTGGCAGTGACTTTGGATTGACTTTCATGATTAAGATTTCGGCTTCATGAAAATAATGGGGAATTAAAATATGTTCATGAGTTTATTTGTAGTTTCTTTGTAGTAGAAAGTGGTGCCACTTCAGCATACAACCTATTTAGATTAATACCCTAGTTCTACCCTCACTAGTGTTAAGACCTTGAGAAAACTTAACTTCCTGTACCCTTCTTTCTTTCATCTATAAAATATGTCTAAAAATAACAGCCCCATAAGGCTGATGAGAACATTAAGTGAATCAACTTACATAAAGTCCTTGGCCCAGTTCCTGGCACATGGTACATGCTTACTAAATATTGTTTCTTCATAATAAACAATTAAAATGGTTCTGTGGTGAAGTCATTCTGTCTGAATAATCCTATAGACCTGTATATACTCTTACTTTTGTAGGTTCAAAGTCCCTTTTCATAAAATGGGACCCACATTAGTACTGGTTTCTTAGACTGCTGTATAGATTTAAATGACACTATACATGTAAAAGCATTCAGTAAATTCTTGACATAGCATAAATCAATGTTTAGTTGCTATTATTACTGGTATTATTTTTATCCATTTTGTCCTTAATGATATAAAAACTTCCCAAACTTTGAAAGATGGTATTGCTATAAATGAGAGTGTTGAGATGATTTTTTTTTTTTGGTTTTTACAAAAGTTATAAGTAATTAGTATTTGTGCCAGAAACTTAAATATAACTTTTGGCACATAACAACATACACTTTGTCATTGGCACTAACCCACCTGGAGCTTGTGATGAATAAATTGGCTTTTGTAGAACCTTTTAAAGTCTGAAGTTGTGACAATGCAATATGGTAGGATGACCTCTAACGGTAACATCACAAACACCCTAAAGCTTTTTTTCTCAGAGAAGAGTAAATAATACTTTAAAATAAGATCATTTTTCAAAGCAGAAAATTAAGATTTCTGATACAACAGTAAAAGCCGGTAAGAGAAATACCAGGAATATTTGAATTTACAATTGCAAGGTAATATTTTTAGATGTATTTATTTTTACTGTGTGTATGTGTGTGTGTTCTTTGTCTGCATGTACGTTTGTGTGCCATAAGCATGTAATGTGGGTGGAAGTCAAAAGAGGGCATCTGTGGTAGAATATTATTTTACCTGGGCAAAGGTGTGTTACATTTGTCTATGCTGCCTTTGTTAGCATTGGAAAGTTTTGTTACATTTGTCTATGCTGCCTTTGTCAGCGTTGTGAAGTTGTGTTACATTTGTTTGTGCTGCATTTGTCAACTGTGTAAAAATGTGTTGCATTTATGTTAATTAAATAAAACGAACCTGGGCTCAAAGAGGCGGGGTTAGCAACTTGTTGACAGGAGGTAACAGGGAGGAGTTTAGGGTAGGTTTTTTTTCAGTTTGTATGGTGTGAAAGGGAGTGGCTTCTGGCGTCACCAGCAAAGAGAGAAGTTAGTCAATTGCTGCACTACTCTCTGAGCTCTCAGGTTTTCACCTTAGCCTTTGAATCTCCAGTTTTATTAGAACTATGGAGATTTAGAACTATGTTTAGCAGCAACAGAGCCATGCATTTCCCAGGCTATGATGGCTTTAGTACCAGGCCACTAGCAGTTTAAAGCACAGCCACTGTAATGTAGGTAAAACAGCAGGCATCAGTTCCCCTGATACTAAAGTTGTTGCCGATAGGTGGTTGTGAGTCTCCAAGTGGGTGCTGGCAACTGAACTTGGGTCCTCCGTAAGCACAACAAATGCTCTTAACTGCTGAACCACCTTTCCAGAACCATATTGTATTGGTATTTTATGACAGTTCTGGTAACATTTATTCTCTAGACTGTTTTCTTTTCCTAGAGACCTGAGGATCAGTTTTTTCCCCAATAGGCACTCATGGTACCACTATTTCAAAGGTGGCAGCTTTGACTTAATGATGTGAAGATCTTTTAGGGCATTGTTGAATCACATATGAATGATCACTTCATGCAGTGTATTTTTAAATCAGGAGCAAATTCTATTTTATTCTCACTCTTATAAATTGGTTCACCTGACAGGACATATTAGTGCTTCTGTGATAACTTTAATACTCAAGTCTACTAATTGAGTATTCCTGGCCTGGAAAATGCTCAACAATAAAACTATATAATATAATAAAAAAAATCACCCTATCTGGCAGATTTTGAGAGACACTTCAGTGGTCTGTGGTTTACTGGTGAGAGTGCAGAGTGGAGGCAGAATCAGGGGGAGGGGGTGAGCTCAAGGGTGTGTCATGTTTTGTGTAAATTCATCTGTTTGTAGTTTTTGACAGAGATATGGGGTCTGTTGACATAACCACCGAGCTTCTCCTGCTGGGGTAGAGGCAGCAGTATATCATCCTTTGCCAATGCACTGACACATTTATGTCCCATGCATCATGAGAGCTCCTTAGTGCTCAAGATCTTTGAAATTCACCCATTCTTTGGTGGTAAACTAAAAAGAAACCAACAAAGCCTCGGCTGCTTCTCTTATGTCATGACAAGCTTTGGGAGCATCTTAAGGACCCTTTTCCCCTCTTAACCAGCTTCCTTAGCAGAGACAAGCATTCTCTGTTTTATACACTTGAAGTTGCTTTTTTCCATTTTGTCATTATTAAGATGTATTTAATGTGCATCCCTTGGATTCAGGAATTGCCTTATTATTGCCTTTCAGTTGAAAAGAGAAAAACTTCTTATTCAGAGGATTGGGAGGGGGGGATCGCTCAGGGATTAAGACATAGGTAGCCAATCTTTTTTTCTGTGTTCTCAAGCTCCCTTTGAAAGTATCACATATAGCATTTAAATTGTGGGAGAGAGAATGAAAATCAGTAAACATTTTATAATGAATCCTTTTGAACATTTTCAAGGGATATTACATGGACAAATAGGAGGGCTAACTAAGGCACTACAGCATATTTCTATATGATATACAACTTCAATAATTGTGACTATTTTTTAGTGACATTGGTGAATTCTGGCTCTTATACTTTGCCATGCCTTCACTTGGCTAAATAAATGTTACATTTTCTAAGTAGCCAAATTGATTCAAACACAGAAGAGAATATCTGTCAATATACATTTGAAAATATATATAGCATAAACAACAGGATATTGCTTCAGAAAGGACCTTCCCTTTATTCCTAAGGAAGACACCATGTACTATACACATATTTCAAATGTGTATATACACCAGTTGTGGTCACACACAAAGATAGGATTTGCTGAAGGAGGCAGATTCAGGAGATCATGAGCTCAAATATGCATATGCAAATACAGAAGGGAAGAAAACATAAATATGCATAAAGCAGAGAAACTCCAATCTAGGGTAGTTTGTACACATACATCAACTGCTAACATAGACAAGAGAGGCTATAAAACATTGAACTGTATTAGCAAGCTTTAGTCAACTCAGGAATCCCAGGCATATCTCATTCACTCTCAGCCACTGAATGGTTGATGTGGAAATGACATTAGATAGTATCTTGTTTTCAAACCTTTGTGTTTACTGATGAAGATGACCCAGGCCTAGAAAGAAGCTACTTGTTTCTTCACAGAAAGGAAGGAGCAGGTTGAAAATTAGAGGAGAATTAGCAAACGATGTCAGCAGAAGCTAAGGAAAAAAGTGCCTCAAAAAGAATAGAGGGGGAGAAATAGAGAGACTATGAGAATGGATTCAAGAGAAGAATATTAAAATATTGCATGCTTCCTTTAGTGTGGAATCCAGATTTAAACACACAATATGATATAAAGGCAAAAGTGGGACTGTTTAGGAAAAAAAGTAAACTAGTTGTATGGAAGAGGGTGGTGAGAAACAGTAACAAAAAGGTAAAAGCAGGTAAAATACAGTATTATGTAATTGAAATTTCATAATGAAATCGATTATTGTGCATGATAAGTTTTAAATTAATAAAAATGAAAAAAATGGATAAACCAGTATTTAACTACCCCTGAAGAGACTGAGGAGGATAAAGAATTTAAAAATAACCTTGGATTAGTAATACCATGATTAGTGCTGGACATAAAAAAGAAACATTGGTAATTTAGTGGGGAAAACAGATTTTAACAATGAGAAACAGAATGTTTGGCAGGAAGTGGAGGTGAGTCACATAACTCCCAGAAAAGAGAGGCTGAAGAAACAAAAGGAAGGAAGATGAAAGAAACAAAGGGGGGAAAGAAAAGAAAAGGAGGATGAGAAAAAACAGCAAGATAAAATAATAATTTTTAATTTATTTTTGGTTTATGGACACTGATGTTTTATCACATTCATGTCTATGTGAGGGTGTCAGATCCATTGGGATTGGAGTGACAGACAGTTGTGAGCTGCCATATGGGACCTGGAAATTGAACCCTGGTCCTCTGTAAGAGCAGCCAGTGCTCTTAACCTCTAAGCCATCTCTCCAGTAGAAATAATAGTTTTTTAAAATAAACTGTTTGGTCATCTTTTTCAATGCTAGGGACGGAACCCAGAGCATGTACATACTAGACAAGTACTCTACTACTGAATTATACCTTTAACCCTGTGTGTTTAAGACAAAGTCTCACTACCTATCTCGGGCTGGACTTGAACTCATGATTCTCCTTCCTAAGCCTTCCAAGTTCTGGGATGATAGGTATGTGCTACTATGACCAGTAGTAGAAAATGTTTAGTAAAGGAAGTGCAAGAGCTCTAGGCCCCAAATTTAGTGATTTTTTAAAAAATCATTGAATTAATTTCTTTTTTAGGTCCAGAGTAATCATTTAATCATTGGAGTTGATTAGTCTGGCAAATCAAAATCTATTTCAAAGAAAGGAAAAGACACAGCCAGGTGCAGTCCCACACCAACATTCAGGTTAACAAGTAGTGTAAAAAAAAGAACAACTGATGAAAAAAGGCCATGAATATGAAGGAGAAATGGGAGAGGTATACAGGAGGGTTTGGAGAACCAACAGGGAAGGGCGAAATGTATTAAAATGCAACCTCAAAAATAGAATAAAATAAAGGCAAGGTCAGAAACCAGAACTCAAGACTATCCAGCAATATTATGAGAATCCAATCCCCCAACCTTCCTGTCATTGTCATTGACACATATACGGAGATGGCACCTTTCCCCAAACTTTGAATTCATATCGAAACCTTAACATTTCATTTGTTGACTTAGTTTTACCATACTGAGATTGAAATACAAGTTGGGAATCATTTTTCAAGAAAACTGCTATGCATGTTTACTGTTGGTTAGAGATAATTAGGGAAAACCACATAGTAACTGGACCAAGCTGAGACAGGCTTGAAAACATCAGATCCCCTTAAATGGTGAACATGGAAGTTCTCTCTTTGTGGTTGCAGTTCTTCATAAAGTTCTAGGGAAGCATTTTAGATGCTTGGTACCTGATATTCTGACTAGTTTTTGACTCAGTTTTCAGTTTCTCTAAGGATGATAATGGTAGTTAAATGTATTACAGGTAGCACAGATCTGAGCATCAACAGCATTTGAACCCATGAGTACGGCACTGCCACAGTCAAGGACAAACACCTTAAAAGCCATCAAAGTACAATAACACTGTAGATTAAGCACCAAAAATGTACTTAAGTATACTGTAATTATATCTTAGCAAACATTGTTTTTTAGCCTCATCACTTGTGTGGAACGGATGATGTTATCTAAGACTAGAGTGTGTAAGTAGTTGAGTCACGGGGGTGTAAAGGTAGGATAGTTACTTGTATAATGTGACTGCATTGTAAACCCAGAGTCGACTCCAAACACATCCTACTAGTTTACCACATTAGTGTTTCCATCCTTCCTTGCCATCTTGCTTAATGAAGTTCATTTTCTTCTTCACAAAGTATTTTATGTCCTCAGGTTCTCTTCTCTGTGAAATATGCGCTTACGTGGGTATTTCTCTCTTGTTTGCTTCAGGGCAGAACAAAAGTCTAGGCCCTAGATTAAAGGCATCCTGGAATCAGGAAATACTAGCAGGGGAAGGACAGTTCTGAATCAGAGCTCTTGAGGAAGGAAAACCGAATCAGGGCCTAAGGTCACAGGGCTCCACCCAACACCTGCAACTGGCTTCCAGGTGAGCAGGACGTCTGCTGCTCTGCAGCCCGCTTTAGTGCCACTACTTAGATCAGCTTTGTTTAGGCAAATGGGAGCTCAGCAGGTTAGGAAGGCATGACCTTTAAGGCTCTTTTTATTTCAGAGTTTCAAAGAGCCTATGATTTAATGACTCAGAGGGGAGAACAATTATCGAATGCTATGTCTGAACTGGGACTGGCTCCAGTGATCTGAGTTGGTCAGTAAGACTGCAAAGCAGATCAAATGTTTGTTTCTTTCAGTTAAATAATTTTTTGTGCTTACTTGCTTAAAGAGGGGGGAAAAATCGGAATTTATCAACATGGAGTGGGAAAGGCTAAAATCATTCAAGATTTGATGTTGAAAAGACCTTCATAGGGCCTTTTGAGTTTACAAAAGACCTGCATGAGTTTTAGGGGCCATGCTATGTTAGAGACAAAGTGGGTAATGGAAGCCAGGAAACATAGCTTTAGAATTATCATCTCCTGCAATCTAGTAACATCCCTTTTTCAAATTCCTACTTTTCTTTAATCCCTAGGGAGGCCAGAAAAATACACTGACAAAGTAAGGTGAAAGGAGGGGAAAGACAGCCGTTCTGCTATATGCCTTCCCACTTTAGGGATTTTTCTTTCCTTTATTTCTATTTTCTATCTGTCTATCTATTTATCTATCATATTTGCAGTGTCAAGCATCACATCTAGGGATCTAGAGCCTTGTGAATGTTAGGCAAATTGGGCTAAACTCCCAGTTCTAGGGGAGGAAAACATTGTCTTTGGCTGTGTAGTCAGAGACCAGTCTAAACTACTAGTTGAGATCCTGTCTCAAAACAAAATCAAGGAGCAAACAAACAACTCCTTCAAACAAATAAATCCCTAGGCATAGAGTGCTTCTCTTTGTTTGGAAGAACCATCTTCTATTGCTTGCTTTATAGTTTATCTGGTTTCTGAGCAGCAGGAGTAAGGCTGGGTTTCTAAGGTATTTCCTTTGTGTGGTTGCTCTGCCCCCCAGAAACATTGAGGTTGTATCTCAGTGGCCTGACCCACTGAGACTCAGCAGGGAGCCCTGAACTAATAGTTTATTTCCCATGTGGGTTTGGTAGGCCTAGCCTCCTTTGGACTTCTTTTGTCAGCCCTACAGGGCCGAGAGGATGGGCCTAGTGATTGGCATCAGACTTCCTACCTTCAAACCCAAGCTTTTCTTCCACCTGCCCTGACACCTCAGCTTGATTTGCCTGAGTCACTTTAGACTTGAAGGCAGTGACACTTGAAAGTAGCGTATATGTTTAGCATGGTGCAAGCCTCACTGATGTAGAAGCCTTTTTAAACAGGTTTGAGCAAATAAAGCATCCTGTTGATGAAAAAGAAAACAATAACTTCAAAAGATGCAGGGATTTGTGGCCCTTCCTACAGTACAGAATGGTGGTTGAAAGTTAAGGTCCTGGAGCTGAGCTGTGTATTCTCTGCTTCTATGACTTACTAGTTGGGTGACATTGGGCAAAAGATCGAACTATGCACCTGCTTCTTTATTTGTGAGACAAACTAAAGTTATATATGGTTGTTTTGATGAAGTTAAATGAATTTAAATCACTTACAGGGTTGTGTGCTATATAGCAAGCACGGTTTGCTATTGCTATTCTTGGTAACGCTTCCTAAGAGTGTCTATAAAGAAGTCATGGGGGGAAATAAATGGACAGTATGGTCTTCTGTGATTGGTTGAGGTTGGCAATTTTTGGGTGCCTAGACTTTTTCTAAGCTGAGACAAGGCAATTTTCCTCCTTTAGGTGTGATAGTACCATTGTGTTCCCTTCTCTATATTGACGTTGAAAAATTTGTCTCCCATAGATGATGATCTTGCACACACATCCATTTTCCCTAAAGAGAGGTGCAGTCCTGTTGCTGCAGCAGAAATGAATACTGTGCTGAGTGCATAGAAAGTGAAGGGCCCTTGTAAATAAAGTAGCAAATTAGCAATGATTTTGCCAGCAGTTTTAAAACAAATGGATTGAAAGAGATTTCAATAACTACATGCCTAACTTAGAGCTGCACTTGAAGCATTTAGTAAACGTGTCATTTCAGTATTGAAAACAGCATCTAATCAAAGCATGTTTATAATTAGACATCACATATAATATCTCAAAATTATGTTCAGGTGAGATGCCGTTCCCTGAAACACTGAAATGGAATGTTTGTTAGGCCTTTGTTATTATTAAAAAGAACAGGCTGGGGGTGCCACGAGAGACTCGGAGAAATGAAAGTGCTTAATTTTAATTAGAGAGAGAGAGAGAGAGAGAGAGAGAGAGAGAGAGAGAGAGAGAGAGAGAGAGAGAGAGGAAAAACACATAGCATGCATAGCCTGTATGGAGAACCTTGTGCCTGTAAAACCTGCCTCAAAAGGTATGACACTATATTAATTTAAATCCGACAGACATTGGCACTGCGTGCTTTTATTTTTCATTAACATTTTGATTTAGAACAACAGATTGCTGCAGTGAGGGGACAAGAGCGGCAGCCAGTGAGCCATCTGCCGAGCATCTCGCTGACGACTCCACTAGTGAAAGGAACCAGTGACTATGGAATGTATGCTAGAAGGACACACACCATTAGCTAAGTGACAGGATGAAAGATGGGAAACTTTGTCGGGTCAGAGGAGACAGAGATGGAGAAGGCAAAGCAGAGCTCATTCTGATTGGAATCTGAAAAGAGCCAAGCACTTGCAGCAGGCCAACGGGTTGGCAAGCTAACGAGGGCTTGCAGATAGGATATTCCTTTTTTTTTTCCCTACGAAATTACAGGTGGAACAAGGAAAAGGAAAGTGACAGGCTAAACACACAATAATTTGCTATGCATCATACAAGGGACATGTTTTCCAGATCACTGAAGATTCACCCCTTTAGAGAAAAATCTTTCTGAAACCAACCTTTCCTGGCTTTTTAAACATGGTAGCACAGTGGTGAAGTGGGAGGAGCCGTCTGCCCTGGAGCAAGCAATGAGAGGGTTGATTGTGTGTGCAGAATTTGAATGCTATAGCTATACTTGTTATTATTACAATGGGCAGGCACTTCTAAACAATACCGGTGGAAGAAATGTTCCTCCCATCTGGGATGGGCCTCTCCCATCTCTTGTTCCCCATGGTGGATCAGTGCAGCAGAATGAACACAATTCAATCTTCTATTGACGTTTCTGAGTGTTTATTGAGAATTTCAATTCCAGTATCAATTTTGTTGTTTTTGAAGCTATTTAACCATTTTGATCTACATGTCCCTGTATGAAACAGACCCAGTCTGCTTGCCTTTTGTAGCTGGGAGTCTGTATATTCTCCCTTTACTGACAGCTACCATATTTTAGTAGTTCTGCACTTAGAAGGACCCCATTTCAAATACACTGACTTGAGTAACGTAGGAAGTTGTTAACATTGTGTGTGTGTGTGAGAGAGAGAGAGAGAGAGAGAGAGAGAGAGAGAGAGAGAGAAAGGACTGTGAAAATAGACGGGAGATTAGAAGTGAAGTAATCTGTTTCTTCTGCATAATAAGGCCTAGGGGTGTGAAACTTATTGTAGACAGTTTTTCTTCAAAAAATGGTTCAAATAAAAATAGCACTTTCACTGCCAAAAGATGACTGCTTCAATTATTTGGAAAATTAGTTTAGCTGGAACTCCTCACTCCCTCATAAAGCTAGTTAAATGGACAGAGCACGGTGAATGGAAGAGCAGAGGATTAGACTTAGGTTTGCATCCCAATCTGACACTTACTCAGAACAGTGCTTCAGCTTCCCTAACCTGTTCCTCTAATCATAAAAATGTAGACACTGCTGATATTTTCCTTGCTAACATTCTTGTGTAATAGATTTATTTAACTAGGGTCCTGGATTCTTACGGTTTGGACCTTGAATTTTCCCCAGGGTTCTATGAATTGCAACCCTAGTCACCTGTCTAAGGGACTGGTGGAAGCAAGCATGCCTTTGAAGTGGATTTTGGAACCTTGGTCTCTTTTTGCTTTTTGGCTGCCATGACGTGAACAGTCTTCCTCTACTCCAAACTCCAGAGATGATGTCCTAAGCTAAGTTGTCATAAGAACAAAGGAAAGGGATCAAGCAACCATGGATTTAAACACCCTAAATCACCATTCAAAATAACCCTTTTCTTGCTAGAAGTCGAATATCTTAGGCATTTCATTACAGTGATGCAAAGGTGTCTAATTAACAAGTGTTCTCTGTATAGAATGCCAGCAATCATTGTAGGCCATGCACTTTCTCATCTTTGCTCACTATGACCGTGACACACAGTTTCAGAGATCATCTATCTCTACTTCTGCACTTCTTTTCCTTATCTACAATACAACGCCCACACTTAAAGCTCAGGGAACATTGTAGAAGAGGGGGCTGAAAGACTGTACACACCAGAGGAACAGGGAGTTTACTGTGAAATTGAGTCTCCCAGAAATGTCAGAAGCTACAACCACAAAGTTTCACCATCATCACATCTACCGAAACACGAGGCGAACGAAGACAACATAGACCTGGTATATTAATTGTTATGGTATATTTAACTTCACTCCTAGATCCCAGTTAATTAATGGGATCTTGCCACCAAAAGTTGGTGCCTTTTTACTCAGAGAACCCAGAGAGGAGCTTCTATCACTGGGAGGATGTCTTGGAAGTGGACTTTGGAATTTGGTCTCTCTTTGCATCTTTATTTGCTTTTTGGTTTTTGGTTGTCATGAGGTAAACAGTATCTTCCTTTGCTTCATGCTCCAGAGATTATGTACTAAGCTGTCATAAGAACGAAGGGAAAAACCAAGCAACCATGGCCTAAAGATGACCAATGGAGTTTCCATGTCAAAGCTGATCCTCCATATCTCTTGTCATTCCCCCTTTCAAATCTTGAGTATGTGTACACGTATGCACACACACACACACACACACATACACCCTATAAGACTATAACTAATGTTCCTTTATCAACCTGTCTTGCAATATTGTTAACTTTAATCTTGGCTTACCTCATCTTCATCATATCATCTAGCCTCCACAAAGCATTTTCTCCTGTCTCAAAAATTAGGGGGACTCACCCCGAAAATATTTGGCTTTGCCTTTTCAAGCTAAGCTGCTTTCTTTGTTCTCTCCCCATGGTAGCCATACAGTAAGAACCCAACAAGCCAGAAGATAGCGGTGGCCTCATACACCTTGTTCCCCCCATTTCAGTTTCACTTTTCACCTTCAACAGGAAGGGTGAAATATTGCATAGCACCATGAACACATGAGCTGTTTCAAGGAGTCGTTTTGGGTAACCTTCCTCTGTATCAGCCGCCCTGTAGGATTCCTATAGACTCAACTGTCCATGGGAGGTGAAAGTAACATTACCTAGTAGTATGTTTGGAGGTTTACCCGAATGCCAGCCTCATCAAAAAACAGTTCTCTTGATTGTCTGTCCAGTTTCCAAAATAGTCCTGATAAATATATACACATCATTAGAGGAGACAAAGCACACAAAGCCCGAGAAGCCAAGTAATTAGTCTCTGCTCCAACGTTATTGGTATTGCCAGACATGGTAGCAAACCCTTTTAATCTCTTCACTTGAGAGTCAGAGGCAAACAGATCTTTGTGGGTTCAAGGCCAGTGTGGTCTGTCTATATGAGGAGGTCCAAGCCAGCCAGGGCTACATAGTGAGACCCTGTTTGAAACAAGAACAACATAGACTTATTGCCTCAGTGTTTATTAATTTATTGATTTAAAATTTAGGTAGATATTTACTTGGTAGATACTGACAAAATTGCACACAGATGACAGAATAAACTGTGTACCATGTATTATGCTGAGCATCTGGTATGAATTTCCTCATTTAATCCTGATGTTTTCACTAGAAGAGGAACAATACTATGACTGTTATTCCACCAACGGGGAAACTGAGGCAAACGGTACTTAGACAACTTGTGAAATCTCTCAGCCGAAAGTGACAGAACCCCTCCCCGCCAACTATTTCCAAGGCAGCTAACTCTACAGTTCGGTAGAGCCTGGAGTATCTGAGCTCCTGGAAAGCTCTGTAGTCCTTAGTAAGGAATCCTCAGCGCTCCAGAGGAAGCCTGGGTTGTCATTTGAAATAAATATTATTGAAACTAGGAAGGACTCCCGGGGTCACTTACTCTAATGACCTTATTTTCCAAATGGAAAAAGGTGGTGCTTCAGGAGGCAGTCATCACATAGCTAGTTCGTAGTGCGGAAGAAGTGGGTGGGGTGCCGGCATTTCTTTCTTTTCCCTTTTTCTTTTCCCTGCTGCCCCATTAACATGTGTGTGAAAATTTTACTTAGGGCAAATGGGAGATTTTAGCATCTCAGTTTGAGACAACCAAAGGAAATACCACATCTTTCCCTACCCCCTTATTCATGGGAAACTCCAGCCGCGGTTCTGGAAGCATGCACGTTTTCAGGTCTCACTTCACGAGGCTGTCGGTAGGAGGATCTGCTTGTCCTCACTGATTCTGAGCTCAGAGATTAAACCTCTCCCCAAACAGCCTCACTTTCCATAATAACCTATCATTGCTTTAGCAGTCACAAATGTATTGAACCCTCTCTGACAGTGTTCATATTTCCTGAGCTAAGGACTTTCCTATATTTACTTCCCACGGTGGAAAGTGAGTCTGACTTTGATTTGCCTGGAATTTGTTCCTTTTAAGGGTCCATGAAGGATCCCCTTTCATAACGTAACAACACTAGTAGAAAAAGGCATTGCCCCACTTGGTGATTCCAAAGCTTTATCACCCACTCCAGATTCAGGAGACCTGATTTCAGCTGCCTCGTAACTGGTAAACAACAGGTGCAAGAGACTCCCTGTGATTCATGCAGCCCGATAGAGCTCTCTCCCTGCTTTTTCCAAAGCTCCTAAGCCAGAGCAGACAGGTAGTCCATCTCTGCAGGAGCTGTCAGAATGACCAAAGAAAGGACAGCTGCCTCAGAAACTAGGGTCCTTTTCAACTAGAAGGCAGATAGGAGAGTTTCAACTTGAGAGAAGAGGATGGACCTTGATGGAGACTCTCTGGGCTCTAGTGGCAGCTAGTGAAAGAACTTTACAGCTAAGAATAGTGAGACCTCATTTGAGTTTACCATATTAACACATTGCATGTTCCATATTTTAATGGGCTGCCTTGTTAGATGGCATTTATAGTCATCTTTGTAGCCTGCCATTGAGAAATTCTTGCCTTGTTTTTGTTTCTCGTCTAATAACTTTCTGTACCATTGAACTTGAAAAGGTTGGCAGACACAAGTGTTTATTTGCTCTCGCCTCAGCTGGAACAACTAATGGAAAGATCAAAGTGCCCAACACATATTTACTCAGCCCCTAGAGCCATAAAATCCGAGAGGTGTAGTGAGAGCCGAGGTGCTATTGGTGATGCAGTCCTTCCCTGGTGTGGACTTCATGCACAGTACCGTAAAACAGACAGTCCTCTGGCAGTGACTGCTATATCCCCTTCAGAGAACTGAAAACCATATTTTTAAGGAACTGGCCCTTTCGTCTACTTCACCAAGTTTTTTTAAAACACCTAACTGAGAAGCAGCTGCAAAGATAAAAATATTAATAATCAAAGAACAGTCCTCTGCTGCAGTGGTCATCGCTGGGGAGAACTGCCAGCCCTTCCGAGTCTAAGCACCTCTCCTGCTTGGTTTGCCTCTCACCTTCCTGACTCCTTACTCTCCCACACCTGGAATGAAACCCGCATTTTAAGACATAATAGTTATGTGGCGTTTTCCTTATCCTTTGATGAAATCCCAATTAATTAGTTCCTGCCTACGTGGATTCTATAAAAAGTTGCATTGTTTCCTTACGCTTTTCTAACAGAGGTCAACAAATAAAATGATGTAGTGATTGTTTGGGACTCTGGGAATGTGGAAGACGTGAGTTCTAGTCCTACTTCTGGGAGTGGGGCTGTGACTTAGATCTTTCTGTCTCTGTCTCTTCCTCTGTTTCCCTGTCTCTGTGTCTCTGTCTCTCTCTGATTATATATAATACAAAGATGTTGGTTTACATGATCCCAAGGTCCTTTTTTTTGTCTATAGCAGTTTATAGCATTCCTTACAAAACATTTTCGGAGGCTCTCACTACTCAGCCTTCTTGTCACCACCATCTGCATCTGCCTAACTCTCTCATGACAGCTGCATGCTACATCTCACGTTATACACTTCATAGTCTCCAGGACACCTGAAGGCGAAAAAATAACCTAGGTTCTATTTTCTTCTTAGCCACTCTACAACCTATAACAGATGCTTTACTAATTTTGATCTTAGTTTCTTTATCTACAAAGTGGGGACAATAATACCTGGACTGTATACCTTACATGAGCATTATGAAGATCAGATTAGCAAATGTATGGAAAGGTGCTTTGGAAACTGTGAAGTACATAAAGTTAGATGTAATGTATAGGAACTGAGCTCAGGGATTTGGCTTCAGATTATAACTGCATTTTCTATATGTTTTGCCTGAGTTTTATAATGTATCTACCCTGTCTCTTTTTGTTCTTTCTTATTTTAAATTAAAATATAATTATATTATTTCCTCCTTTCTATCCAACCCCTCCCATACATCTCCTTGTTCCTTCTCAAATTCATGATCTATTTCTCTTTAGTTATTGTTACACACATGTATATATATTCATAAACATCTAAACACAACATGCTGAGTTCATATAATGTTATGTGTATGTGTTCTAGATAGTTTTATGTCAACTTGACACAAGCCAAAGTCATCTGAGAGTAGAAAACCTCAATTAAGTAAATGCTACCATAAGATTAGGCTGGGGGCAGGCCTGTAGGGAGTTTTTTAATTAGTGATTGGTGAGGGAGGGCCTAGCCCATCGTGGGTAGTGTCACTTGGGATGGTGGTCCTGGGGTCTATAAAAAAATCAGGCTGAGCAAGCCATGAAGAGCAATCCAGTAAGTAGCACCCCTCCGTGGCTTCTGCATCAGCTCCTGCCTCCTGATTCCTGTCCTGTTTGAGTTCCTGTACTTCTATGATGGACAATGATGTGGAAGTGTAAGCCAAATAATCTCTTTCCTCCCCAGTTTGCTTTTTGTTCATGGTGTTTTATCACAGCCATTGAAACCCTAACTAAAACAGCACATATTTAATTTCAGGGCTGAACACTTGGTATCAGATAACCAATAAAAGGGTTCATTCCTGGGAAAGACTAATTCTCCTTGTCTCAGCATTGGTAAGGCCCTGTGAGATTTTTCCTCTCCATGATAGCATGCCTATGGGTCGGATTCTGTTGAGACAGTTGTATTGATGAGGTAAAATGGGAACCACTTCTCTCTCCTTTTCTGCAACAAAGTCTTATTGTATATCCTAGACTGAGTTTTATGATCCTTCTGCCTCTGTCTTCTTGAGTGCTAGGGTTCTAGACATGTGCTGCTCCACTTTCTTTTGCTGCTGTGTCCAGTGGAAGAATAGTGATAACTGCCGAAAGGATAAGTCACTCTTTGTTACATGTTTGCTATAATTTCAAACCTGAGCTGGAATATTGGTGCTACAGCAAATTGGTGCATAATTGCAAATGTCTGTGAACTGAGAATGAACATCCCTGAAAGCGCACAATTTGGTAGCAGTGTTGTATGTATAATTCTATGTAGGATAGTTGTTTTATGTATCACAAATATGTAGTAAAATAACTGTGATATAGTAAGTATATATAGTAATTGATCATTTTTTTTAAATTTAGGAGGTCTAGAAAAATCTTCCCAATATAATTAAGATATGAACTCCCAAAATATAGTAACAGTCAATGTTTCTTACCTTCCCTCCCTTCTTCCTCCTTCTCCTTATTTCCCCTTCCTTCCCCTTCCTTCTCCTTCCTTTTCAGCTGAGCTTTGCCCTCGAGAGGCATATGCTTTATCACTGAGCTACATCTGCAGCCTTGATTTTCACTCTATGCAGTTAATTTTAGTCTTCTATAGTTTCTAAGTATTTTGAGAACTCTAATCATGAATTAATTTGGCATTTAATTTCTATAATCACTAAAAGGTTGATTACATTTGGAAATTGGTTTGGGGTACTATAGCTTACAAATGTGACGTAATTCAAGGAAAAGAGATGCCAAAAAAATAAAAGCAAAAATAACAGGCTGTGTGGTAATGGTTTAGTATAGCTTTCCAGTGGGAAGATTGCAAAGGATGATGGGAGAGACCACACTGAAAAGTCCATATTCTCATCTTGCTTCTGGGGAGTTGTGTCATCTCTGGCAAATGCCTTTTTTTTATCCTCCCTTTCCTCATCTACGAAATGAGGTAGTTGGACTAGAAGTACTTGATATAGCTCCAAAATTCTGTAATGTGTAAATGGACTCTACACCTTTGTTTTGCTCACTCTTGACTATAAATCAAAGGGTAGTAATGCCAAGAAGTGAACACTGGGGGCACTAAATGAAAGATGTCTTTAACTATGGCCCCTGAAACACCAACTGTGCTGCATTTCTAATTGACTTGCTGTGGATTTATTTTTTCTTTCTAGCACCTATTTAAAACTGACAGGGTTGTCATT
The DNA here is from genome assembly GCF_037038515.1 of Microtus pennsylvanicus. Classification (NCBI taxonomy): domain Eukaryota; kingdom Metazoa; phylum Chordata; class Mammalia; order Rodentia; family Cricetidae; genus Microtus; species Microtus pennsylvanicus. Next base: position 50,696,339 of record NC_134601.1, read on the forward strand.
TTGGTACAGAGTGTGACTGTGCAGCAGTGCAAGCTCAGAGCAGATGAGCTGTGTTAAGAAGACGTCTTAGAGAAGTGCCAAGAGTTAGGAGCCAGACTGCAATCCCACTTCTGCTATTAGCCGTGGGGCCTTGGGATAGTCACTTAGCCACTGGATCCCTCAGTTCCTTTTTCTGAACGAGAAAAACAGCAGCAGCTCATGTAATAATGAGAAGAGGAGACAAACCAGCTGGATATCTCAGGATACGAAAGAAAACAACCACCCTGCGTTTGGTCATGACCCAGGTTTCAGCCTGCTGGAGACAGCCTGCTGATGACAGGAGGACAGGGGACAGCATTTTCTTAGCTGCGTGCATTATCTGGTGATCCTCAGAACCGTCCTCCCTAGTGAATCTGTGCCTATGGAATTAGATAGTTAACCTTTTGCTCTAGAGAGAAGGGGACTTAAATGTGGAAAAAGTCACGCTAGCAAAATTTCTCTGTTAACCTTTTTCATATTGCCTCCTTTTGCTATTTCTAGTCTGACTCCGGCAAGTACCATCAAAAAGAGAAAAAGCCATCCACTCAAAAGGAAATGCTCTAAACATCTATCTTGCACATGTTACCTGAAACTAAAGAATTTACAGAAACTTTGCCCAACGAAGCGCAATTGGTACTACATTTTTTCCCCTAGATTGTGTGAAGATTCTTGGGTTCACTTTTCTACCCTGCTACTTTGAAAACATTAAAACAAAACAGATTTTATATTGCAAGAAAGTTTGTTCTTTTCTCCAGTCCAGCAAGTGCCAGTGTTATGCCAGTTTCCATATTGCTGGATCCAAAGCAGCTTGATCCTGTATCCAAAACACCATGGGCAGAAATCAGATCATACCCAGTTCTGAGACAGTAAATAGGGAAGGATTTTGTCCTACAGAATTCCTCTCAATTGTTGTATGGTTGGTTAAGGCTTCGTAGTGAATATAACCTGATTTTCTTTTTCTTTTCTCTTTTTGTTTTTCTCGAGACAGTGTTTCTCTGTAGCTTTGGAGCCTGTCCTAGGAACTAGCTCTTGTAAACCAGGCTGGCCTCAAACTCACAGAGATTCGCCTGTCTCTGCCTCCCAAGTGCTGGGATTAAAGGCATGAGCCACCACCTCCCCGGCTAGCCTAATTTTCTGTTGTATCACAGAAAGTCTTCCTCTATCTTTTTGCTCCCAAACCAAGTTTCTCATACTCAAGGTAGCAGTTCAGTATTCAAAGTCTGTCTCAGCCAGCTTGTTTTCAGCTATAGAGTCACGGGTGAGATGAACTGCTATGCAGGGCTTGGAGAATGGTGAGAGATGGGGAAAAGTCCCTCCCCAGATTAATTTTGAAGTCTTTCTTTTCAACCACCTCATCATTCTGTGTTAATAGTAGCTAACATTTTACTCAACACTTACTATGTGCCACACAGCGTGATAAATGTTACGCATGAATGATCTTTCTATTTAGTATTCACAGCATCTGTATAACATATTTCCTGCTATATTCATCCTTATTTCACAGATGGGAAAGTAAGGCTCAGGGGTGTGAAGTAATTTATCCAAGGTCAGGCCACTGCTAATAAGAGAGATGAGATTCCAATTCGAACACTCCATTTCAGAGCTACTCTTGTCCTTTAAGTGCTCCCAAACAGAATAGGGGAAACAGACCTCCACGAAGGAAGGAAAGGTTAAATAACAACCCTTTGCCCCAAAGTGTAACAGGGGGAAACACTAGAACCAGGAGTGAGTGGTATTTAAAAATCTGGGCAGTTCCAAGTCACTTTTATCCCCAGGAAGCTACAGCTTGTTTTCCTCACTGCTTTTGTGTCCTCATGTTCCTATAGGCTATAGATGGAAGAATCAGGGGCAGTGAGTTGGTTTTGGCAGAAACCAGGAGGCCAAAGAACAACACGAATACCGATCATGGGGAATGGACTAAACTCTTGTGTACTCGAGGAGTGCGCAGACTCAGAAATATGACCAAAGTGACTCTCTGTTTTACTTTCACCATCATTAGGGCAAGGCATTAAAAGGGTGAGCAAGGAGGAGGAAACTGTGGTTGTTATGTAAAATAAAACGATTTTTAAAAAAAAAGAGTTGCCAAGGGCTTAGTGGTAGCAAGGGGTGGAAAGAACTGAGAGATTTTTGAGAAACAACTGTGTGCAAAGCAGTGCCTACCAGGGAAGAGAATGTGTGGATTGTTTTTCTCCTCAGTTCCTTAGGCTTTTGATATAGGACCCAGGAAGAAAGCTCGCCCACTAATGCAATGCCCATAGGAATGAAATGGCCAGAGGAACCCTAAGCGATTTCTTGCTGCGTTTCCTGATGCTCCTCAGTGGGCAGTCCCATTTCTAGAAAAGTTCTAGACCCTGCCTTCAAAGCCAGTCTGCTGGGGACTTGGCCAGAGTTTCTTTCGAATCATTCTCTTAGGACAAATAGATGCATCCTGGACCTTTGGGAAATTGGAGTGTTAACATGTATACTGTTGACTAATAAATCTCTCCCTCTTTCTCTCACACACAGACACACAGGCACACACACACACACACACACACACACACACACACACACACCACCTCATAAAGATGCCACAATTTGTGATTAAAAGCATATTCAATTACAAAAATCTATAGTTTCTTTGGGAAGCGAGACCATAGGTGTTCCTTTGCAATTTTGTCTTAGGTTGTGCAGAGATATGCAACTCAGAGTTTCTTGTCGATCAACTGTCTGGGTAGCTATTGCTGCCAAGAGTTAAACTGGATGTACAAACTTGAACTCATGTGTGAGAGATGTTTGAGGTTAGTTTGGTGGGCTGGAAATAAGAGGGGGTGTCTCGATGGGTTTCTTGGCAGAAAAAAAAGTCATCTTTGGTTTGAGGAAGAACTTAGAAAGGTGCAGAGAACAGCTGTTCAGGAAGGAAATCTGGTTTCTGAAGGGACAAGTGATTTCAGTTTTCAAGTGAAAGTAGGTTTCTGTATTTAGGACAAAAAGCTCAAAATAATCTTGAATTAATGATGATATCAATAATAATGACCCACGAGTGCTGGACAGCGAGATAGTGTTTTATATGAGTTTTTGATTTTATTTCAAACTCCCAGCAAACCTATAAGGGTTGTTGCTATATTGTCGTCACTCATGTTGTATGTATGTATGTGTATATGTGTGTATGTGTGCGTGTGTGTGAGAGAGAGATTAATTAGCTAAACAATATACATGCTACTACTCCAACATCCCAAAGGCATAATGATGTTAAGTAACTTGCTCAGTGTCTCATAATTAATAAGTAATAGAGGTTGGGTGAGCAAAGGTTAGTGATAAATAACTAGAAGCACTAACCACTATTTTAATGATCTGATAACTTGATCATGGAACCTAACAGTGTAGGCGATGTCAATAGACATGAATGGAACTTTCTAGATACAGGAAATGTTGAGAGATTCCATTCGGATGTTATTTCCTCAGTTAGAAGTGAAGAGGGCTGATAAGTCCTAGTGATAGGCTATCTATGATAAAAAGTCTCAGATATCATCATATCATCCATAAGGACCTCTCTAATAATTACAGAAACTAGTGTCAGAGATACTGAGACCGGCCCATAGTGATTGAGGCAGTTAATGTAAGACTAGACCTGGATATCTGTCTTAACTCCTGGTTCTGTTCTCACTCTCATAAACCTCTGTTCCTCTTTCATTGTTTCCCAAAGAAACAGAAACATGGGAGCCAAAGCGCTCACTTTTCTATACTTTACTTTACAACTTCAAAGTAAATTGTATAGTGGTATATGTGAGAGGTTGGTCTTCATTCACACACTAGGCAGGCCTCTGTAGAAAAGCACATCATTCTGGAGTAGTTATCTAATCAAGAACAGCTTCTATAGGCACTCAGTCATTTATCTCCAACTAACAACGAAGGCCTTGTTCATTCAATCTCCCATCGGTGAATTAATAGTGGCCAGTGTTTGTTGATTGGGTACACGTGTGTCAAAGGTTATCATTTTTCAACCTAAAAGAAAGAAACTATTGACAGGAGTTTGTGGTTAGCTGACCCTTGCCACTAGCTGTTGTTTTGTGGCCTCCAGAGAATCGGCACACATACTACTGTTGGCGCACCTAAAACGACAGGGAACCGAACTTGACTGAGTCCAAGAACAGAATACCAAATTGTTTTCTTATTTACTATTTCAATGAGAGACAACATTTGTCTGTGCCCTGCACTTATTTCTGGTAATGGAGCTATAATGAGAAGACTTATTGCTCTCCTTCTTACTATCGCAAGCTATGCTAGCCTACAAGCAAGCAGTGCCTAGTGATGGGGCATGATCAAGTTAGCTCATGTTGATCTGCAGCTCCAAAGAAGTAAGAATACATGCCCATTTTGGACAATAAGCCTCTCTCTTGAAATACACGAGAGGATCTTACCCTAAGCACTTTCTACAAACAAGCCCCATCAGAAGACCTCTTCTAATCTGCCAGATATAGATTAGTGACCCCAGGCCAGCATTCTACCCTTGCTATAAACCTCACCATTTCCTGATGGAAGGTTAGAGTTGAGGTGGCATTACTTACAGGAAACATATATATATATATATATATATATATACATATATATATATAAAATGTTGTGTATGTAATATTACTTACGTGTATGTGCACAAGAGACAGATAATTCAATTATGCTGGTATACCTTAATGTTTTGTTAAGAAGGGAAAAACAAATGGTTTTTGTTGCCATCTGAGTACAGCTTTTCTCTTTCTGCTCTTCTCATTCGTTATAATGGGCAGTTAACAGTTTTCCACAAACCAGTAAATTAGCTGCTAAATGGAGTATACCATATATTGTGGAATAGATGTCAGAAACATGCACCTTCCACACCCAGTCATCTTAGGGGCTACTGAAGGCATCTTGTTTCTTTCAGGGTAACTTAAAAATGGGGTCGGTATATATTCAAATGGGGCACAGAACATAGAGGTCATCAAAAGCTTCGCTATCCCTTATTAAACATACCTGTCTAATACGTCAATTACGTGATGTGTCTGGCCCTTATAATCATTTAAGGTCTCAACTCCATTTGAAATTGAGTAAGGCTCTAGAGGCAGGAAATTTCCTCGGTGCTACCATGTAGCCAGCTGTGTAACCTTGAGCTAGCTGCTTATGAATTTTGAAACACTTCTGATTTCTAGTTTGTGTAAAATTGGAGGGAGAATGCCTCACTTCTCAAACTGTAATGATTCCTTCAGATGGAACATATAAACTTCCTTGGACAATGCTTTCCACCTGGTACAGCATCAATGATTGCTAGTTATTATCTCAGCTCTAGTTTTAAATATGTTGATAACAAACATGGGGAGGAGGGCGACAGTGAATGCTACAGAAAATGATTATAACACATCCATTTTAATAAATGGACTGACATTTGCCATGACATCTAGTTTATAGCATGGTTAAGGAACCATCATTGGCTAACAAGCAAAGACAGGAAGATGCACTAGAAAAAGAAAATCATTTCCTTGTTTCTTCTTGCTATCTCAGAGTTGTTGCTTTATTTGCTCCTGGGACTATAGGCTAGTCTCTTAGCTTTTCAAAGACCTGTCCTAATTTTTCAGCTTGAGAGCCAAACTTGCTAGCGATGACATGGCCCAAGAGTACTTCAACTACACAGAGAAGCAACATGTATGAAGGAGAATAGGCACAATATTTGTTGCTTAGTGGATGTTTAATAGATTTCACTCTGAATCTGCATAACTCTGTTTTTCCTATCAGGAATTATCAGATATATGATTCTCAAATTGAGTGAATGTTAGCAGTATTATCCACAAAGCTTGTTAAATAGGTTTACCATATATTTCCTGATTCACACATTGAAGGCATGAACTGGGAATTCATCTTTAATAAGCATCCCTGGTGATGCTGATGCAAATGACCTAATTCAAGACACACTGTTTTAAAGTATTGGACAAGTAGCTTTGGACACTGCAGTGAGTTGAAAGGGTAATTGAGGCTCTCTTACAGGTTCTGGCTGACTGCAAATGTCAGAGGCCTTTCTGTCTTAAATTTACATTTCACCTACACAGAAAGCACCATATTAACACCTTTACCAATATACTTACCTTTCTGTGGGCTGAGTCCTGATCTTCTACCCATTTCATCCGTTTCCTGAACCATTTAGGGCAACAACAAAAATGGGCCTTTCTAGCAGTAATTGGCAACCGATCAAGCAACCATGGGCAACTGAAGTGTGAGTGTGTGTGTGTTTATCATAGCAGTGTTCAAAAACTTGAAAAGTTACTGACTACCTTCTTTTACAAACAGATTTCACTTTTGAATGCTTTCCACAGTAACTACAGAAAATCCTAGCATCGCAATTAGCCATGGGAACAAACAACCGTTCACAGAGCAGGCAGCAGGTTCACTACATCAGAAGGGGGCGACTACATGTGTCAAAAGCCACTAAAATAGTCAAATAGAGATAAGATTCTAGTGATCAAAGAACCAAAGTTTACTATGGAGGACAACCATGGAAAAAGAGATAGTCGCCACTTCACTGACCGATCGTCCATCAAGGATCTCCTACTACCTCCTGAATGTCCACGAGCCATCTTTGCTCAACTTCCTTTGACAAATAAGTATTTTATTTTGGTCACTTACCTGACCTGGATATTTTCTTCTGAGGACTCTGCAAGGTAATAGGTGGTAATCTGAATAAATAAATCTGCTTTAAATGTTAGTAGGTAATAAGTATTTAGCTCATGCCCTTCCAAATAGCGCACGAACATTGCAGTGCAGGTTTCTAACGCAATAACACAGATAAGCGACATCGTAAAATTTAGGACTAAAGGAAGACTAGTAGAGTGACAATATTTTGAGGTGGGATTGTATTAGTTTTAGTCTTCAAATGTCATTGAATACTCTTTTAATGTCTTCCTTGGATCATCCCTCAGCTAAGATATTTTGGAAAGCAGCATTTAACTTCTCCCCTCACTTTGAGTATCTTGAAAATTGAGTCAATTTTTCATTCTTTTCTGGCAAAAGATAGAATTGCGTGACACTTCTCGTTTAAAACCCTTTTAAAGAGTATTCAGGCTTCCTAAAAGCTGATGTTACATGCCTCCTTCTAGCATGTCTTGACCCAGAGAAGTAAAGTGGAAATAGATTTGGAACCACAAACCAACCTTATATCTCTTACATATGTAGTTTCTACTTGTGGCACTTTAAGGTGTGGCAAGGAACTAAGAAACTGTCATTGTGACACCTGTACTGCATTCTCTCCACCTGCCCTGTAGCTCCTCCCCTCTCCACATTCCTACTAGAACCAGTTTGAAGTGTATGTTCTTAAAAAGCCACCTTCCTGTCTGAAATGGACACAAGATTATTGGAAATATGATTGAGACATCTGTGAGCCAGATAAAACCAAATGTATCTTTTACAGAATTTCATTTAGTTAGTGAAAGGGTACAAATCTTGATGATAAAATTATGTCTGAAAGAGCCTTTTCTTCGGTGAATATGGTCTCCCAGGTTCGGACTCTTTTTGTTCAAAGTGTGATTTCAGGACCATCAGCATTAAGATCACCTGGGAATTTGCTAGAAACTTTTAAATCAGATTCTTTAACATGCTCTTCAGACACACGAAAGGTTGCTAAATGCCACTTTGCATTGAATTGTGCCAATATGGTGAGAGATCATCACCGAAGTGCTTTGTATCTTATCCATGCTCCTTTGACTTGTGCAAAGGAGAACAAATAGTATTTGTATTGAGGATAACTGTTTAAAAAGCAAGTGGCAGTTGGGAGCCACCGAGCAGGAGGAGGTTGTTTGTGTTTCTCTCTAATGTGTAGTGTGAGTCCAGAAGAGAATATGGTGATTACTTCCATTGGATAAAAGGAAACCCCATGTACTTGTGCTGCTTCCCAAAACTGTCCCAAAGACTTTGAAGTTGTGCACAGAGAAAACGACTCTATGGTTTTGCTGTACCCATACTCATCCCATTATGGGTAGCTACCTTTTCCCTGAAAAAAAAACCTTCCATAACTAAAACCACCTAACTTTGATATAGGTAAGCAGACAATCTGAGCATCGTGTCCTAAGATCCTCCCATTTGAGTATCTTCTCTTGAAATTGAGATATAATGATTCTTATAGTTCCAGGTTTTAAAATTAAATTATTTTAATCCTTTATTCCACCACTTTTGGCTATATTGCTGTATTCAGGAAAAAGCTGGTATCCCCAAAGTAGTATATCATTTTTAAGGAGAATAAACTAAGAACAAGAACATTGAGAAGAAGAAGAAGAGGAAGAGGAAGAGGAAGAGAAAGAAGAAGAAGAAGAAGAAGAAGAAGAAGAAGAAGAAGAAGAAGAAGAAGAAGAAGAAAGATTTAGACTTTTGATGTATAAATAATCCTGATGTTAAGTTGATGTGGAGGGGCCAGTAATGCATAGGTGATTAGATACCAGCTAATAGGCTGGTCAACATCCAGCAAAGAAAAGAAAACAATAAATGGAGTAAAAAATATGAAAGACAAACTCTGCTCACATTATCATTTTGCTAAGCATTGACTCTTTCTGGAGACAGTGTCCCTAAACCTGTGCTGATTGTGCAATTTAGTCTGAGACTATCTGAAACTCTGTGGCTGGGGCCTGGGTGTTACCTAAGCAGCTTTCAGGAAAGAGAGAGTTGCTTTTATGCATGTCCAACCCTCTCGTTCTGTTGATGCACACCCTTTGCCCTGTTGGTTATTTTAATGATGCTCTCTCCTGGACATTTCATCTAATTAGACCCAAAGTGTCAAATACAAAGGAATGGAGTCAAAACATCATTTAAAATTGGTCTTCTTGATCTTCATAGGAGGTAGAAAGTTTTACAAAAGCTCTTTTAAAATATATCTGTGGTCCTCATCTAAAAAATTCAAAGGAAAATCATTTACATAAGAACATTTAGTTCTCTGCTCCTAAGTAATGAATTCTCATTCCTAAATGTCTGGTCATCTCTGAAAATCTTTGTCATCTTTTAATCCTGAAACCAGCTGTATAAATGTGACAAATCTCCTGTCTGGAAAGGCATACAAACAATGACACCTCAGCACCTTCATTTCTTTTCAATCTGTCAAAATAGAACCAGCCAATCATTTCTGAGTACCCATAATAATGAAATTTAAAGCTATCTCCGGGGCCAAAAACATTAAGGCAGCTCTCATTCCTCTCAAGTCAATTGTAGAAACTAGTGAGGGAAGTGTACAATTAAGAAAACAACCTCTATTGAGATTGAAAAATCAGAGGATATGAAATACTAATTTCATTTAAGAAGAAAATAAGTTTAAATTGTAGAAAGAAAAATCCCATTTTGTTAGTAAGCACAGGTAGAATGACAGAGTAATTCTCTTTCGACTTTTCCCCCAAACCCTCCTTTTCCCCCTGCCTCCACTTATTAGATCAATAGGGAGCTTTCTTCTATGAGAGGTAATACACTTTGCAGGAAGCTCACCTTTACAGCCTGCTGATTGCCATCTATTTTTATGGCCCCAATGAACAGCCTCACCTTCCTCCCTCCTCCACTCCAAAATGCAGATTAAGAAAAAAAATGATAATAAACCTTGGGAGAAGGTGACTTAAGTCTTTGACTGGCACCACTGAGGTGACACCTTTGTGCTTCAGTGGCCAAAAGGACCAGGACAGAGAAGAGAGCTAAGCCAGTGTGCTTCCTGAGCCAGCAAAGAGAGCAAGGGAGGCTGGGCAGCAAGGGAGGCAGGGCAGCAAAGGTACAAAGATCCTTCGGCGATGGGGGAGGTGGAGCCAGGGAAGATAATGCTCAGGACGTGAAACTCTATTGGAAGACAAGAACCTTGATGTCGGGGTCTTCAGCTGAGTTTCTGAGCTGATATGAAGAAAACAAATGCTCAAACAAAGCCCAAACAAAACGCATCCAATTGCAGAACTTGCGATCAAGGGAGGCATTTTCTTTCCAAAAGGACCTAAATGGTTAAGCGGCTCCTTCCTGGCAATTAGAGTAATTAGATAATTAGATTGTGACTCTGTGGGTAAGAGATAGAAGCCTGTCTCGGCTAAGTACACTTGGTAGCAAAACACATTCAGTTATAAAAGGAGCAAGTTTTCAGTTTGCAGGTATCTTTCAAGTCGCATGTAAAAATTAACAGAAGGAAATTGTGCTGTTAGTAGGTTAGGTTTAGCCGACAAAAGAGATTTTTTTTTTGCCGGGGGGGGGGGGCGGGGGGGCTCCATCAGAGCTTGCACTCTGAAGTCGCACTCCCGGTCCCACTGTCAAGGCTGAGCTTCCGTCAACAGATTGTTATTGAAGCCAAGGCGTTTAGAGCACAGTTCCGTGGTGAATAACCTTTAAGGTTACGTTTGCCTTTTCCCTGCTCCTCGCAAACAGTACGGAATCGGCGAGCGCATTTGTTGGCTGTAAAGGTGTACAACAGCAATTTTTGCAATGACAGTGCGGAGAGGGAATATGAGATCTGTGTGCTAATGAGCTGACACTGCAGAGGCTGGGGCGGTGTGGTGTGCAGTGCACTACAAGTGCACGGCAGCAAGACCCAGGGGGGGGGGACTTCAAGGCAATCAGCGGGATTTCCTGAGGAACCAGGACAGCAAAGTCACACCACGGGACCCAGCAGTCTCCTGATAGTTCCATACCCTTCTCAGCCTGAGAATGATCAAATTGGTTTGTTTTTCTCCCGTAAAAGCTAGATCTGTAACTTGCAAAAAAAAAAGTGTATGCGTTGTTTTTCATATGCACTAATAATGTGTGTGCCTATGCATGGCTATGTCATACATGCTGAAACCGGTTTAGCCTCACCACCATTCTCTCGGCATTTGGCCGGCTAAACTGCAAAGGAAGGCAGTGAACTCTATTAATTCCTATGAAATGGGAGCGTGTGCTCTAAATCAGATGAGGCTGTCTGCGAAACTTCAATTCTCTTCTGAGCTAAGATCCCAACTGAACCACCTTTCAAAGCCAGGGAGGCTTTTATTGGCCTCTTAAGGCACAGAATGAAGTTAGAGTCTGTCTTAAGCAAACCTCTTGAGGCTTGTGCAAAAAGGCTTGCTTGCTAGTAGAGTCTTTAAATAACTGGTGCCTTAGATTCATTGTAAGAATGACTTCTGAATACATTGTATGGAGCAAGGTGACAATGCAGAGGCAGAGCAGAGGGCAGGGGCATGTGCTGAAGGCACTGCTGTTTGTTTCCCGGCGTATTTCTGTTTACCTGCATTCCTGTGCCCTAGAAAGTACATGCTTGCTTTGGGATTGAGGTTGCAGAAAAGATCATGAGATGAGAGTAACTCTAGCCCTAAAGAAAGCTGAAACCAATAATTCTGCAGGACAATAAGTAAGAGTCTTTAGTTTTTGCTAGTCCAGTTCCACACTGAACTAGATAGGAGGGGTAGATGACCAGATTTGGCCTCATCTGAGGTTTCCCCTAGATTTTCTCAGCTAGGAAGATCAGGGGATACTGGAGTTACTTGTTTCCTCTGTGTAGTGAGGTAATCTAATCACTTAGAGGAACGGGATCTGCAATCATTTGCTAGGTTCAAGTGCTGTTAGGATTGTATGCATGTATCTGAGATATTTGATTTGTGCTCCAACAAGAAAAAGAACAATCAAAGCTATGGGGGAGACAACAGGCATTTCTACGGTTCCTCTGCCCCCTTGAACGTCTATTTCCAGAAGCCATAGTTGGGCTAGGTAGATATGTGTCTCACACTAAGCCACCAAGCAGCAGCTTCCAGGAGACAGCTTTGGCATCGGACTGCCATTCAACAATTGTGATTCCAGGTAGGACTATTTCGGGGACCACAGAAAATGGGAGCTTTGCTCCTCTGTGTTCTGAGCTAGCTCGAAAGTTGGAGAGTGCAACAGGCAGCTAGGGGCATATCACTGACTTCTAGATAGTTCTCCCACAAGTGCTTTGTGGTTGTGCGTGTGCACATGTGTATTTGCATAGCAGAGGAGGCAGTTCCCTTAGTGCCTACTAAGTCTTACCCCTCCTCTCACACTTTCAAGTGTGTAACCATAGCCTGGCCTTGTAAGTAAAAGTGCTGTAGATTTAAGTTCAGATTTTGATCAATTGCTTTTCCTTCCCCATCATTGTTTCTTCATTGCTCTGAGAGGTAAGGAATTAAGACAATTAAACACCAATATGAATGAGTTATTGCCTGTTCCTAAACCTGAGAGTTTCTCATGGTGAAGATCATTTCCTGACTTGTTCAGGTAGGGCTCTAATAGCCATAGACTTGTGAGTGTCAGACCAGTCTGATCATAAGAACAGGACTCAAAGAGTTGGAAATCAATTATTCCTGAGAAGCCAACTGGATCTCTTAGTCCAGTGTTCCTCAGTGGAAAGAGAATGAAGGGAGATGAAATCCATATTATTTGTTGTTAGCACAGCCCGCTAGTTTCATGTATTTTGAATCTGTTCTAATTGATATTTAGGAACCTGCATCTGAGATTCAGCCTCTTGAAGCAATCACAGTGCAGTAGGAATAAGAAGCAGATATGCTTTGTAAATGCTGGAGAGAGGACGTTAAGACACAAGGTACAGCCAGACATCTTGTAGCTTCCACACTTAACCAAAATAAATAAATTTCTTTTTTTTGTCCGTATTGGAAAGCCAGAGTGTCAGATAGTATCTCAGAACATGTCCATAAAAGGGTCTGCATCGTCAGCTATTTTTTTCTTAAGGCAGGTAGCTGTTACATGTTTTGAAAAGTACATCTTCACTCCCTCTTCCTTTCAGCCCTAGTCTTTCAATCCAAAGAAAATGTGCTCTTGCCACCTTGTTTAGTAATTGCTAGGGATTACATATCTTTTGAGATGAAAGGATTTGAGGAAAGTCATATGCAAAGCTAAACTTGACCAGACACAAATACCATTTGTCGAAATGGAATGAAACTTCAGATTTCAAAGTACACCATCCACGTAAATAAGACATACTCCATTAATTGGCATCCTTTGGGAGAAACTTTTAGTGAAATAAAGTAAGCTTAGATGAAGAACTCAGCATTTCTCATAAAACATTCAAGTTAAAAAAAAACAAACAAGACAAAACTAAACAAAAACCTGTGTCCAACAAGCTAGTAGTCATTCGAGTTCCTGTGATTTTACATTAAAGTCACCCTTTTGCACAGAGATAATCATTTTTGGTACCACTATAGATTTCAGAAATAATTTTGGGGCTGAGGAAATCCTCCGTTTTGGTATTCAGTGTAGCTGCTTCAAGCCTCTCCCCACAACCAACCTCTTGCTCTAAATTAAGAACTATGTTGTCCTTAACAATTTTGTGTGTGTGTGTGTGTGTGTGTGTGTGTGTGTGTGTGTGTGTGTGAACGAACACGCACAGGAGCGCGCACGCATGTGTCCACACTCTCATGCGCTGGCACAGACAGGACTGGCTTTCCAGAAATTCACCTGAGATCTGTCTCTCCTCTTCCTTTCAGGCTGACAGCATTCATCACTTGCAATCAGTTTGTAGTCTTATCAGTTCCTATTGGAGCTCTCTGGGTAGGACAGAAAGAGGCCAGGGAATCCAGCCCCATCTTTGCCTCAAGGTCACTTGTTCGCAGGGTTCTCATATTTTGTTCCTATGTGTCAGGCAATCATCAAACCCAGCTCAGTCCTCCCACCAGACCCAGCTTTAACACTTAAGTATTGTACGCCCTGCATTGACTCAATCAAGGAGCTGCTGTTGCTTCTTTTTTAAATCCCATCTGAAATTTCCCTGAACAACCATGCTATTTTCTTTCTTTCTTTCTTTTCCCCCAACAGAAAAGGGTGCGGGGGAGGGAACACTAGTTTAGCAGGGAGGAAAGTGAAAGTTTTGCATCAAACATAATTCATCAGAGTTTTGCCCACTGCTTTTAGCCCCGCAGCAAAATCCTTCAAGGTTGATTTATGCAACGTGAACCCAGGATTGACTCCTGCCTCAGACTGCTTATTGAGGCAATTGCCCCCTAAGTGCACAGACGCGTAGACCCCCACGCATCACAAGTAAAATGCAAATGAGGTCCTCTAAGGTCCCAAAGGGAGGCCATGCAGATCTACTTACAAGCATTAGTCACAGAAAAACTATTGGAGGAATCCAAGTGGTCTACGTGGTAATTCAAATGGAAGGGTTTCTCAGTGGTGTTCTGGTTGGTGTTGTATAACTGCACGGCAAAGCGGAAAGCACTGTGCTCCTGCACCGTGTTTCTCATGAAAAGTCCACCTAGAAGCAAAGGCAATCAAGATTTGGCTTGTGTCCCCCCCACTTCAGGATGAGTTACAAAGTAGCAAACAGGAGATGCCAGGCCCCTCAGTGTGACTGGGAAGCTTAAGATTGATTTTCAACCTGTGTCTTTTCCAGACTTATCAACTCGGATCTCCACTGTGAAAAACCTGAGTTTTTGTACACCCAGGAAGCTAGAGAGAAGGGAAAAAGGAGGTTGGGGGGAGCTGCTGGAGGTGAGATGAAGGAACTAAAAGTGGGACTTGGTTCTTTCTTAAGCTAGAGTCTGCCTCCAAACCCTGATTCCAGCCCCACCCCCACCCTGATCCCCACAGCTGGTTCGTTTTTCTTTCCTGGGGTACAGGGTTAGGGTGGGAAGAAAAGCAGTTTCATTCCCATTGCTGTCCCAACCCATTCTCCATGAACCACCTTTCCCCATGACAATACAGGGGATTACTTCAATAAAAGCAACAATTCTAACTTCTCTACTTGTAAAAACAGGCAGAGGCGGAGAGAACTCCCTTCCGGCTACTGGAGCTGGTCTCCAGACAGACACAGCAGCAATTCATGAATCCCTAGTCTGCGTGACTTCCCTGCTTGCCCGACTCCTGTGTCACCCCCACTTCCTACCCCATCCTCCACCCACCCAGCTACTTCCTTGGTCTGGGGGATTCAAAGTGGGTTCCCTCTCCTCTAACACTATCCTGTCTCACTGAAGCCAGAGACACGGGACAGGGCGACCTGGGCCCAGGTTATGCGTCCTGGCACGGCCAGACAGGCAGTATCACCCTGGGACAACTTCCAGCGGCTGCAAGCATGCCGTGGCAAAGTCCAGAACAGCTAGGAGAAGAGCCGCGACTCTTAGCCTCCTGCAGCATCCCAACCTCCAGTTTGACTCCCTTGCTCCTTGGTCAGCTCAGAAAACCCGACCACCCACCCTCATTAGCCCCAGGAGACCCCCTCTCTCATCTCGGATGCTCCCCATACTAGTCAGCTCCTTGCGACTCAGGTCCCCAAGATCTCTGCTCAGTCCCCCATCTCCAGTCACCGTCCCCAAGCATGCAGGACAGCGACTCGCGCTGCGATAGCCCCAGCCCCATTAGGGTAGTGGGTTTCAGATGCAGAAGAGCCTGGCCCCTCTGGCTGGCTCTGGAAAGCTTACCTATGCTGATGGTGTTGGGGAATCCTCCGTGAGAATGACCCAAAAGCCCCAGGACTAAAAAGAAGACCGCCCGGAGCACGCTTTGCCCCATTTTCTTCTGCCTGTCCGTGCTACGCCTAAAGCGAAGCTGACAAGAGCATGGGCGCAACTCGGGAGTCGTCAAAATAATAACAGAAAAAGAAAAAGAATTCACTGGCTCTTACACCCCCTCCCCTCAACTTGCTCTCGCTCGCTCGCTCACTCTTCCTTTCCACCCCACACTAATCCTCCTCCTCCGCCGCCTCCTCCCCCTCTCTCTCTCTTCTCTTCTCTCTCTCTCTCCCTCTCTCTGTGTGTGTCTCTCTCTCCTCTCTTCCTCTCTCCCCCTCTCTCTCCCAGGATCTCTCACACCCCCTTCCCACCCCCCCACCTCACTTCTGTCTTCACACCAATCTGTAAGGCTGGTTCATTGGCTGCAAGCTGGGTTCCCCAAAGCGATTTCTTTGAGAGAGACAGAAAGAGAGACAGAGGGAGAGACACACACACAGACACAGAGAGACAGACAGAGAAACAGAGACAGAGAGAGACAACGAGAGAGACAGAGACACAGAGACACAGAGAGAATGAAAACCGGAGCGAAAACAAAACAATGAAAAACAAAAACAAAAACAAAAGGCAAGAGATAAAGAAATAGAAAAGAAATTATAAAGAAAACCCAAGGGCTCCCCCGGCCCCGAAGATGGTGGATCTAAAGAGGGGGTAAGAAAAAAAAAGAGCTAAAAGCCTCAAAGGCTCAGCTCTGGTGAATTGGGTTCTTCCAATTGGGCCGGTAGGGGGATATTGATCAAAGTTGATCTGACGTGGAATTAAAGCCGCACACCGCTTAGCTCCACTGCAAACTGCAGCTCTGGACTGCAAAGGCTAGGCGCTGGCATTTGTCAACACCGGAGATGGGATCAACAGAAATACACCAGTCCTCACGTGGACCAGACTTTCAAGCCACAGCCAGTTTCCTCATTTTAAAAGCTGCATTGTCTCTACATTTGTATGCGTGTCTTAAAGATGAGGGGTCTTTGAGGGGCGGTTAGTGCTTACTCTTGAGTCTTTGTGAAGGGACTCAGAAAAGCAGTTCCCATCACAATGCGCCCTAAGATGCTGCGCATGCCTGGTCTCTGCCGCTCAGCTTTTACAGCAGAGATCCGAGGGCAAATGAACAACCCCCACCCGCATTCCCCCGTTCCCGCAGCTTTGGGAGGTGTGTCCCTCCCCCCTACCCAAGTGCTGAGGCAGGTTTGCCAATTGCAGGGGCTTGTGACTGCTGACTGCTTTGGAAGGTATAGGAAAATTGTATGTGCATGAATGTGGGAGCTAAAAGGTTAATGAAAAGGACGCTCAATCCTGCAGACCAAGGAGAGAAGTGTGGAAGCGAGCTGGGATGGGGGTGGGGGTTGAAAGTTAGGGTTGGTGGAAACTGTTCCTAGCTGCCTTGCTCCCTTAATGTTGACTTTAGATGTATGGGCTATTCCCTCCCTTATTGAGCACAGACCACAGAGATTCCCATTCTCCCCCAACTCCACTTCCTTTTTCTAAGCAACGAGGAGGAAAGAACCTAGGAACTCCTACAGTTCAGCCTGGGTCTTGGTGAGGAGCAGTCTCTTTAGTAGCATCTCCTGTGTGATCCTTTGTCCCTACACTCTTCCCCATAACTCCATTCCCCTACTGGGAGAAAAGGTATCTTCTGCCACAACTTTCATTCTTACCCTAGAGCTAATCTCTAAAACCCGGATTTTTATCCCCCCCCCATCTTCTGTTTTCTTTTTCTTCGCTTCTGGTCTAAGTGGCGAAAATGAGACTGTATACCAGAGGAAAGCAAACTCTTATACATGGGGCCAGGGATGAGGAACAGCAGACTTACACTCATTACTCTAAATCTTTGACTTTACCAGTGCAGAGACTGGAGCCAAGAATCAATGGCCTCGAAACCCTGTGGCAACAAGAAATGTAGTTCTCAGCTCTTCTCGCATTGCTGACAATTCTGACAATGTCTAATCTCTAACTCCATCTTTCACATAAATCCTCTGTCTCCATTTTGACAGTCCATTATTGGAGTGAAGGAAAGACTTGGGCAGTCTCCTTCTTCCAGTCTAAGGAACATTAGAGGAATAGGGTGAGCAGAGGCAATGTTGACTAGCCCTTGACAAATGCGGAGAGTGCCGCAGTATGATTGGGGATCAGAGGCCCAGGATTTGGGTTCAGGTTCAAATCTAACTTCCATCACACATGGGTATGTGACCTTGACCAGCTTCAGGGATCTACATTCTAGTGTTCTTGTTTTACATTTTCTTTCTTTGTTGAGCTATTGTATGAATGGAATAAGATAATGGATGCACAAATATCTAATTTACTATCTGCCTCACAGTAGAATCAATACATGTTAATTTCCAAACTCCCTCTCTCTTATCTTACAAACTGCTCTCAGAAATTCCTAGTGTTGTCATCGGCCCTTTGCTCACCCCCCTCTGTACAACCCCAGACTCGGCTACCTTTTTACCAGTGTTCCACATCAAAATCTTCCCATAAGGACTCTTTGGGTGTCCCTGAAGATTAGATGGAATCTAGTAGATGAATCTGTATGAAATTTTTAATGGCAGGCAATGACAATTTACTATTAAAATGCCACATATAGAGACCCTCCCCCTTGTGGCAGACTATGTGCCCCTCCTTTTAAGATAAAATATTTGGTGTTTTAGTAGGAACCTTGAATGCCATGACCCAAATAACTCCAATGAGTAGCTTTCAGTTTTAAGTTCAGGTGGGCGGATATGTACTTCATGTTGGGGGATGTCTTTCAGCACATCTCACTTCACTCTCAAAATCAGTCGGGTTCCTTTCTACGCTTGGCTAGCTATGAACAAAGGTGGAAGAAGCAATATTCGGCCATCTCTACTGTCATCTGACTTAAAGAGTACCGAGAGCAGGTCAAGAACAAAAGACGAGAGAAAGGGGGACCTTTCAGTGCCTCTATATTAGCAAATCTAGCTTCTGTCACCGTCATCACCAGAAGTCTTTCCCATCTCTTCTGTTTTCCTCTCTCCTGCCTATTATCCTTTCCTCTTTTCTCATCTCGCAATGTTTAGCTCTCAGTGGCAGCTATTTGTCTAGTCTTATCTGAGCCAAGAGGGGCAGGCACATCGGAAGAAGCATATTGTTATTGGTTGAAAAGATTGTGTTACACATGTGAATTATTTATATATTGACCCCTTCTGCAAAGGAGCTATGAGACACAGTTAGAACTTCACATCTCATATTCCAATGCAAGGCGTAGAAGTAGATTTGTAGCTTCACAGCCAAAGAAATAACCAGCAAAGACTCAAATCTCAACTGTCCTTTGGTGAATAAGTAGACCATCACTGGACTCAGGATTGCATGCTTCTTTTATGATTTATAACATAAATTTAAGATTCATTTAAAATACAGCTTAAGTAGTAAAAGACAAAACAGAACCAAACAAGAGAACCCTCAATACCCAACCCCAGTTGATTACATTTTTTTTTTGAGACAGGGTTTTGCTGTAGCTTTTGGAGCCTGTCCTGGAACTACCTCTTGTAGACCAAGCTGGCCTTGAATTTACAGAGATCTGCCTGCCTCTGCCTCCCAAGTGCTGGGATTAAAGGCATACATTACCACCACTACCTGGCTTGATTACAGTTTTTATTGAAATGGGAAAATAGTACTTCTTTTCATGAGATTTATAGTTCATTAAAGTTTGGGTTAGGCACACTTGGATAAGCAGAAAAAAATGTTGGCTGATAAGGTTTGGGGTGGGGGAGCTATATACATTAAGCCTCATATTTGCTAACTTGATATCTAACAAATAAGGAAAACATCAACCAAGATCATTCTGATCCATTGAAAGGTTACTTCTATACCTCTTAAAGGTCATAAAACAGAGATCCCCCTTTACTCTACAGGAAGATAATTTTTCTGTCATTTAACTTGAAACTTCGATTTCTTCAACAAACACTTATTGATCACCTGCTTTATGACAGGCTATGCTAATCACCGGGAACAGAAAAGAGTGAGGAAATTTTTACTTTCCATGAATTTCAAGTTTAGAGCAGATTTATTCACTGGCAATAACAATGCAATATGGTAAGTGTTCTGAAAATGGCATGCACTAGATTCCATGACAGCACACACGAGAGTGTTTGTATATGGGAATCAAGGCTTCCTTTCAACCTTGATTCAATCTCAATCCACTCCACAAAAACCAGTACGAACAAGGTGGCTTCTAAACTCTCTTCTGCTTTTTTGTTTTATACTCCTGGAATCCCACGAGCTAGACTTGTTCCAAGATCTGAAATCCTGCCCAAATTTCAGTTAGATGCTAGTCAAACCATGAATACAAGAACAAATGAATTTTTATGGCTATTTCTTAAATTTCTAAGTCTAGGTTTTTGTTTGTTTGTTTACCTTTTTTGTTCTTAAGAAGAGCAGAGAATTCAGCCATATCTGGAGCTTCATTGGGTTAAATAAGACACATAAACAACCGTAGACCTGCTATTTGATTTCTCTATTATTTTATCTTTTCTGCAATATAAACTATCTGGACACTTTGTTGGAATTCTGCACGTGGGTAGACTTTGCTGTGGCTGAAATGACAGACATAGGCTAAGTTGGAACTTCTTCTAATAGAATAAATCTGTGTGCCAGTAGAGAAGCCTTTTGAATTGGGTTTACTGTGCCCAAAAGTAGAGCTAGAGCATCTTCCTTAAAAGGTAGTCATACCAAGTGAACAGTAGGCAAAGGAATAGTTTATCAGAAATACTTTTAGAATGGTTTAGCTTTTATATAATGCATAAGTATTTAGAGGTCAAATTTTGCCCTCACAACATCTTTAGGAGGTTTTGGAATACAGATATTTTGAAGTGATCCTTTACTTTTAATAACCTTCATCTCCCACTTTCCTCCCTGCACTAAACACTTTTACAGTGCCTTCTTCAAAAATCCTCAGCGCCAGTGACCACACTTTGACCCTATCATCTCCTATATCACTAAGGATGCTTCATGCTGCAGGCAAGCACACAGTTCTAAAACTCGTATAACCAATAATAGAGATGCATTGGCTAATACACCTGGAAGGCCAAGAGGTACAGCTCGCTTCACAATTGATTTGACTCAGTAGTTCACCAATTTGATCCAGGATCTCCTTTCTCCCTGACTTCCTATCTGTTTCTTGCATGAGGGCAAAATGGCTGGAGCATTCTTTAGCTTCAAATCTCTGTCGCGTCACACAAAACACTATGACTTTTCAGTATCCAATCCAGAGCCAAATAATAACTTATTTAGCCCTAAATTATCAGAATAAGTCACCATTGTGTGTGTGTGTGTGTGTGTGTGTGTTGACTATGTCCCATTCACAGGGCTCAGTGTAAGATCACTTCTCTGCTTCCCCAACCAACTCAGGTGATTAGCACAGGGTCTAGGTAAAAAATGTGGAGGCTGGAAAATGGCCATAGTAACTCCTAAAATGTATCTTTTCATATTTTGCTCCCCTGGCCAATGTGAACAGTAATCGTTTTGCTCTTGAAATTTTAGAAGACCCTGACAACTTACTTTAGTTTAGTCTTTGGTGTGTTACAGTTTGATAGTTCACTGATTAGATCTGAGAGACTTGTGGTATATTGAGAGTTCAAGGTGAGAAACTGATAAAAATTAATTCCTATTTTACAAAATGTCATGATAAATTGAAATCCACAGACAATGAAACTAAAAAAAATCAGAGACGTTAAGTGAACCCCAAAGGTCACACAGCTGAATGGTGAAGAATGAGTCTTTTTTCCCTCTAGGGCTTTATCCAGCAAACCAGAGTCTTCCTCATGCTGTGAGACTGAGTATGTGAGAAAATTGAATTATAACAAAAATATTCTGCTGGGATGGGCACATCTTAAGAAGTAATTATCCCCTGGTGGGTTCTGAATGGGTTTGAAACCTGCAGATGGAAATCACATGGTTACGGGACTCCCAATTCTCACAGAATGACATTCGTATAAGCTGCAACATCTCTCTGATGGGAAGTGTTAATTTATTGTGAAATATTCCAGCTTATCTCCCACAGATGATATTGTTGACATTTTTATTAGTGTACACTTTTTTTAATCCTCTGGGAAGGTTAGAAATTGTCACTGGAACACACCATGGGTAAATCAGGGGTAAATTAACCCCTCAACCTAAAGTAGCCTGACTTGCTAGCTCTACCTTGGAAAGGTTGCATTTAGAAATGTTGAGAAATTCTGGGCACCAATTGTTTAGGAAGTTCTTCTTTAGATTGAATTGGAAAAATTTATGGTTACTTGATGGATTTTGAAATTTATATATCTGCATGCTAAGAAATGGGCAGATAACAAGAACTTAGAAAAACGGCCTTTTCCTACGTGTATGTAGGGGGAGGTAGCACTAGGATTGGGATAGGGGAAATACGTGTGTTTGATCAAATAACTTCTATTAACTATTTGCCCCTTTTTGAATCTGTACATTTATCATGGTATTATTATTGGCAGTTTTATTTTGTTACCCTTTAATGTGATCATGTGACTTTCCCATGAAAATATTGACAGTATACCAATTCCAGCTTTTGTAATTCCTGTATTTCTGCTTGGTATCTTTATCTTTGATCTGTGTCCTGAGTGGGGGGGAGGTACTTTGTTGTCCAAGTAAAATGAAAGATCTGTGGAACAGAGCCACTATGGTTGACACACAGGCATACAGAGACTGGCAGATCCATCTCAACCTCTACTGCCTATGGGCACAGTCTGGGTCTTCCATGAGTGAGTGAGAAGTGACAGATGGTCTTAAGCCACTACAAATTAATAACTAATTACAGTCTTGCAGTGGTGTTTCTGTATGTGAACTAAGGCGAGAACAACCACAATGTCTTATTTGCCCAAGATCATTCAGCTTATGCCCATTTTCCTGGGACAGCTATCAGCAATGCCTTCTTTCACCGTCAAAACTGACTTGAGCTTAGATGTCAACCTGTGCAGTCCATCCAGTGGATACAATGTGGTTGTAGATAATTTTCTTTTGCTTTTACATTTTTTTCATACATTACATTCTGACTGAAGTTTCCCCTCCCTCCCCTTTTCTCAGTCCCTCACCCCACAATATCCACTCCTCCATTTCCCCTCAAAAAAGAGCAGGCTTCCCAGGGATATCAACCAAACATGGTATAATATGATACAATAAGACTTGGCATTTGTTCCTGATTTTAGTGGAATTGCTTCGAGTTTCTCTCCATTTAATTTGATGTTGGTTCTAGGCTTGCTGTAAATTGCCTTTATTAATGTTTAGGCATCTGTCTTGTATCCTGATCTCTTCAATCTTTTTTAACATGAAGAGGTATTAGGTTTTGTCAAAGGCATTTTCAGCATCTAATGGTGCTGATGATCATGTGATTTTTTTCTTTCAGTTTGTTTCGTTGAAAAATTTTCATAAGTTGAACCATCCCTGAATCTCTGGGATAAAGTATACTTGATCATGGGGGATAATCTCTTTAATATATTCTGTTCTTGGATTCAGTTTGTCAATATTTAATTGAGTATTTTTGCATCGATATTCATGAAGGAAATTGGTTTGTAATTTTCTTTGCTTGTTAAATCTTTGCGTGGTTTGAATATCAAGGTGACTGTGGCCTTATAAAATGAATTTGGCAGTATTCTGTTTTTATTTTGTGAAATAATTTGAGGAGTATTGGCAAATTCTGTGCTAAAGTCATCTGACCCTGGGCTGGCTTGCTTGCTTTCTTTCTTTCTTTCTTTCTTTCTTTCTTTCTTTCTTTCTTTCTTTCTTTCTTTCTTTCTTTATAGTTGGGAAATTTTTAATAACTACTTGTATTTCCTTAGGGGTTATAAGTATATTAAAATTGTTTATCTGATCTTGACTTAACTTTGGTGAATGATTTCTGTTAAGAAAGTTATCAATTTCTTTTAGATTTTCCATTTTTTGGTGGAGTACCAATTTTTTAAAGTATGATCTAATGATTCTTTGGATTTCCTTCATATTTTTTGATATATCCCTTTTTGACTCTGATTTTGTTAGTTTGGATATTTTCTCTGTGCCTTTTAGATAGTTTGAATAAGGGTTTTTCTATCTTGTTAATTTTCTCAAAGAATTAGCTCCCTGTTTCTTTGATTTTTTTGTATTGTTCTCTTTATTTCTATTTTATTGATTTCAGCTCTCAGTTTGATTATTTTCTGCCCTCTGCTGCTCTAGGATGTGTTTGCTTCCTTTTGTTATTGAGCTTTCAGGTATGCTCTTAAGTTGCTAGTATGAGATGTCTCCAATTTCTTTATGTAAACACTTTGTGAACTTTCCTCTTAGCATTGCTTTCATTGTGTTCCTATGGTGTACATTCATTTTCATTGAATTCTAAGAAGTCTTTAATTTCTTTTTTTTACTTCTGCCTTGACCAAGAAGTCATTAAGTAGAGAGCCGTTCAATTTCCAAGTGTTT
Source organism: Microtus pennsylvanicus (assembly GCF_037038515.1). Classification (NCBI taxonomy): domain Eukaryota; kingdom Metazoa; phylum Chordata; class Mammalia; order Rodentia; family Cricetidae; genus Microtus; species Microtus pennsylvanicus. The sequence goes on from NC_134601.1 coordinate 50,720,209, forward strand.
GTAGGCTTTCCGTTATTTCTTCTGTTGTTGATATCCAGCTTTAATATGTGGTGTTCTGATAGGATACAGAGAGTTATTTCAACTTTCTTTTATATGTTAAGATTTGCTTTGTGGTTGAGTATGTGATCAATTTTGGAGAATGTTCTATGAAGTACTGAGAAGAAGGTGTTCTCTTTTGTGTTTGAGTGAAATATTTCTATAGATATTAGTTTGGTCATTTTAGTTCATAACTTTTGTTATCTCCAGTATTTGTTTAGCTTTTGGCTGGATGGCCTGTACATTGGTGAGAGTAGGGTATTGAAGTATCCCACTATCAATGTGTGATAATTGATATGATTTAACATCTCATAGTATTTCCTTTACAAACTTGGATGCCCTTGCATTGGGGGCATAGATGCTAAGAATTGAAATATCATCTTGGTGGATTTTTCCTTTGATGGGTATGAAGTGTATTTTCCCATCTCTTCTGATTAATTTTTGGTTTGAAGTTTATTTTGACAGATAATAGAAAGACTATTATCAGTTTGTTTCTTAGGTATATTTGCTTGGAAACTCTTTTTCTAAGGTAATGTCTATCTTTGATGTTGAGATGTGCTTCTTGTATGTAGCAGATACAATGATGGATACTGTTTTTACATCCATTCTGTTAGTCTGTTTCTTTTTATTGAAGAATTGAGTTCATTGATATTGAGAGATATCAATGACCAATGATTGTTAATTCCTGTTATTTTGCTGTTGTTGTTGGTAGTGGTGATGGTAGTGTGTATGTGTGTGTGTTTCTCTCTTCTTTTGGTTTTGCTAATGTGAAGTTATGAATTTCTTGTGTTTTCATGGGTGTAGTTAACTTCCTTGGGTTGGAGTTTTCCTTCTAATACATTCTGTATGGCTGGATTTGTGGATAGATATTGATTGATTAAATTTGACTTTATTGTGGAATATCTTGTTTTTTCCATCTATTGTGACTGAAAGTTTTTCTGGGTATAGTAGTCTGGGCTGGCATCTGTGGTCTCTTAGAGTCTGCATCACATCTGTCCAGGGCCCTTGAGTCTCCACTGAGAAGTCTGGTGTAATTCTAATGGGTCTGCCTTTATATGTTATTTGGCCTTTTTCTCTTGCAGCTTTTGATATTCTTCTTTGTTCTGTGTGTTTAGTGTTTTAATTATTGTGTGGTAAGGGAACATTTTTGTTTGGTCCAATCTATTTGGTGTTCTGTAAGATTTTTGTACCTTTATAGGTATGTCTCTCTTTTGGTTAGGAAAAATTTCCTCTATGACTTTGTTAAAAAATATTTTTTTGGCCTTTGAGCTAGAAATCTTCCCTTCTATTCTTATTATTCTGGGTTTGGTCTTTTCATAGTATTCCAGATTTCCTGGATGTTTTGTGTTTCACATTTTCTTTGACTGATGTATCTGTTTCTTCTGTAGTGTCTTCAATGCCTGAGATTCTTTCTTCCATCTTTTTTTGTTCTGTTGGTGATTTTTGAGTCTGTAATTCTTGCTCACTCACTTATATTTTCCATTTCCAGAATTCTCTCCGTTTGGATTTTATTTATTTCTTTCATTTCTACTTTCAGGTATTGAACAGTTTTATTTGTTTTTTTAATTGTTTGTTTTTTCTTGGCTTTTTAAAAGGAATTTATTCATTTCCTCCATTTTTTTGTCTTTTCCTCTTTTTCTTTAAAGGATCTATTCATTTCTTTTTTAAGGGCCTCAATCATCTTCATAAAGTTGATTTTAAGTTCATTTCCTTGTGCTGCCGTTGTGTTGAAGTATTTAGGACTTGCTGTAGTAGGAACACTGAGCTCTGGTGGTGACATATTGTCCTGGCTGTTGTTGGTTGTATTCTTACACTGGTGTCTAGACATCTAGGTTTTTATGTCAAGGTGAAAATTTCTGAGTTTGTCTTTGTTCGATGGGTATTTTGTTCCTTGGTTTCTGTTTCCTTTCTGGTCTTCTGGCCAGGGTGGCCTGTGGTTGAGTAGAGTACCTCTATCTGACTTGGGGGCTGAACTTCTGATGACCACAGTGGCCTGTGGTCAAGTAGGGGGTTCTCTGTTTGAGCAGGGGTTCTATCAGATGACATGGTCTCTACTGGAGCAGAATGCATCATTAGAGTTGTGGGTAGATCAGGTGGTAGTAGTGGCCTCTTTGTGAGCTGCGGTTCTGGTGGTGGGCATGGTTTCTAGTGGAGCAGAGGGCTTTCATCCACGTTGTGGGCAGGCCAGTGGTTTGGCCCTCTGGTGTGGCCTCTGGTGGATTTTCTGATGGAGTTGTGGTAAGTTCAGAGGTTCTGCCAGCTTGGCTGCAGAGGATTTTCTATGTTTGGCTTACCACTTCCACTTCTTAATTTTCTGCTGCCTTAATTTAACAGTTTGACCATTGATTGTGGCTATCTTGAGGAATACATTAATTTTAAACATTTCTTTAGATGTAGGAAGTTTTGGGTTTCTTGTTTGAAAGAGAATTTGGAGTCTTCAGAGGAATGAAAAAGATAACTGGAGACAGTTAAATTTTAGCCTGTGGCTAATTCTTAAGGAGGAATAGCAATTGCTGATTTTATAAAATTTTAATCTGTTATAATCTGTGTGCTGTAGGCATATCCTGTTAAATCATTGTGATATCAATTTCATAAGCATAGTAGTAGTATTTTGAAGCAAAGATAAAAAGTATTAAACATTTTTCAGTGTTCTGGGTGATTACCCACAAAACTAAAATCAGTGATTTTTTTTGAAAATGCATAACTGATTTAACCACTTGAGAGGCAGAGGCAGAGGCAGAAGGATTACTATACATTTGATAGTGTCCTTAATGATGCAGTGAGTTTCTAGGTCAGTCAGAGATGCACAGTAAGACCCTGTCTACAAATACAACAAAGCAAAGCTAAACAACAAATAAGAAAATCTGCTGTCTATCCAGTATGAGAAAACATGAACTTGGGGGGAGTTTTGTACCTTATAAAGATTCACAAAAGGTTTTCTTTGGGTTGTGAACTTTTTGGGTTGGATTACTCTCAGGTGCTTGTGATAAGTGATGATACTTGGGGAGGCTTTTTGTCGTGAAGCTTAGAGTAGAAAATACTCCAGGCACTTTGAAGGGAGAGTCCATGGATGCCACTATATCTCCCAGGAAACACAGATCAAACACTGAGTGTGTGGTACACAATAAAGGACATTTTAGCTCCAAATGACAACTGTGTCATTATTGAGGAGCCGAATTCCCATGTGTTCACAAGAGAGTTTTTTTAAAGTGGTATTTTATACATATGTCTTTAGAAACATGACTGTTACACTAATACTCTGAAAACCTCGACTCTAATCATAGTTCTGTCAAAACAATTATGAACGTGACATCAGGCACCATTTAACTTTCTGAGCCTCAATGAATTTTTCTATGAGATGGGGAAACATTCTGCTTTTACATATGAGGCATTGGAGACAGAAGGACAACGAAGGAAGAGAAGGGAAGCAGATCACTGATATCATCCAGTAAATACCGTGTCATTAACTTTGCTAATTGATTATTTCATATCATGGAATTAGCTGAGATATTCATAGAGACTTTGCAAGTGATAGCTTGTAGATGAAGATGTTAGGAAGGACAAGGTATATGACACTTTCCCAAGTCACAAGCAGAATTTCAGCCCCTCTGGCTTCTTTACTCAAATTCACTAAAAGTTTGCTACAGAGCTATTGCTAAGTCAAGGACTCTTATTCTTATTTTTCATTTATTTTGAGAAACTATGCATGGAGATGAGAATATGAAAATATCTCTGCAGTTATTTTCAGGGCTCCAAAGAGGAAAGCAGTTAGGTTCTACAGCAGTTAGAAGGACTCACATGTAGAATGCAAGGTCATCTTGTGTGGTGGTACATACTTACTTAATGCCTGCAATCCCAGCACTCAGGAGGCAGAGGCAGGAAGGATTGCCAAGAATCTCAGGCCAGCCTGGTTTAAACTGAAAGTTTGAGGCCAGTCAGGGTTGCACAGTGAAATGCTGTCTCAAAGAAAGAGAAAGGGGGCGTGTAGCAGCAGTAAGGAAGGAAACTAAGAGACCAAGGCCCGCTCAGTGTTTAGCTCACTTTTTTTTTAATCAACCTACTCACTACAGATAGGACTGACTAACTTGTGGGATGCAGAGCATATAACACTGGACCCCTTGTTCAAACATCATTAAGAATTCTATGGCAGAGAAAGCAAAGGAACTACACAAGTCACACTCATGAGGGCAGTACTTGCTCTATATGAGAACGGTCTGGTGTAGAGCAGGTCCTCCTCAGTTTCCTAGGCTATTGACTTCAGTCACCAGAGAGCAAGTTTATTCACTAAGCTCATGAGTCCCTGAGGGTCAAAAGTAAAAGAAGGAACTTAGGCTAGGGAAGCCACCAATAGCTCCTTGCTGCTTCTGTTGACCTCCCTTAGGACATAGTTCTGATCTCAAGAGGAGTTTTAGGGTACAGAGAAAAAGGAAATTCATTGGGCTGTTCTCTGTCTTGGCAAGAGGCCAGTCAAGGATGTTAATATACTGATCTTGGGTGCCGGCCAGCATGGGGTAGGGGATTATTCTATGATCCTGTTTACTACACTGGGGAAGGTCTGTGGAGGAACTTTAAAACCAAACCAAACCAAATAACTCTTTATCTTCTACAGTCTAAAGAGTACTGTTAAGACTTTTTATCAAATTGTCGAAGAATTTTCTAGTGATGATGACGGTATTATAATAATGAAGACAATAATCATGATGATAATGACAATGATTGCTGATACTTACTTTTTCCTAATGTTAGGTATTCGGGTAAGTGCTTTAGATGTACGGTCCCACTGAACCCTTTCAACAAACAACTTTTTGAAGTAAGCATTATAAATATGCCTAGATTCAAGAAAAATAAAATTAGAAGCATTTCATACAAATATGAAAAGAAAGAGATTCATAAAAACATCTATCAAAGAAAAGATGTTAAATGGAAAGTAATTATACAGTTCCCATTATTAACAAGTTAGAACGTGCACTGATTTTCATCTTTTTAAAGATACTTTCCTTATTCTAAACTCTTTTGTATACAAAATTGTTTCTAAAATGCTCTGTATAATGTATGATGTCTCAATAAAAGTTGTCTTGAATAAATTAATGAATGAGAGATTTCATGGTCTCACTCAACATTTAAATTTTCTTGACTCTGGGTGTAGTGATACTTGCCTGTAAATCCAGCGCTCCCAAGGCAGGAGGCAGCAGTATTAGAGCACAAAGCTATCTTGGGCTACCAGAGTAAATCCTAGGTTATTGTAGATTATACAGCTAACCCTGTCTCAAAGTAGAAAGGAAAATTGTTTCATGAATATACTGTAATCTCTCTCTCTCTCTTTCTCTCTCTCTATCTCCCTTCTTCCCTCCCTCCCTCCCTCCTTCCCTCCCTCTCCCTTCCCCCCTCTTTCTCTCTGAGTATGGGTGTACATGCATGTATTTGGGTGTGTGTACCTGCCCAGATGCCAGAGAACAATGTCAGGTGTCTTCCCTTGTTATTCTTCACCTTAATTTTTTTTGTTTCTTTTTTCTTTGAGACTGGGTTTCTCTGTGTAACTCTGTCTGCCTGTTTTGGAACTCACTCTTTAGACCAGACTGGCTTCAAACTCATAGAGATCCTTCTGCCTCTGCCTCCAAAGTGCTGGGATTAAAGGCATGCACTACTATGCCCAGCCACCTTAATTTTTAAGACAGTGTCACTCATTGAATCTAGAGTTTACTGGTTCAGTTAGATTCAGTGACCAGCAAACTCTAGGGAGCTGCCTCTCCTCACTTCCCTTAGTGTTAGAATCATAGGTATGCCACACCAGGCTTTTATTTGGATGTTGAGGATCTGAACTCAAGCCCTCGTATTTACTTGACAAATACTTTTTCATTAAATCAACTAAGCTTTTAAAACTCTTTAATCATGAATTAAGCTGCAAAGCTTTTGAAAACAAAATTTTGTAGCTGGAAAAATGCACTGCCTCATTATTCCAAGTAAATCCTGTTTCTTTCCATGCATTTCATATGGTTATAAACTGAGGCATTATTACCACCATCAAGTGGCCGTTTCCAATAATTGCAGACAAATTACTCAAGCAGGAAGCCACAGTGACCCCATCTATTGACCCTCTCATTTCTCCTCTGACATATTACTTTGGCATTTGATTTATGAATAAAAAATAATGTAATAATCTTCTGTGACTTTTGCTTTAGATTACTTCAAAATCATTTTGAATTAGCAATACTGTCATTAATAAATTGGAGGAAGGTCATTGGTTAAAAAAAATAAAGAAACTGCTTGGCTGACCTTCATATGTTAGAACACAGGTGGGTGGAGAAAACAGAACAGAATGCTGGGAGGAAGAGGAAGTGAGCTCAGACTCAACAGCTCTCCTCTCGGGAGCAGACGCCTCAGAAGAGAAGCCATGCTCTGCTCCAGGGCAGACACACGCGATGAAGCTCTGACCCAGGATGGACGTAGGCTAGAATCTTCCCGGTAAGACCAGTGCTCACAGATTATTAGAGATGGGTTGATCGGGATATCAGAATTAGTCAGTAAGGGCTAGAGCTAAAGGGCCAAGCAGTGTTTAAAAGATTACAGTGTCCGTGTAATTATTTCGGGGCATAAGCTTAAGCTAGCCATGTGGGCAGCCGGGTGCTGGGGACGCAGCCCTGCCGCTCTTATTACTACAGAATGGCGCCCAGACATGTGGACAACTGAATCCACTGAAAGCCTGAGAAAGCTTGGGAAAGAGTAAAGCATGTTTTCTTGGTAGCAGCGATTTTTCGGGTCTGCTCTACTTGCTAGAGGCAAGCAAGCACTCTCATCTAAGAGAGGCTTCCTGACTCAGCTTTAGCTGCAAATCCCTGCAGCTCATTAAGAGGTCCTGCCACTTAATGGCGGTGTTGATGAAAAGCTGAATGCATGCTTTTCGGTTTTCAGCTGTAGCAGAAAAAAAGCTGTGCCGTTTAAAAATGCTGGCTTTCTGGGCCATCCTGCCAGGGCAAAATCTGACTGTTTGAGGCAGGAGAGGACTTGAGTGTTGTCTGTTATAGCTCGCTGGCTGGCAGGGACCTTGAAACGCCATAGAGTTGTGGCTATAAACATGGCTACAGCCAGTACCTCAGCCATGAGGCTGGAAAGCTAAGGAATGGGCTACACTTAGCCGGCAAAGCCACGGCTTTAGTCCTACTGATATTGCTTGGTAAATTAAAGACTCATGTGGTCAAAAAAACCGAGATACAGTAAAGAGAGCGTCAAAGACAAAGAAAAATTTTAAATGATTTACAGTGTTAAAATATATGCAGACTAAAAGTTAAAATTCTTAAAGTAAAAAACAAAAATAAGGAAGAAAGAGAGTAGTTGGGTGTGGTAGTACACACCTTTAATCCCAACACTTGGGAGGCAGAGGAAGATTGACCTCTGTGACTTCAAGGTGTGGCAGCACACACCTTTAATCCCAGTGCCTAGAAGGCAGAGACAAACAGATCTCTGTGAGTTCAAGGTATAGTAGTGTACCTTTAATCCCAATGCCTGGAAGGCAAAGACAGGCGGATCTCTGAGAGTTCAAGGACAGCCTGGTCTACAGAGTTATTCTAGGTCAAAGATACAGAGAACCTGTCTCAAAAAGCAAAAATTTAAAAGTAAAAATAAACGAAATAGAGGTTAAAACAAAGCTGTACAAAGATGGAAAATAGACAGAGAATTTTGATACTGTATGCTATTATGCTCTCTTTGAATTGTTTGAATGCTGAGGAAGGAGCAACAGATGCCAAAAGATATTTGTTTATAAATGCTGCTGAACTAATCCAACATAGATATTTTGAAAATGCCTTGAATTTTAAATTTGGATCTAAGGACATGATGCTTTGGAAAGGAGTTTCTTATTTTGTTTTCACAGAGGATGAGACCCTGTTCATTTCTTCTATTACGATATGGTATGATGGACCACGTACTCCTGAAGGGTTGCTGTGAACATCTTCAGAAAATTGCTTCGCTCAACTGCCAACTGAGATGAAACTAGCACACAGGTTATACCATGAAAGACCTAATTAACGATGCCCCCATTCAGCAGGAAGCAGTTTGGAGAGAAAAAACTGCGCCCATGTTCCCAAATATGGTTTATAAACGTTCTTTAACATTTAAAGGGGGATATGATATAGATATGAATAATTTGTATTAGTATAGATTTTGCTTTATTGATAGAGATTTAAGGTCAATTTTGTTATATGTATATGCATATTTCTGCTATTGATTAAGATATTGTGATTGTGTAGTTCATTAAAAAATGCAATGTATAATTAAGAAATATAAGTTAATGGATAATCATCAGTAATAGTCAAGCTTGTAGTCATGTTAGTTAGATTTTCTAGATATATAGAGATACATTTCAGTTAGATAGACATTCTTCATATCTTTCAAAGACTGCAGAATATGGCATTTAATGTTTTAATAACTTAGGATTTTTCATGACAATGAGACACTCTGCTCCTGGCAGCACCAATCTACTTCAAGAGGAAGATGGGCATCGAAGAGGATCCTTATGGAGTTTGATAGCCATTTGGGCAAGAAACTGTTCTTGCCTGGACTATTGCATAAACTGGACACAGAGAACCCGCAGAGAGAGGACTGCTGAACTTGCCTAAAGGTGAGATGATCTTTCGGGCTTCCTGATTCATGAAAGAGTCTGAGAGACATTCTTCAGGACACAACAGATAATGACTGAACTGACTTTGAAATGTTCTGCTTCATGGAAATGTCTCTGGATACCATGGGCCTGTAGGCCAAAGATGGATGCCCCAACAGTACAGAGAAACTTTGGATGACTGTCCAGGCAGCGAGATGTCTCTGTCATTTCTAGAGTTTGAAAGTTGCTTTTTTCTTGTTTGCTTAGGTAATATTGTATCTTTCTGGAGTCTTTGATGGAGTTAAGAATAGTTAGTTATAGTTATAGTTTTCCTTAGTTATGATAAAGATTATTGTAATTTTTACTTGATAACTGTTTTGTTATATGTAATTATGCTATGTTAAAGTTAAAGCCTTCCTTTGTTTTTGTTTAAACAGAAAAAGGGGAAATGATGGAGGAAGGTCATTGGTTAAAAAAAATAAAGAAACTGCTTGGCTGGCCCTCATAGGTTAGAACACAGGTGGGTGGAGAAAACAGAACAGAATGCTGGGAGGAAGAGGAAGTGAGCTCAGACTCAACAGCTCTCCTCTCGGGAGCAGACGCCTCAAAAGAGATGCCATGCCCCGCTCCCAGGCAGACACACGCGATGAAGCTCCGACCCAGGATGGACATAGGCTAGAATCTTCCTGGTAAGACCAGTGCTCACAGATTATTAGAGATGGGTTGATCAGGATATCAGAATTAGTCAGTAAGGGCTAGAGCTAAAGGGCCAAGCAGTATTTAAAAGATTACAGTGTCCGTGTAATTATTTTGGGGCATAAGCTTAAGCTAGCCATGTGGGCAGCCAGGTGCTGGGGACGCAGCCCTGCCATTCCTATTACTACAATAAATGTATAAAATAATAGGATATATACACTTCTATATTTAATTCATATTTTAAAATGCAGATATTTTATAGTCATATAATCTATTTCAAATTTTATATTAGAACTATAACTTCATAATTTAATTAAACGTTTAACTAATTTTGTTTGATTTAGATTGTGACATTCAAAAAGTAGGGACTCATTTGTCTCTTACTTATTTTATAGCGTAACACTTATAGACTGGCATAACATATATTGTAGAGATAAAAGACATTAGCAATGGAGTTTCAATAAAGAGTCCTTGATTATAACAGCAAAATTTCTTTCTTTTTCTTTTTCTTCCTTCCTTCTTTCTTTTCTTCCCTTCTCCTACTCCTCCTCTCCTCCTCCTCCTCTTCTTCTTTTTGGTTTTTCTAGAGAGGGTTCTCTCCTGGAACTCACTCTGTAGATCAGGCCGGCTTCTAACTCATGATTCTCCTGCCTCCACCTCCTTCAGCAAATCCTACTGACCACACTGGCAGTAACAGCAGTATTTCAAGCATTCTTTTTCATATACTATTGAGACAAAAGAACAGGAATCTACAGTCTTTGAGGATTCTTATAAAAACTTTCACTTATACTTACAGGCCATTTGTTCCATTTATTGACATAATCCCAGCACCTAGAACAATGCCTGGAACATAACATATGCTAAATATTTCTTTTCCTAGTCATTATATGGGCATTTGAATTAATAAAAGCAAGAACCAATGCCATTTTATTTAACTCATCAACAACAATGTAAGGTAGCAAAATGTTCCAATTCTGGAGCTGGCCTTAGAGAGAAGAGATCAAATGTCTAGTTGATCAAGAACATGGCTGCATATTACAGTTAAAGGTGGTCTCCTGAAGTACAGAGCATTATGGGCAAGAGTTGGGGCTGGAACAAGATGGGGAGGACAGGAGAATGCATTGTCCTTCCTGCGTTCTCACTGTCAAAATGTCCCCATTTTCCTCTCTTTTTGTGGGTACTCAGATAAAAGTAGTTGGTATATCCCACAGTGTTCTTGGGGGAAAGCAGTTCTTGCGTTACTATTAAGAGACAGTTGGCAGTTGAGAACTGAAGGTCTGAGGTAGGGTAACATTTCCTGTTTCTGAAGATTATAGAAAGTAGCTGACTGTGTCTGGAGCTGGCCACAGCATGATAAGAGTCTAGGTTGTAAATGTCGACAAAGCGGAAATGGACATCAGCAATTTGCTTCTATACATTATAATGTGGAAAAATCTTGCTTTATGCAATGCTCATGCATTTAAAATTTGAGTGGTAAATGAATTAGGTAAATTTAATCTTATTTTAAATTCAGGACAGGTGCTTGCCACTTAAGGAAACTCTAAAGCAAACTTTTTTTCAAGTAAAATTGGCTATTTTGTCATTTTTATGATTTCCTGAGTGTTGTACTAAAAATAAAACATAGTCTCCTATAATGTAGAGGAAAGATTCCTCGGAATTAAAATGATGGGGTTTTAGAATATTTAGTTTTCAAAACTTCTCTGATACCAAAGCTTGAATAAGGAAGATTCTGGCTCTGTCAAATCTCTGATACTTCAGTTCATTATCATCTCCTAGTGTAGCTCTGAAGCAACAAAAGATGTTCATCAGAGTCCCCTCCCAACCCAAATCACCATTTATTATTTTATTAAAGCGTTGGTTTTACAATGTAAGCTAAAAATCTTTTATATGTGAAAATATTTATAGTGGGAGTTATTGTTTATCAAATACTTGTATAAGCCATTTTCAAAGTGCTCTAATATATTGCCTCATCCAATATGAATAGTTCCCATTCGTGTCATGTATTATAACAGAAATAATAACAATGATAATAATCATTTATTATTTGTTCAGGGTCGCACAGCTCCAAGAGGCAGAGGTGAAATAAAGCTTGGAAAGCAGGAGAATTATTTTTTTCACATGCTTCCGAATCATTCTCTCTCTCTGCCCCTCCTTGTGTGTGTGTGTGTGTGTGTGTGTGTGTGTGTGTGTGTGTGTGTGTCGGCATTCCAACTAGTCTCTGTCTTCTCAAAGGATGGGGAGCAGATAACTGTATGAACTCAATGACTCTTTGGTCAGTAGTGCGCATATACTACAATATACATAAACTTTGGAAAGAGATTTTTTTCTCATAAATCTCTCTCTCTGGACCTTAGCTAAAGTGGATACTTTTCCAGGGGAAGGAGTAATATTTATATGCTTTGTAAAATAATTATTTTTCTGAAAAGTAACCAGAATGCCTGGTAAACTTCATGGTTTCAGATGAGATGAGCTAACATGTGTACTGGTACAACTGTCTCTTTCACTCAAAACCATGAATCAGAACAAGAATTGCTCTGTCAGAGGTCACATTCCCATATCTGTGATTAGTAATCAGGCATTTCCATCTTTTTGGCACCGAGACATGACATCATAAACTGCACAACCAAGCTAGCTGCATTAAAAAATAGCAAAAAAAAAATCCTCATCATGCTTTAAGTAAGTTTATGGTTTTTGTGTTAGGTCATGTTCATAGCAAGGCTGGGGTGTATACTGACCAAGGCATGTAGGTTGATTGGATCTCAAATCTCATCATGCCTATTTGCATAGTGAGTTCAGGAATACACACTTCACAAGGCTATCAGGAGGATTGAATAACCAAGCTAGCTGCATTAAGAAATAGCAAAAAAAATCCTCATCATGCTTTAAGTAAGTTTATGGTTTTTGTGTTAGGTCATGTTCATAGCCAGGCTGGGGTGTATACTGACCAAGGCATATAGGTTGATTGGATCTCAAATCTCATCATGCCTATTTGCATAGTGAGTTCAGGAATACACACTTCACAAGGCTATCAGGAGGATTGAATGAGATCAAGGACCTGACCTCCATCAATGTTCAGTGTTGTTATGTGTAATTGTTGTCAGTCCCTAACATAACTGCAAATTTTAGCCTGGTTCCCTGGAGAATTGCTGTGGATTCGGAGGGCTCTGGGAGACCATTTTGCTAAGTTGGAGACAGCAACACAGGCATTTTCTTTACAAATTCTGTCAGCATTTGAGTTTCTTTAGCCCTGGCAAGCCATGGCTTCCTGTTTTGAAAACAAAGAAAAATGTATTTTGCAAGGGAGAAAACACCTTTAAAGGATTAGAAAACTACTCCGAGGCCTTAGTAGACAGAAAGTAGCTCTTACAGAGCAGGGCTGTGGTGCTGACTGAAGGGAAGCATTGTCAATGCCAAGAATTAGATTCTCTTGAATGGAAAATCAGGATTGCACGAGACAGAGATTGCTGGGCCCGTGGGGAGGGAGAAGGAAAGTAGGGAGGTGCAAAAGGTTTGCCAAACGGCTGTGGAGCACACATTGTGCCAGTCCAGAAACCACCTGCCAAATGAAAGCTTCAGCCTCTCTTACTCACTGTCGCTCTGCCATAATGAATGCATTTTTGATTAGCTTTCCTGATTGCTTGTTCTCCATGTATACAGCATAAGACAGAATAGCAGGGTCTGGGGATTAGGGTTAAGATTTTAGAGGCAAAAAGGTTGTGGGAAGCTTTCGTTATCTTTTCTTTTTTTTTCTCTTCTCACCTGCTCCTCGGTGTGCAATGAGATAACGGTGGCTTTTTCTTTCTTTCTCTGACAGCAACGGGGAAGCCAGAACCTTGCCCCCACCTCCATCAGTGCTGTTGCTGGGAAATAAAAGAAGTGCCAGAGGGACAGGCAGCCACGCTAAAGCTGCCATGCACTGTACTCTGAGTTTTTGTAGCATTTAACTCACCCCCTCAATGGCAGGACATGAACGTCTTTGCATATATTGAAAAAGAAATTATGCTTTTGATTTCCTAGATACATTATAAGTATTTACCAAGAGACGAGAATTAGGTGGGGAAATAGGTTTTAGGCTTAGAAGGCATTGTCTCTAAAGATTTAGTGCAATTTGGATAGGAACACGAACTTTGGGAAGGAAAAACACAAGTTATCAATTTTAGAATGATTTCCTCCCTGGTGCTATGAGAGCTGGAATTCAATGTTTATAATCAAATGAATCTTAAAAAAATACATCGGTATAGCAATTTTTATATTGCATTTTCTATGTGAATAGGCTATTAAGCTTTTTCCTCTTTTGTTGTTCTAGTTGCTGTCCTGGGCTTGGCATTCTACAAGGACTAATGTCTTCCTAACAAGTTGCAGGGTAAATAAATGCCAGACTCATCGATGAATGTCAATCCAGTCTGTTGCTGAATGACCCTGTCTAGAGCAAATATCATTTTCTTCTTGAGTAAAAATGCAGGGCTTGGCAGCTGTTTGTATACATGGATCAGATCTAACCCTACATCTAGGCAGAGTGAGGGAGTGCTTCCTTTGATGGAGTGTGATTTGAATCACTGCTAATGGTTGCTCTCTGCTCCCCTCTTAACCTGACCTCTAGACCGTGTACTTTCTGAAATTCTCATTTTATCCCACTTCTTTGGGAGGCCCTCTATCAAAATGTCTGTGGTGCCCATATTTGGTATAGTCTTCCCATTATTTCTCCATCATGACACATGGTCAAGTCCTCTGAATGTGAGTCAGTAAGTCTAGAAACTCTAGTGACTTTGACATGAGCCTGAAAGAAATTAGTGGCTGAGTCCACTACTAATCTAGGTACACAACACCACCACAGTTTTACAAAGATAAATATGGCATTGATCACCAAGACTGGGAAACTTCTGAGTTTAGAGGGGAACACTATTAGTTATTAAGATGAGATATCAAACAGATCATCCAATCTGGGAAGTTTCATCCCAGTCAACCATGCTTTAATCAAAGCGAGTTTTTCCAAATAGCGCCACTGAGACTGGAAGTCTGAGACATGCACCTTTGTAGTCTGTTTGTTCCATTAGTCCATTTCTTTATCTTCTATTTATTCAGTTATTATCACCCACAATTGTTTCCCCAACCTCCATTTCATAGACTGAAAGACAGATAAGAGCCAAAATGATGCTCGTCCACATCCCATGTTTCCAGTAGAAGTAAACAATCAGGTAGTACATTGTCCATTTGTGACCTGGAGGATAAATTGTCAGTCTTTAAATTCCTTTTTGGTATATTCCTTAACTGTTGTATCCCTCCTTTTTCTATATCTTCTCAGTGCACAGTTTCCTTTCATGTCTGGATTTTTTTTCCTTTTCTCATATTCATTAAGGTTTAAATATTCTCAATTTATTTTAATTTCTAAGGAATTTACTTTTTGCAGGAAATTTAATATATTCACTTCCCTAGGCAGTGTGTTCATATTTATACAATGGACTTCTAGAAGCATAATTATGTTAAAGAAACGAAGAAGCGATAAACATGGGAATTCAGGCACCTTGGCAACCAGGGTTGCTCATTTGAATAGAAGATACAGTCAGTATTCCAGTATAGTCTGGCTGGTATCAATCAGGCCTGTCTTTGTCAGGGCCTTCAAATTTGGATAAGTTATAATGTATTTTGACAAGACTACTGCCAACATCTAGGTGACATGCTCTATGGAATTGTGCCATCATCTTAGATTGACTTGAATTTGAGATTAAGTAGTACAAAATCTTCTCTTAATGGTTAAACCTGACAAAAGAGTAAAAAAGTCAAATAATCCAGATTTGTGCCTGAGGTGCTCCAGGCAGGAACATGAACTCACTTTAAAGTGGTTGAAGTCCAGAAATGATTGCCTTCTTTTGGGAGTAGAATTGCCTTTTGTCTGCTTGGGATGAGAAAGCATTGATTTCCCAGAGGATGGACAAGACCTATTAGATATAAAATTCCCAGCCCTTCATTTTAGGAACTTCCTCATGTAGATCTCTTTGAAAATAAGGTTTCAAACTTAAAGTGTATATACTCATTAGGAAATCAGTTTCAAAGGACAATTATAATTGGTTTTTTTTTTGTCTTGCTTGTAAAGGATATCACTACTATTGTTGTATCCTAAACCAACAAACCAACAGAAAGCTGAAAATTCAACAACTTTTTTTTTTTATAAAATATATGAGAAGAGTAAGATTCAGGGCAAATTACTCCTCCAATTATTGGAAAGGCAAGAGTCATAATCTATAGGAACAGAAACACGAGAGCTGAAAGCTCTGTGGGAAACAGTGCCTAGGGTAGAAAAGTCTAACAATAATTGGCAAATTACTGGAGGCTTAGTGTAGGCAAGTATGAGAGTTGAAAATTCCAGAAAAACTTAATTATACGGTACTTCTACAGTTTGATGAGTTTTATCAGCATATAGCCTGTGTGGAGGAAAGGGAATACACAATTTCAGCTATCTTTTGCTGTCTTATTCTATGTAAAGGGGAACTCCTATGAAGCACTGGGAAAGTTCACTTTGGGGGGACAGACACACTGCAAGACTGAGATCTGATCAGAACACTACAGTGCTTCTTCTCCTCCATATCATATAGCTGTGTTGCTATAAATCCTATTTATTATGGTTCTTTTTTTCTATGTCCATTTTTTAAGAGTAACAAAAAACATCGAGGCATACTGAGGGCAGATTATACATTTGAAGAGACTGAGCAATTAGCAGTACCAGATTCAGATATATTAGGAATACTGAGAAATTCACCAGGAATTTAAAAGAAAGCTATGATTAATATATTAAAGGGTTTAGTGGAAAAGTACAGATTATGTAAAAATAGCTGGATAATACAGAGAGATGAACTTTTCTAGGGAGGAATGAACAAGAAACGGGGAGACAAAGAGTGTTTTCTAGTAAACTCATTCTCTGTAGTAGACTGGACCTTGCTCAGGAGAGAAGCTCTATACATGAGGCCATGACATTCAAAATTTCAAAAACAAGAAGGAGAAAGGATAGGTGGAGGAAGGGTAGAGGAGGAAGGATAGGAGGAGAAAGGATAGGAGGAGGAAGAGGAGGAGAAGAAAGGGGAGGTGTGATTGTTTCATGGTAGGGTAACTATAGAAATTATATTGTACATTTCTTAAAAAAATTAGAAGTAGGATTTTTGAAAGTTTTCACCATAAATAAATAATAAATATTTAAATAGATATGTTTATTGTAATTTGAATGTTAGACACTTTATTTTTTTCACATTCAGTTATGCATAGATTTAATCAGATTTTCATTTCTTCATACTCCAACAAAGCAGCTAATAAAATTTTACATTTATTTACACATAGAAAGGGGGTTATATGTATAATGCCTTAACATTAGAATAAGGATTGTTCATCATTCACTGCTCTCTCTCTCTCTCCCTCCCTCCCTCCCTCCCTCCCTCCCTCCCTCCCTCCCTCTCTCTTTCCCTCCCTCCCTCCCTCCCTCCCTCCCTCCCTCCCTCCCTCTCTCTGTGTATGTGTGTGTGTTTCTCTGTCTCTGTATGTGTGTGTATATGTGTATGCAGGTGAACGTGCATACAGAGGCTTCCTCTGTCAGTATCCACTGTATCCTCTGTCAACAGGATCATCTCTCACTAAATCTGGAGCTCACTGTTCTTTCTGGGTAGGCTGGCAGCCAGCAAGCCCACAGCAACTCCACCATCTCCCCACTCCTCAGCACTAGGGTAACCATGCAAACCATGACTCTCTGTTTATGTGGGTCCTGGGGATCTAAGCTCAGATTCGCATGCTTGTCAAGGAAGCATCCATGTCTGCTGAGTCATCTCCCCAACCGGGTAATATGTACATCTTGATGACACAGGTCAGGGTGACCAGATACCTCAGTCGGTAGAATACAGCAGTCTTAATGGCATACATGTACTTGTTTAATTATATGTCACATAGAAAAGTATTAAAAAAAAACCATTTTTTTTAAAAAAAAACTATAAGAGCAAATGTTATTAAAGATTTCTTACTGAAAATCTAACTGGAGGTCCAGTGAGGTGGCTCAAATGGATAAAGGTGCTTGCCACCAAGCCTGATAACCTAAGTTCGTTCTCCAGGACCCTCATGGTAGAAGAAGGGAAATGGCTTCTGCAAGGCATCCTTTGACCATCACATCCACACTGACTCTTGTATATGCACACTGACATACACACAGATGAATTTAATAATAAAACTAGCTGGAGTGGTTTTACACATGTCCAACAAAGAAATATATATTAAAAAAAATTAAGTCAAGAAGTATTTTACATACTTCTAATTTTTGTTTTTGTTTTTCTGTTTTTTTTTTTGTTTTTTGAGACAGGGTTTCTCTGTAGCTTTGGAGTCTGTTCTGGAACTAGCTCTTGTAGGCCAGGTTAGCCTCAAATTCACAGAGATCCACCTGCTTCTGCCTCCCGAGTGCTGGGATTAAAGGCGTGAACCACCACCACCCAGTGGTATTTATATTGTTAACAAGGAGCTAAGAGAACGCTAAGACTGGTGATGATATGGGGAAATCAGAGTCCTCACATACAGCTGGTGACAACAAATATTCAATAGGCCCTGGCAGTAGACAGCCAATTGAGGCTATGTCAAGTCACAGCCACAGGAGGCCCTGGGAGTACTTTTTGAAGCTGGGTGAGCACACACCTAGGACATAACAATTCCATCCTATGTCCTACAGAAGCTATTGCCCAGTTATAAGAAGAGATTGAAGATGATGAACTATAAAATTCATTGCTTCAATAGAGGAGTTAGACAACAAAGATGTTCATCCAAATAGAAACTGTGACTACAACAGAATACTCTAGAATATTTAAAAGGATCTAGCTCTATGCTTGGTGATATGGTAGCTACAAATACTACAATTTTGAGCCAAGAAAGCAAGGAACCAAGTAAGATTTAAAGCACAATACTATTTAGATAGGTTTTTAGACATTTTAAACAGATATCCAACACTGCATTATAGCTTACTGAGATGTGCTGATTTTATGTATTAATTGTCAATGAAAATCGCCTTTAATAGAGAATAAAAGATAAATATTTTGTGTGATGAAGATGAGGGAATTTGGTGCCAATAGATGTGCTTTGAAGGCATTATTAATGAATTTCTTGACAAGAAGGGAGATGTTGACTAAACTATGTAAAGGGAAGGGCAAGACATCATAAAATGAGTAAGTAAAGACAAAATTATTTATTTTTAAAAGTTTTTTATTATTTATGATGACATATACTAGATTGTTCAAAATAGTAGTGATGATTTTATTCCATTATTTCTTTTATATAAAGAAATCTTTATATACATATAAATGTATATCAAGATGTTATATATATATATATATGCACACTTATGTATGTTTGTGTATAAGCCAAAGAAATATTAGCAATGGCACAAAGAAAAGGAGATTAGAAACATGGTATCACCAATGAAATAGGAGAGTGTTAGTTGAAGGTAAACTTGGTTTAGTTGTAATGTATATTATAAACTGCACCAACCATGAAAATGCTTTAAAAAATTATAATTAATATGCTAAAAATGAAAGAAAATTGAATTATAAGATACCCAATTAGATCCACAAGAAGAAAATGATAGAAGACAGAAATATAAAAATTAATAAATGCAATAAACATTATGGTGATGATTAATTAAACTACAGAAATATCACCTGACATTTCAGTGATATAAATATGCTAGTAAAATGGTAAAGATTATGAGAGTGGATCAAAAATTAAGATATCACTATGCCATATTTTCTTTATCCGTTCTTTGGTTTAGGGGCATCTGGGTTGTTTCCAAGTTCTGGCTGCTACAAATAATGCTGCTATGGACATAGTTGAGGAGGTTTCCTTGTGGTATGATTGAGCATCCTTTGGGTATATGTCCAAGAGTGGTATTGCTGGGTCCTAAGGTAGACTGATTACCAATCTTCTGAGAAACTACTTTCCAGAGTGGTTGTACAAGTTTGTATTCCCACCAGCAATGGAGGAGTGTTCCCCTTAATCCACATTCTCTCCAGAATAATTTATCATTGGTGTTTTTGATCTTAGGCATTCTGATTGGTGTAAGATGGTATCTTCTATGATACAGTGGAGGACTGTTTGTGACATCCTTATCCATAGTTGCCAAAGTTTGAAATTAAGCAGTATGTCTTTCATCAAGCGAATAGCTAGATAATCTGTGTACATCAAAACTGAGAAAATATTTTTCGGCAGTAAAAAATGAAGTATCAAGCGATGAAAACATGAAGGAAAGCCCAATCCACATTAGTAAGTGAAGAGGCCAATTTGAAAAGCTTATGTGCCTTATGAGTCCAACCACACGACATTCCGGAATAGGAACGGCCATAGAAATAGTACCAAGATCAGTTTCTTGTGGGGGTTGTGTAGGGGAAATGAATAATTATAGAACAGAGGAATTTTAGGGTGGTGAAACTACTCTGGTATAAGATATTGATAATGGGGAGGTTGTGTGTATGGTGGGAGACAGTCAGTCTAAGATAATGCTGTGTTATGACTTAGGTTTTATATTAATCTAAATACTGCTCTATAAAGTCTATTGGTTAAAAATTGAACTCATTCATTATTTAGCATTTGAGAATATGTACAACAGTACAAATGAAAATTTCCCTTGATTCCTTTTGGTATTATTTTATATCTGACTAGTTAGTCTCTTCTTCTTTCTCCTTATCCTCCTTCCCCCTCTTTCCTTTTTTAAAAGCATGCATACGTGTATCACTGGCTTCATACAACAAAAACTTGCTTTAATACTCATAGTATATCATATATGGTCAAAGAGAATAGGCATCATAAACTATTATGGACCCAAGATGACAGATCTTTTCAACACACATTTCCATGATAGTTAAGGCAGGACATTTATTTTTATCTATCTATCTATCTATCTATCTATCTATCTATCTATCTATCTATCTATCTATCCATCTATCAATTATCTCTATAGTGACACATTGAACAAAGTTAAATACGAAACAAAACTTTTGTTAAGACATCCACTTTGATTTTTATTTTTGAAAAAAATTGGTATTTTATTTAGTTATATTTCTTATATTGAAAATAGACTTCTTTTCAAACAATATATTCTAATTATGGTCTCCCCTTTCCCTTCCATCCTGATCCATGCTGTCGCTCTTTAGAAAACAGCATCTAAGGCAGGGCTATATATGAACTCATATTGTTTATGAGAAGCATGGGAATTTTAAAATATCATACTCTACAAACTATTGTACAGCTTGCATTTAAATTATCTGTATGCACATACAATATGCACTATGAATGTGTGATGTGTGTGGTCTATTCCCATGCTATGTGTGGCAAGGCCATAGGAGTACACTGGGTGTCATGCTCTACTGTTTTTTTGCCTTATTTCATTCAGAGACAGGTGTGTTACTGAACCTGGGGCTCACTGTTCCAGCTAGAGTCACTGACTGGTAAACCTTGTTCATCAAACCCTGCCTCTGCCACCCTACAGTGCTAGGGCTATAGATGCATGTGTCAGCACATTTGACTTTTTATATAGGTGCTGGTGATCAAACTTAGGTCCTCATACTTGGACAGCAAGCACTTTTAACCAATGTGTCATTCCCAGCCCTCAACAGATATTTTAAACAATATGTTTAAAGTTGCATTCTATGACATTTGCACATCACATAAGGCAGTTTTAAATAGCTGTGTGATTTATAATTGGCTGGTGTCTTAGGGTTACTATTGCTGTGAAGAGACACCATGACCACGGCAACTCTTATAAAGAAAACATTTAATTAGGACTAGCTCACAGTTTTAGAGGTTTAGTCCATTATCATCACGGGAGGGAGCATGGTGGCAGACAGGAAGATGTGCTAGAGCTGAGAGTCCGACATCTTGAAGGCAACAGGAAGTTGATTGAAAGTCACACTGAGGGAAGTTTGAGTAAAAGAGACCTCAAAGCCCACTCCCACAGTGACATGCTTCTTCCAACAAGGCCTTATCTCCTAATAGTGCCGTTCCCTTTCAGGACCATTTTCTTTCAAAACACCACAGTTGGTTTATTAAAATTTTTGGTGTGCTAGAGATTGAACCCAGGGCATCATGCTAGGCAAATATTCTCAAAAAGCCAGATATATCATCCTACAATATTTTATTTAACCAATACCTCATTATTTAAGTTTATTCCAATATTTTACCACAGCGATGTTGCAATGTAAATCTTTTAACATACATCTCTGCTCTCATTTGTTGTATTCAGTTGAATTACACTTCTGAATACAGTGTTACAGAGTCAAAGAACAGACTATGAACTCTTTCTACTTATTATTAAATTTCCTTATTGTGTGTGTTCCTATAAGCAGTGTTTGAGAATATTCAGGTCTATAAATCTTATCAATTCTGGCTATTCTTTATGCTTGCTAAATTTTCTCAATAAGCAGTCATGTTGGTTTTACTTGAATTTGTCATTATTTAATAGAAAGATTGATCATTTTTATGTCTTTTAGCCATTCTTATTTTGCGATTTGCCTCCTTGTGCCCTCTGTACTTGTTTTGGTGCTAATATACCAACCTCAATAGTTCACTCCTATTTAGCTCCTACTCACAGTCATACTTCTTTTTTCCTTTACCCTTTTGAGCTCAAAAAGCCTAACAGTAACTAAGGCAACGAAACATGCTAGGTGTTTGGACTCTAAAACAGTAGCAATAAGCATCTTGAAATCTTCCACAGCAGCTTTTAGCAACTCTGTATGGGTCTAAAAATTGATGCTGTATTATTCATTCCAAGTGTCTATCAGGGCACAATGTCTTTAGTCACACATGCTTTTCTAGATGTTTGTAGCATTATGCAGAAGGCAGGGCAGCTGCATTCTATGTGTATGATGTCACATGGAGTTGTGCAGTGTATTTGCCATACAAGGGTTTGAGGGTGTGCCCCCCTGAGGGTGGCTCATAACTACCTCTGACCAATTCAAATACTCATGAGCTCTACTCCATTCATGGCTACTTGAGTTCTAGATGCAAATTGAGCTGGGTGTGGGGGAAGACACCTTTAGCCCCAGCAATTAGAAGACAGAAGCCAGTGGATCTCTGTGAGGTCAAGGCCAGCCAGACTTATGTGAGACCATCTCAAAATTGTATATTATTTTATAAATGACAACATAAGTTAGCATAGGTAAATTATTGCTTATTTTTAAAAAATATCAACCTATGTTTATTGTATAAAACAATGGGTTTTGCTATGATGCTTTCTTACATATGTATCATGTACTTTGATCATATTCACCTAATAGTATTGTCTGCTCCTATTTCCATTGGTCTATTTTCTCTACAAGTCCACCCCTTCTCTCTATCTATCTATCTATCTATCTATCTATCTATCTATCTATCTATCTATCTATCTTGCTGATTGTTTTAAAGGAAAATAATTAGTTGTAGAATGCTGGTTTAAGTACAAATAGACATAAAATATTAATATACAAAATGGATGAATGTAAAGATGAGGTAATTAGAATGTCTGTGTATTAATGATTTTGTACACCCCTATTTCTGTATAAATCTAGGTGCAAGGTTTTCATAAGAAATGGTTTGAAAAGCAGTGGACTAGTGAAAGGAGCCCTGGGAATGGTTTGAGAAGCATAATTGGCTATGGATCCTTATATGTGTTTCTTAACATCTTTAAACCTTAAATTTATCAAGCTATAACATGTGGGTAAATCCAAAACTAATTGCATGTGCTATTCAAAACCACTGTGACAGTTGCTCCAGAATATTCAAATCATGGAGGACTCAGTTCTTGACCTTAAAAGACTTTTAATTCCCATAATATCTATTCTAAGGTGTGTATGAGATCTGCTTTAGAGCAGATACAAACAAAAATGACATTGTGAAAACATCAAAGAGCATAAAAACTGGCAATAATAAATGTAAAATAGTATTGTATGTATTGAATTATGTTAAATATTATATTGGAGATGTCTGAAAGTCTCAAGTCTTTCAAAAGTCAAATGAAACTGTTCCTTAGAGCTAGATCCAGTCTCCCATCAATTAGAAAGTGGTGTTGATAACAGGTGTCCTGCCCTCTTTTCTAGAGTTTTCTCATTTTTTTCAAGAGTCATGAGGAGTACATCACATCCAGGAAACACTATAGTCAAGACAGGGCATAAAATCACTCTTTGGGAAAGGGCAATTATAGAGAAACCTATCAGGGTTCTGAGCCGTGGTTCGGCATGAAGTTCCAAGCGTCACCATAAGGAATCAAATGACAGTCAATCCCTCAGGACTCACCAGGCAATGATGAGATCTGTCTATTGGTAGGATTAGAAAACTAATGGAAGACTCTGTGCCCAGGAGCACTGGGGTCCTAATCAGGAGACTCACGATGAATTTCGAAGTAGGAAATAAAGTGGAAACCCAGGATAATCGCAGGTTTCTGTAAGGGTTGTCATGCCTCAGGTACTCAGGGCCCTTCAAGCTGTAACAGTAATTACATAGGGTGAATAAAAAAAAACAAAAAAAATTTTTTCTGCTGTAATACCTTTGAGCTGGTGGCCAAGCTGGTAAGATGAATAAATAGGGCATGGCTGCTCGAGGAACTTTCTGGAAAGAATCATTTGCTTATACCCCTCACAAAAGGATACATTTTCAGAAAGAATTTTAAGTGCATTCTATCATTATTTTTTCTGTCCTCGGGAACATAAGACACACATTATTAGGTGAAAGTTTAATTCCCTTATGTTGAAGCTCATCTTTCTCAGATCAAAAAGCTATTGATACTTTTCAAAAACAAAAGGTACCTCAGAATTTTAACCTGACATTATGAAAATGTTACACTACTTTCTGTCTGATCAAGAGTGATTAGGGCAAAAGCTTTCTGGATTGCCAGCTCTCTTTGCTTTCACATAGAGGATAGAAGATGTATTAAAATAAGTGAAAATGGTGTACAGAAATTCTTTGAGTTCAAGATTTTAGCAATGTAGGTGGTAGGTGTTGGAAATGTGGTGTAGGGTGGTAGAGTAGAAATTAGGTTGTACAATCAATGGAACTTGAAGACTTCACAATGTGGTCTGTGAAGAAAGTGCATTGGAGAAGGGTGAGAGAGGTGTCAAAGTTATGTCCTAGACTTACAACATATATATTCATGTGTGTGTGTGTGTGTGTGTGTGTGTGTGTGTGTGTGTGTGTGTGCAAAAGTAGGTCCAAGAAACAATTAAGTTTAGAGATAGAAGTCTATAAACCCAGTTTTTAGATATATTGAATTTTCAGTGCTTTGGAGACTAGAAGAGGAAACACTGTGTAGGAAGTCTGAAGTTCAAGGGAGAGGTCTGTGCTAGATCTGAATAAATTAGGTGAGTCATTTATGAACCACACTATATACAGAACTCTCTAATTTGTTTTTCATATTTAATATGTTATATGAATTAATCTTAGTAACCTAATATCACTCAGTGTTAAATTCAAATGTACCATAGTTTAACCATTTCCTTAATAGTGAGCATTCACATTGCTTCCATGATTTTTAAAAACTATTATACATGTTATAATAACATGTTTATACATATATATTAGTATTCTAGTGCCTTTTTTCCTTTTGTTGGAAATGGAACTCAAGGCCTCACTCCTTGTACAAATTTCATACTATAGCCCCTTTTAAAAAATGCTTAAGATGGGGGTCTTGCTAAGTTACTAAGGCTAGCCTTACTCTCATTAGGCAGCTCTCGAACTTGTAACCTTTCAGCATAAGCCTCTGTAAGCATAGCTGTAACTACAGACCTGCACCACTTTGTCCATTATAGTGAGATTCTTATATCTAATTGGCAAACTCTGTGAAGTGAATTGCACATGGTTTTTTTTTGGACCATAATTAAAACCATATTGAAAACTGACATCAAAATAGAAAATCATTGTTGTATACTTTATAAAATTAACCATAATTACATTGTCTTGTTAGAGTAACTGAACTTGATAAGGCCTTCTCAGAGAAAATATTAACTCAGGAAGCTATCTAGAGCATTAGGGTAGCTTTTTCCTAAAAGAATGGCCTCCTATGAACCTGACTTTTCCTTCTGTGCATTGGCACAATACTGTTGAGCAACCACCTCAAAGAACTACTGTCTGAACAAGTCTGAAACTGCAGTCACCTTGTCGCAACCTTGACATTTCACATCCATGAAATAAGAATTTGGACTCTTAACAAGATGTTTCTTCTTATGTTTTTTTTTCTTTTCCTCTTCCAAGGAAATGCATAAAAGATCTCTAGTCAGAGGCATGATGACGGCTTGCAGAGTGGCTCCAGATTTCTGGGGGAAAGCCAGGAATTGCATGCCTTTTGATTTCAATTACATATTTGTTGCTTGGAAGTATGACGTAATGGTCAAAGGGATGGGAACCAGAATGAAGGTGTAAGGCTAGAAATTTTGACTTTACTACTTACTGGCTGTGTAACTATGGATGAGTTATCCACTTCCTTTGCCTTAACCAATTTCTTGTATGTCAGTGCTAACATTAAAACAAGGACACTAAGAAGCTAAGTAAGAAGATTTACCCAAGGAAAAACATATAGTTATCCTCTTGGCTAAGGGAAGTAGACTAAATGGCCGGGGAGAAAATTGGGATCTTGGGGGTGGGGTGGGATGGGAGAAAGGGGAGATGGGGAGAGAAAAGTTAGAAGGGAAGGAGGTGGGGCCTTGGGGAAACAGGAGGATTGGGATAAAGGAAGGTTGGACAGGGGAGCACGGAACCACAATTCTTAGTTAAGGGAGCCACTTTAGGGCTGGCAAGAGACTTGAACCTAGAGGGGCTCCCAGGTGCCCAAGCCGAGGTCCCCAGTTAGTTCCTTGGGCAGCTGAGGATAGGGAACCTGAAATGACCCTATCCTAGAGCAATACTGACGAATATCTTGCATATCATCATAGAACTTTCATCTGGTGATGGATGGAGATAGAGACAGAGACCCACACTGGAGCACTGGACTGAGCTCCCAAGGTCCCAATGAGGAGCAGAAGGAGGGAGAACATGAGCAAAGGAGTCGGGACCACGAGGGGTGCACCCACCCACTGAGACAGTGGAGCTGATCTATTGAGAGCTCACCAAGGCCAGCTGGACTGTGACTGAAAAAGCATGGGATAAAACTGGACTCTCTGAACATGGCGAACAATGAGGGCTGATGAGAAGCCAAGGACAATGGCACGGGGTTTTGATCCTACTTCATGTTCTGGCTTTGTGGGAGCCTAACCAGTTTGGATGTTCACCTTCCTAGATATGGACGGAGGGGGGAGGACCTAGGACTCACCACAGGGCAGAAAACCCTGACTGCTCTTTAGACTGGAGAGGGAGGGGGAAAGGAGTGGGGGGAGGGGGAGAAGGGTGGGAGGAGGGGGAGGGAAATGGGAGGCTGGGAGGAGGTGGAAACTTGTTTTTTTTCTCCTTTTCTCAATAAAAAAAAGAAAGAAAAACAAAACAAAACAAAAAAAAAACAAGTACACATTCATATAAAGTTCTCAGGAATTCTCCATTACTCTCAACAGAGGAATCTAAAATGGCTGAAAGATACTTAAGGAAATGTTCAACATCCTTAGTCATCAGAGAAATGCAAATCAAAACAACTCTGAGATTCCGTCTTACACATGTAAGAATGGCCATGATCAAAAAAACTGATGACAATTTATGCTGGAGAGGTTGTGGGGTAAGGGAACACTTCTGCATTGCTGGTGGGAATGCAAGCTAGTACAGCCCTTTTGGATGTCAGTGTGGTGATTTCTCAGAAAATTAGGAAACAACCATTCCTCAAGACTCAGTAACACCACTTTTGCATGTATATCCAATGGATACTCAATCATGCCACCAGGACATGTGCTCAACTATGTTCATAGCAGCATTGTTTGTCATAGGCAGAACCTGGAAACAACCTAAATGCCCCCCGACTGAAGAATGGATAAAGGAAATGTGGTACATTTATACAGTGGAGTACTACATAGCAGAAAAAATAATGACATCTTGAATTTTGCAGAAAAATGGATAGAGCTAGAAGACATCATTTAGAGTGAGGTAACCCAGATATAGAAAGACAATTATCACATGTACTCACTCATAGGTGGTTTTAAAACACAAAGCAAAGGAAACCAGCCTACAAACCACAATTTCAGAGAACTTAGACAACAGTAACACTAAGAGAGACTTACAGATCTAATCAACATGGGAAGTAGAAAAAGACAAGATCTCCTGAGTAAATTGGGAGCATGGAGACCTTGGGGGAGGGGTGAAGGGGGAAGAGGCAGGGAGGGAAGTAGAGAAAAATGTAGAGCTCAATAAAATCAATAAAAAGATTAAAAAATAAAAAATAAAGTTCCTATTAATTCTGAGGTACATGATAATCTCAGCAAATGTTATTTATTATTCTTTAACGTAACAATTATTTATGGTTTTACCAATGGTTAGAGAATATATTTCTCCCAAAACTTATCAACACAGCATTTTATAGATTTCAAAATCAAATATTGCCATGACTTTATGTGGGATTCCCCTCTAGGCTGTGAATATGTTTTATCTTCATTAGTTAATAAAGAAGCTGCTTTTGGAAAATGGCTCAATAGAATAGAGCTAGGTGGGAAAAGCTAAACTGAATGCTGAATCCACTGAAGGTGGATTTGCCACCGGAGACAGATGCACTGGAACCTTGCCAGTAGGCCACAAGCCTTATAGTAAAATATAAATTAATATGAATGGGTTAATTTAAGATATAAGAGTAAGCCAGAAATATGCTTAAGCTATTGGCCAAACAGTACCACAAATAATATCGTTTCTGAGTGATTATTTTGTGTTCTGGGTAGCCAGGAATGTACAAGTGGCCTCTTACTACAATGATTTGTGACTCAGACCATAAAAAATAGTATCAACAGACTTATTCTTCTATCATGAATAGCTATTAAAAATCCAAAGACAATACATAAACCTATTTCAGGCATTTACAGTCCTCAAGGACTAAGCAAGACATTCACCAAGCAAGCTGGGTATCTCTTGGCTAGAGTTTACTTCTCGAGTGGTCATAAAACAAGTTTTACCTTTGTCTAACAAATGAGTTTAACTTTCGCATGCATATAATGTTTTGTGTTTAGATTGTGAAACTCTGTAAAAGTAAGCTGGGAACTTTTTTTAACCTTCTATATTCCCAAGTAATTTTTAAATGTAGTCACTAATCATGCTAAATGTGACTGTTTTTTTTTTCACTTAATGGGACATTTGAAGGTTCAATTATATTTTAGCTTATATTTGTGCTCATGCTTTTTAAACAGTCAGTTAAATTTCATTGTGTGAATACACCATATTTAAAAATTATTTTGTCTTTTCTTTGAGAATTTCATAAAATATACAATGTATTTAGGCCGTACCTCCATTCCCTCCTTTTAACTTCTGCAAGACACCTGTCACCCACACTGGAAAAGATGCTCTCTTTTCAAGAAGCCAACAACTACCAAACCGACTGACCACCTTTTTGTCTTAATCATTCTTTTGTTGATAGGGTATTTTGCTTGTTTTGTTTTCTGACTATTGTGAATAATGGTGTCATCAAGTGCTTATATGTCTCTAAAGATACTGTTTCCCATCATTTTGTGTATATACCAAGAGGTCAAATTGACAGATCATATGGTAATTTGAATTTTAATCTTCTGAAGAATATCATGCTGTTTTCCATAGTGGTTATATATCCATGTATATATCGATATCTAGAGAAAAATCCAGTGTTGTAGAGGTTTTTGGCTGCCTTCTGTTTGTTTTAACCATGACATTTCAATCTTTGATCAAATCTGAATTATTTTTTGTACGTAATATATGTCTTATTCTTTCTGTTGTGTATGGCTATTCAGTTTTCTGTCACTTTTTTCTTAATAATTTAAAATTTCTTGATTTGTATATAATTGTACTATTTCCCTGATTTTCTATCTTCCCGCCAACCTATCTCTTGTCTTCTCCCTCCAATACCTCCCATGTTCCCCCTCATCGTTCTCACTCAAGATTCATAGCCTCTTTTACTTTTGTTATATTGTTATATGTATATGCATAAATATATGTTTGAATGAATTATTGTACATTGAATGCTTTTTATAAAACTCCTATTTAAAATAGTTTTGTGAAGACTGACTGCTGGGTTCTCCATTCTTCTCCACACATCTAAACATATATTATCTGTCTTTATGTTGGTGTCATGTTGTTGGAGATTTTTATATCATACTCTCTCATTCTTCTTTGACTATAGAAACTAAGTGAGCTTTATAATCCCAAAGAACAAGTCTTCTACCTTTGTTTTTCCCTGGTTGTTTTGGATATTTTATTTTCTTTGAGATTCCTTATGAATTCTAGGATCGATTTTTTTTATTTCTATAAAAATGTCTTTGTACTTTTGTTTGGGAATACATTAACTCTGTAGATTACTTTGCATAATAATTAAATATTCCATTTTCTATTATTGCCCAGGTTCTTGACATGTAACTTATACAAGTTCTTAAGATCATTTGTCATACATGGTCATCATCTCTACTCCCTGACAGATATTTTAAGACTTTTATAATATTCAGAGTGTGATGTAATTGATTTCTGGTATATTAATGAGACAACTCATAGCTGTTTCTTTGGATAACATTGAGAAGTGCTAAATTTGACATAGGGAGTAGCCATGAGAGGGTATAATGTTCAAACTAGTCTGTGTTCTTCAGGGAGGGGAGAGGAACTTCAGAAGACTGAATCAATTGCCAGCGACAAATAATTCAATCAATCATGCCAACATAGAAGAATTTCAATAAAAATGTTTAACAGTAGAATTTGGGGAGATTCTATGTTGTTCAATGCTGAGTACTGGCATACTCATTACTCTATGGGTACACAAGAGTGTAAACGTGGGGCTGTGCTGGAACTAGTCCTATGTACCACTTAAGTTGACTATTAATTTCTTCCCAGTATGACACAATTATTCATATATTAAAAATGTTCTTTTGAATTATTTGACCTACTGTAGCAAAATATTGAAACTGAGGAGGAGTCATAAAAACTCTTATTTGTTACCAAGTCAGATTGAAGTATGAGTTAGCTGGGTACACAGTATGTGCATTTGATTTTTGAAGATGGAAGAGTAAGCTCGTGGAACTGAGTTCTTGACTCATGTAGTATCTGAACCTAATAACCCAGGGTTACCAATGCAAGAAACAGTAAAATAACTGGACACCTCTCAGATACATAGGGAATTGGAGAATTACTTGGCATGAGAAACTCCCTCCCAGATATTTGGTTCTAGAAATGCCATGGGTAGAAACAGGGTTTTTTTCTTTCTCACTTATTTTTTGTCTTCTTTATTCATTTCCAGAGCTTTTCATTTTTATAAACTTTTGATATCCTTGCTTAAGTGTAATTGTAACTTATTATATTCTAGTTGCTACTATTGCAAATGGTGCTATAGTCACATAATTTCCCCCTTTTCTTTCCTCCCTCCAACCCCTTGAAAGTCTCTCCCCTTACTCTCACTTAAATCAATGGCCTCTTTTTCTTTGATTGTTGTGCATGCAAATGCATAAATACATAAATGCAGCCTGTTGACTCCATTTAATGTTACTTATATGTATTTTATTTGAGGGCTCATGCCTTGGTATTATATAATGAATTGGGGGCTAATTCCTGTGGATGGCTTATTTTCCTTATTCCAGCAGTCATTCGTTTCCAGTTGTTTCTGGTAACAAAAATAATCCTTAACACTAAAAACTGTTGAAAGTATCATCACTCCTGATTTCAAGTAGTCAATATATCATAGTATTGACAGAAATAGACATACATATATCCATAGAATTGAATTGAAAACCCAGGCATAAGCCACAACAAATGTTGGTGAAGATGTGGAGACAATGAATTCTTTTTTTAATCTCTCTCTCTCTCTCTCTCTCTCTCTCTCTCTCTCTCTCTGTATCTGACAAAGTTTCTCTGTTTAGCTTTGGATCCTGTCCTGGAACTCTCTATGTAGACTAGGCTGGCCTTCTACTCACAGAGGTGCTCCTGCCTCTGCCTCCTGAGTGCTGGGATTAAAGACATGCACCATCACTACCAGGCTGATAATGAATTCTTATTCATAGTAGATATGAGTACAAACTTGTATAACAGCAATGGAAATCAGTGTGGTTGTTCTTCAAAAATCTAGATGATATATGTACCCTATGAGCCAGCTTTACCACATCTGCACATGTACTTACAAACCTTATCCATGTTCATTGCTGCTAAATTTGCAATAGCTAGGATACAGAAATTACTGAGTCGTCCATCAACTCATGAATTTATATGGAAATTGTGCCCCTTATACATAATGGAATTTCATTCAGCTATAAAGAAAAATGTAGTTATGAAATTTGCTACCTTAGTTGTCCCAGACACAGAAAGACAAATGCCACACATTCTCTTTATATATGAATCTCCGTGTTGCCTCTTTAGATTTGTATGTTAAACTTTGAGGATCTATAGAAGTCAGGGTGTATGGGGGTGAAGTTTCTTAAAGGAGGGTGATAGCAGCTGGGCGGTGGTGGTGCACGCCTTTAATCCCAGCATTCAGGAGGTAGAGGCAGGCGGATCTCTGTGAGTTTGAGACCAGCCTGGTCTACAGAGCTAGTTCCAGGACAGGCTCCAAAACCACAGAGAAATCCTGTCTCGAAAAACCAAAAAAAAAAAAAAAGGAGGATGATAGCGGGACACAGGTTATATGAAAGAGGGGAGGAAATAATGGGGCTGAGAGGTTTAAGTGGGAGGGTAGGCAGGTAAAGGGGTTAGAAGAGTGATAACTAGTACTGAGAATGTGGAAACTTCTTTTAATTAAAAATAATTTGTATACAGTTTATTTTGATGACAATTTTTCATACCCTGTCTCCTTCTAGATCCTCCCCATCTCTACCCATCTAACTCCTCACATTCTTTCTCCCCTTCTCCAGAAAATGAATAGGCCAAAAAAAAGAACAAAGCAAAGCAAAAAGAATCAAAAATAAAAAGAAAAGAAAAAGCATGAGAAACATACACACACACAGATACACACATATGCCATATGTATAAACATATAACAACACAAAATTGGAAGCTGTATAGATAAATAAAAGACAAATAAGGTAAAAATAATGCCTAAATAAAGCATTATGAGGCAAGAAATTCTATAAAAATACCATTGAGTTCATTTTGTGTAGGAGAAAACTAATTTTTCTTTTGTAAGAGGTTGTCAATTGGAGATAACTTCTGAGTTGGGGTGGGGGCTTGTGTCTACTCCTCTCAGTGCTGGGACTCTGTCTAGGTTAGGCCTCTGCAGACCATGTGTGTGCTGCCACTATCTCTGTGAATTCATATGTGCATCATGCTTGTATCTGTAAGGCACTGAGAAAACTCTTGTTTTATAATCTTATTACCATAACTTTGTCTTTGTTTGTTCTGGTGGTTCCTCCGCCTTGTCTTTAAGCTCAAGCATTCTCCCCTCTTCTTGATCCATTCTATTGGGGAAACTTTGCTAGGAGCTTTTTATTTGACTTATGTTTTTAATTTCCAGAATTTCAGTTCGGTTTTCCTTCAATATTTGTGGGTTTTTTTTTGTTGAAATCCCCCCTCATATCTTGCATCAACTTCCTCCTTTTATTTCTCTTTTTGTTTTCTTTATTAGGAGAGGTGGCAGGGAAGAGACAAAAATCTTTAATAAATAAATAAATAAAACTTAAAAAAATTAAATAAGTACATCCAAAAAAAAAAAGAAAAGATAGTTGCATGTCCTCGTGTATTGCAGAACTATTTACAATAGCTAAGAGATGGAAAAACCTAAACTTCTATGTGGGTGAATGTGTAAAGAAAATATGGATCATCTACACAATGGAATGCAGCCTTTAAACAGATTGTAAACTTGAGGCAATCATAGTAATATACACCTGTAATCTCAGAAATCAGGAGATGGATACTATTAAGTTCAAGATCTGAAGCTAGTCTTGGTCGTATTGGAGGAATCTTTCCCACTCCCAATCCATCAAATGAAGTTACAATCCTCTAATTTGGACTAAGGTGAATGGAACTGGAGATCACTATCTTAAGCTGATCACAGAAAGGCAAGCAACACAATTTTACTCGTGTAGAAACTAAAACCATCAAACTCAGAAAAAGAGACAATAAAATGATAGTTACCATAAGCTGGAAAGAAGATTTGGAAAGATGTTAATCAACAAGTAATTTCAGTTAGAAACAAATTCTGCTAATCCATTGCATGTCATGGAGACTGTCCTTAATATAAAAGATATTTCTGTCCCATAATCTTTTAAAAGGTGAGTTTTATGTGCGCTCACCATAGAAACTATCAGTAGTAAGAGTGAAGGTATGCTATCTCATTTTGATTATTCTACAATGTGTGTATATAAGTTATATTCCTTTCTATACTTATACATATGTCAGTCTATACTCCATAGACATGTGATTTTCATTCATAACACATGTGTATTATGTATTTATATTTATTTACAAGATATA
Organism: Microtus pennsylvanicus; assembly: GCF_037038515.1. Taxonomy (NCBI): domain Eukaryota; kingdom Metazoa; phylum Chordata; class Mammalia; order Rodentia; family Cricetidae; genus Microtus; species Microtus pennsylvanicus. The sequence goes on from NC_134601.1 coordinate 50,754,032, forward strand.
TTGACATGTCAGACACATTTTTAGGGTGTGTGTGATTTATGCCTGTGTGTACACCTATGTGTGGAGGTGCGATGTGGCTATGGCTACAGTCACAATTGCGCAAAGTTAATAGAAGATATAGTGGGTACAGTCAGAGTATATACAGATTTATTCCTCCATTAAGTGTCCTTCCTCATTTTTGATACAGTTTCTTTCTGATTCTGGAGCTTTTGTTTTGTCTGCATTGGCTGGGTTAATCTTTCTCTATCCCACAAGTGCCAAGGTTACAGATGTGTGTTGCTATGCTGACTTTCAGGATCCAAGCTTAGTTTCTCATGCTTCCACAGAAAGCCCTTTACACACTGAGCCATCTCCCCATCCCCTAAATCACTTTTATTAGCATTTATATAGTAGACTATTTTCAGGTTTCTAATCATCTTGACATTAATTATAATTTTCTTAGATATGTTTCTTATTACTTTTATATGTACACATTATCTTTGTCTTGTGTTGTTTAGTGTACATAATTTTCATTTGGAAAAATAATTTTTAGAGTACTTTTGTTTTGCATGAAGTATCTCTACTGTATATCTTCCGAACTCATGTCTATACATACTTTTTGTTTTGCTCATGTATAAATATCTGATTAAGTGTTTTTTCACCTAAAAGTATACATACATTCTAATGTCCTCCAATTTCTTGTATCAAAGAAGAGAAGTTTAATGCTGCTTTAATGTCTTTTAAAGACTATTCTTACAAGTCCCTTGAGAATCTCTTACCAAGTGTGTTGATTATGTTGACACCTCCCCCTACCCTTCTCAGATCTATCCCCCTTCCCACCCTCAGATTTGTGTCCTGATTTTTTTTAAAAAAAACCCTCAAGTTCAAATTCATTGTCTGTATATTCTTGGATTGTGGACTTCCACTTGAGTATGGATGACTTATGAGGAGCTACACTCTTTAAGAAAATTGACTCCCCCTCTGCCAACAGGTATCAATTTCCAATTGTTCCTTTGCTTGGGGTGCACAAGATGCCGACCTGTCCATTCCTAATTGGAATTTTGTCTGGATAAATTTTGTTTGCATGGGTCTTGTTCAGGCTGTCACAATTGCTATGCAGCTGCCCAGTTGTGCCCAGAAGGCACTGTTTTCTTGTAGTCATCTACAACCTTTGGTTCACACAGTCTTTTGTTCTCCTCTTCCATACTGATACCTGAGCCTTGGGAGAAAAGAGCATGATGTAGATGTCTCATATAGGGTTGACCATCCCACATTCCTTTTTCTTTTCAACTTGACCAATTTATTTATTTTTTTGTTTTTTCTTTTTTTATTAAAAATTTCTGCCTCCTCCCTGCCTCCCTTTTCCTTCCCCCTCCCCCCACTCCCCATGCCCCACTTCCCTCCCCCTCCCTGTCCAGTCCGAAGAGCAGTCAGGGTTCCCTGCCCTATGGGCAGTCCAAGGTTCTCCCCCCTCCATCCAGGTCTAGAAAGGTGAGCATCCAAACAGGCTAGGCTTCCCCAAAGCCAGTACATGCAGTAGGATCAAAACCCAGTGCCATTGTCCTTGGCTTCTCATCAGCCCTCATTGTCCACCATATTTAGAGAGCCCGGTTTTATCCCATGCTTTTTCAGTCCCAGTCCAGCTGGCCTTGGTGAGCTCCCAATAGATTTTTTCTGTTCTTACTTCAAGAACTTTTCCATAGTTTAAGCTACTGTTTGTACATATGTAGATGACATGGAAGAAGTGTGGGGACATGTTATTTGGTTTTCCATTTTGTTTTATTTTTGTTTCTTTTTCCTGAGTTGGGAAATGCATACCTGGAGTCAGTTGTTTTTTTTCTTGAGTCTTTTCTTCTTTTGTTAGTTTGGTCTTTTTTTCTTTAAATTATCTTCCTGCTTCTATTAGATGTCTTTACAATGTTCACAAATGAGGCTGATTCATAGCAGGATTGGGATGCCAGATTCTTCTTTTTGTCTGATATTTACAGATACAACCACTTTCTCATCTCTTCTGTTTGTCTGCTACAGTCTGGTGACTTCTTCATCTTTGGCAAGGTGCTTGGAACAAGTTTTCCCAGACAATGTCCAAGATAAGACTAGGTCTTAAATCTAAAGGGTAGATAGGGTAGTGGAAAGGTTGTAGCCAGGCAGCCAACAAGGCTTTGATGTATCGTGAAATGTCTCTGGTCCATGGGTGGTGTTTAGATTCACTTCTATGGAGTATCATGAGAACTGGTGATCTAGAGACAGCAGCTGGGAGAGTATGTAGGTCCCTGGTAAGCAGCTGTGAAACGAACAGAAAATGGATGCCGCTGTGTAAGATGAGGCTGTGTACATGAGTATAGATAGCTTAGCTGTGTCTTTATGCCACGTAGGCAGGCTAGATGGTTCCTGGTGGGGAGAGGTCTAGAGTATGTCTGGTTTCAAAGGAAAGGAGGAGGGTCCTGGGGTAGACTGTGGTTCCTAGAAAGCAGCTGGTTGAGGAAAAACCAGAATGAAGGGGGCATTTTCAATGGAGTATAGATAGCCAACCTCTGTCTGCGCTAAATGGTTGGGCTACACACACACACACACACACACACACACACACACACACACACACATATATTTGCTTTAGACATAACATGTTTTGCTCGGTCTGTTGTTAGTAATCTCTGCTTTTTTCTTTTGTTTTTCATTTTTATTTTTAAACTAATGCTCAGAAAGTTGTTACTAGCCTGTAACTCACTCTGTTAGCTAGGTAGTTTTGATCTTGTTGTCTTTCTGCCTCAGTCTCTTAAATAGCTGTGTTTATAGTCCTGGAGCCTGGCTAAGATGTTCTTTCATTGCTGTGCAGGTATTTCAATAGATTTTCTAGGTATGTGACATTCATTCAGTCCTTGACCCCTTCCTAAATGTTGTGGAAAAAGGACAACAAGTACTATTATATCCTTTGGAGAATTTTCAGTCATAGATATACTTAAGACTCTCTTTAGACATTTTCCTCAAGTAAACTAAATAAAAATTAAGTTGTCCCCAAACATGGCTACCCATTTAAATTACTTTGGGGGTTTTCAAAAAGCACAGCTTTCACTGTCTTCCTGCCTCTTCAAGGATAGCATTGGATAGGAATGTCTGGAGGTAAAATTTCTGCACTCTGGCCACCTTTCCTAAATTGTTACCCTGATGGTTTCCTCCTTGTATATTACTGTATCCTTAGGCAATGAGCCAGTAAGGTTACAGTGAATGAAACAACATAGGCTACACAACTTAAAACTTAACAGTAATTGCTTTGAATATATCTTATTTGTATAGCATATGCATTTTAAAGCCACAAAATGTATTCTATACAGTGAGTTTCCATTTCAACCCTGTTTTAGTGACCAGCCAGTTCCTTTCTGTAAAGACAACTACTTGTCACCAGATTATTCCACATATCTCTCACCATTCAAGCATATAGTATTAACTTCTCTACTGCCAGTAAATTATTGAGGCAAAGATTATGAACAGCCTTGTGTTCCTGAAATTAATTCCACTATGTGATGATGTTTTTGTACGGTGTAAAATTCTGTCTAGCATTTAATCTGGGATTTTGGAATAATTTTTGCATAGTTATTCATGAATAGACCCATGTATATTTTCCTGTAATTTCCTAGTTTTTAAAGAATGAAAACTCTGCTAGAATGGATGAAGGATTAGGTTGCTTTAGAGCCAACGAACATGTCAATATCATCTGCCCATATAGTCATCTTCTGAGATATCCATAAGCCTTCTATATCAAAAGTCCACAGACAACCATAAATCTTGTGGTTCCTTTAGGTTGGTATTTCAATTACACTCTGGGGAATTACTTAGCTATTCTCACACCACGATGAAGCCTAGTAAATTTCTGTGATGTTCTCTATGGTCCCATCAGCCTAACCACAGGTGAGAGTCTCTGGTATCTGTTATTGTCTTTCAAGGGGTTTACTTGAAAACGGAGGACAAATGTCCTATCTTTTGGAAATAAAAGAGTTGCTGAGGCTTTTGTTCTTTGTCCTCTTTCTGGGATCATTTAACATTTGTAGTCTTATGCTATCCATTCTAACCTCCCTTAGTTCTGTCATCCTGGGAAATCCTCTTTTATTGTTCTAGTAGGAGCCAATAGAGGTAATCTTTTGTTTTCTACCAAGTGTTGTACAGACTGTGAGCTCTTTGCTAGGCCTCTGAAGACTTTTGCTCCCTATTGCTTTTTTTCTGTCAAAGCAAAATGAGCACAGAATCATTTAACTGTTCAATGAAGGGAAGGGCGAAAAGAAAAAAAAAGAATTCTCAGCAAGAAATGGCTGTATTTGAAAATGTTATCCTGCCATTGAAACATCAGCATTTCTTAATCAATACAGATTAACATACACGTGCCTTGTCATGCTTTTCTCATTTCTGATAAGCTTTTTTCTCAGTTCAGTCACCGAAGAATTGAAAATATGCTTTCAACTTATCAACAATTATTTATTAAGCACCTGTTCTAGGCTTTGTCCATGTTCCCTTGAAGAGACTCAGGCAGTGAATAAATGTGAAATCTCATTTATTTGCTTCTGTGGCTTTCTCAGATACTTATTTTTCTTAGAATGGTCAATGATCATAAAAGGTTGAGTTCCTGGTGGGTAAAAATGTAAATCAGGACAAATATCAGAAGACAAGTCAACTATCTACAAATAAATGGAAATATTATGAAAATTCATATCTATTTCTTTAGGTTCGCAGGTTAAGTATCCAATAGAGAGAGTATGTGAAACTTATATTTCACTTTTAGAATTTAGTATTCTTGCTGGATTTCATATTGCTTTAGTCCATTATGTTTCTATGCAACATAGTAAGCTAAGGACTATTTAGAAAGTCTTGCCTCCAGAATTCATGTTTGTTTTTTCTTCTGCTGGAGCTTGAGTATTTTGTTGGTTTGATGTACTCTAGTTACTTGGGGTTTAATCTTGTATAATAATTAACTTCAATTGATCCTCTGTAGTGTGCTAGCAAAGTGCTGGAGCCTATTAAGTCCAACTTAGAATCCTACATTGCTTTCCTAATTTCTAGCATCATTATGCTGCTGGAAAAAGTGATTAATGTAAAGACATTCCAAACTGGGACTTTTGTCTGGTGAAATTTCATATAGTATGCACAAACTCTCCATGTAAAATTATTGTATCTAATAAATACCAACATAAAGGATCTGCATTTTCATCAAGCCCTGGTAATGTTTGTATTCTTTTTAATAACAAAAGTCTTTCATTTATAGGGATAAGACACAGTATTAGAGCTTCACTTATTAATGCAGGACACATAGGGTTGAGTTTTCTTAACAAAAGAAGAAAAATGGAGCATTACTGAAAGTATGCCTTGCATAGTAGGCCTGAGGAAAAGAAAATGAATGGCTGCCAATGAGAATAGCAGACTAGATTGAGGGAGAAATTAACAAAACAATTATTAAGAGGTACATGTGAGTGCAGCTGTAAAATGGTGCTTTCACAATACACATGTTCAGCCTTTGGAGGGACTTTAAATAAAGTATCCAAATAGATCTCTTAAAAAGCTTTGGTTAATGGTTTTCCTTATTGAAGCTTCACCATAACACAGGGAAGACACAGAAAATTAAAACTTGATTTCTGCATTTTAGAGACTCTTTTTAAAAACTTGCTTTTATTGGTGAATTGAAATTCTATTTTGAACTCACATTCTTGGAAATTCTAAAATGGGAGTCTACATTCTTTCTCACTGAGCAGCATATACTGGACATTGTTACATTTGCAGATTCATACATGTATTTTAAGCAATAGTGTTTATTTTTTGAGATAGCTAGAAAAGATGTTGGGCATAGAACTGAAGCCTACTAAGGTCAAAATAATCCCTAAGAGATGATTGAAATATAAATAAGTGGGCTAAGAGATGATCAATAATAGAGCAGTACATGCTTAGTATATGTGAAATCCTAGTCTTATATATGTGAAGTACCACCAAATCTAAATTAGTTTATATTTTTATCTCATTATCTCAAAACTTATATGCAAAAATTATTCTATTTAATTAAGGATTTTTGTTAAATGGATTTTCAATGAAAAAAAGGATTTTTCTTGGGAGATTATTATAATACTCAATGTCATCATTAGAAAGAGACAGAAAAGATTTTTTTAAATTTAAAATTTGATGAATTTCTCAATATTAAGCTGAGACATAAGAGATTCCAAACAGTAGGGGTATGCAAGCATTGCAAATCTTTGTTACAGGGAGCTTGCCAGAGATGTCCACTCAGGCAGCTTATAGTCAACTGGAAGCCTTTATTCCAGCTGGCTGTGACCACACTCGGGTATTAGGGTCCTGACTTTAGCCCCAAGCTTTTAGACCATGGACTTTTAAAGCAAAAGACCACATCTTTGTCTCACTTGGCAGCTGGCAGCTGGCAGCTGAAGTAGAGAGGTCTATACAAGCAGGTAGTTTAACAGAAGCTAAAACTCAACTGTTAGATGGAGGTTTGCACAAGAAAGCAGTTTAATAAGCTAAGACAAGTGGGGGTGGGGGTATTATGTAAGGAGGCAGTTTAACAGAAGCCAAGATAAGCAGTTATCTGCAGCATCTTTGCCTTGGGTCTTATTATAAAATTGGGTAATTTTCCATGGAGTTCTCCCTCAAGGTGATCAAATTCCATTTAAACCTGAAATGGCCTCAGTAAGAATAAAAGATGGAGAAACCTCCACACTGTCTTGCCTTGTCACACATTGAAACAGATGACTAAGAAGTGAGATTTTATGGAAGAATCTATAGAACTTGCTAATTGGCCATCACAAGTTTAAGCTTTTCCCCATCTACAGTCTAAAATGATTCTTTCTTTCAAAATAATCAATTAAAGGTGCTAGGTCTGTAAGTCTGACAATGCTTTATCATAGAAAGGCTAGATCAATTCTTTCAAAGCTTTTGGAGAAATTTGGAGGTTCCAGAATAATTTGGAAAACTATTTTTCATCAATGTGAATGATTTTATAGTTGAGAGGTCAATCAGTGAACCGAAACAAGTATCATTTACAGGGATAAAAATCTTGGGACTTGACTTTACCACCAGTTAGAAATCTGTAATATTTGTATCTCTTAACATCTCTGAGGTTTGATTTCCTTATTTCTAAAATGAGAATAATGATACTTACCATATTGTTACTGTGTAAATACTAAATGAAATAATGTTTTTCCTTTTCTAACCTTTACAGAACTACTGAAGAGTGAGTGATAATGTTGATAAATTCTCAAGTAATCAGATAGCTTCATTATCTTCTCAATCATGACAGTTTCTAAAACATGGCATAAACTCAAAGGAAGATTTTCAGGGAGAGAACACAATAAGCTACAATACAGAAGGAGGGATGTGTCCAAAGGGTACTTTATCTAGAAAACTCTCTCTAATTGTGCAAATATTCCAGGAGGGATGATGGAATCCTGTTTAGTTTCAGCAAACTTGTATATAGAAGTGACCAATATAATAAATTGGAACCTCATCATGAATTACTTATATAGATGTAAAATTGTAAATTACTTTAGAAAAAATTTCTAGTTATTTATATATGACTCAGCAATTATATTATTAGGTATATATCTCAAACAAATGAAAATATATCCTCATGAAAGCCCATACCACAATATACACACTACATATTGTATGCATAATGGTTCCTAAGTAGGAACAACCTAAATGTCCATCATGTGATTAAAGAATGATATATTGTTTATATATGCATTAAATATTATTCAACCATAAATATGAATAAGGTATAATAAAATATATAGCTCTTAGAAACCTTGAAAGCAAGCTAAGTAATAGAAACTAAGTACAATCGTCACATTTTATATAATAATATTTATATCAAATATCTAGAATAGTTAAACTTATAGTGATAAATGGGAGATTAATAGTTGCCAGAGGCATGGGGTAGGAGAAATTACAGAGTAAAATCTAATTGGAATAGAGTTTCTTTTTAGTGTTAAGAAAATGTTCTAGAATTAGGTAGTAACGTTGTTTCACAACTATATACTATTGATTTGTAAACCCTAAAATATAAATATTAAGACATTTGTTTGGCTTAAGAAAAGATTTAGTATAAAGGAATAATTTTACTTGGAGTAAAGAATGAGTTTATTATTTCTTAGTTTCATATATAAAAATATATCTGTTCTTTCACACTTCTTCTACTCTCTCTTATTCTCTCCCACTTCATTGTTACCCTCCCACTAAGTCTCCATTTTTTCTTTGAAAAAATGTGGTGGTTTGAATCAAAATGGCTCTCATATGCTCATACATTTAAATGCTTAGTCCCCAGTTGTTGAAACTGTTTGGAAAGGATTAGGAGGTGTGGCCTTGTTGGAGTAGGTGTGACCTTCTTAGAGGAGGTATATTACTGAGGGTGGGCTTTGGGCCCAGTCTTACTCTCTCTGTCTTCTGCTTAGTAATAAGATATAAGCTCTCTGCCACTTCTCCAGGACCCTGAGTGCCTGCCTGCTGCCACTGTGATGATCATGGACTTAAACTCTGAAACTAAACTGTAAGAAAGCCCTCAACTACGTATATCTTTTATAAGCATTGACTTAGTCATGAAGTCTCCTCTCAGCAATAGAACAGTAAGTAGGACAATATGCACATTTTGTTTAAGGCTAATCACTCAGTTGTCACTTGTTTTAAGCACCTTGACCAGCTGTATGTCTATGTCTTACCTCCTATTTTCTGGGGAGAGAGACATCTTGGATGAGGATGGCATTAGTCTATAAGTATAAACAAATACTTGGGAGGTTATATGATAGCATGTTCAGTTCACAAAACAAGAGCAGTAGATTCAGAACTACTGCTTATGAACTTATCCATTGGTTTTTGGTTCTATAGTACTCAGCATTAACTCCCTCCTGTGTAACATGTTTCTGGTCTAATCAGAAATCCCTTGTTTATACTCACAACCATTATGTCACTATTGTACCAGTAGGCACATCTAACCTGTGTAGTTTGCTTTGTACCATGCAAAATCCAAAGTTTTGAATGATAGGGATTACTGACTTTTCTCTTCCAGTTGCCTCCAGAGCAATTTCAGGTTCTACGAAAGCTAGTTAGCAGGGCAGAAGCTTCCAAATCAGTTCCAGTATGGTTCTTTTGTGTTCTGAATTCAATGTAAGTGATACCTTCAGCAAAATGTATTTCTCCCTAGGACAACTATGGTCAACAACTCCTAAGAAATCATTCAACACTTAACTAATTTGAAAATAAGCAATATTAAAAAGTCAATACAAAGACCAACCAAAACCAATATAATTATGACAGAATAGCCATCTGAAATTCTTACCCCTAGTTATTATTTCAATTTTATTTGTTATTTATATAGCCATAAAGTAAAATATTTGACCTCATAACACAGAAATAATAATTCTTTAGGGCTGTTCAAAGATAGATAATGCCTGAGGCCATTCTACTATTATCAATAGACATAAAGATAAGATAAAGTTATGATAAAGCTTGTGGAAGAAAAAGATAGTTATAAGGTGACCCATTTTCTCAAATACCTTATTCATGCCTAATGTTTTTTATTATACCTGGATCAAAGATGATTTTTCTTAGAAGTTTTTGTATGTTATTTTAAAAATTCTTCTTCTTGTCATCATATTGGTGATGACAAACCGACATTCAATCTTAAATTTTCTCATAAAAATGAACATAATATGTTATACCTTTGGCTTAGATTAGATATAATTAAATAATTGAAAGTCAGAAATTGTTTAGCTAGTTCATCAAGTTGTCATGTAATAATGATTTTATAATCATTATACTATAATTAAATACACATTTGCTTTATTATACTATAATTAAATACTTATTTGCCTTGCTACACTATAATCAAATATGTATTTGCCTTATTTTGTGAATTAACATGTACATTATTCTACCTAAAGCTATCTCATTAATGTAATCTCTTAATAGTCACATTAATTAATCTACATCCATATTTATGTTACTATTTAGAAATATTTAATAATTGTTTTGTATGTAATATAGTTTCCATAATCAACATTCATTACAATTATATTTTATAATTATAGTTTTCTAATAATCCATATACATTTATATTTTATTTGGCTAATGAGAATTTCAATAAGTAAATTACAAAACAGTTTTATATTTCAGACTTTAACATCAAGAATGCTTACCTTTTCTACAAACAAATGCACAGATATTAGTACATAGAATATTTTACTCATGAAATCAATGTGTTGATAAGATGGAGCAGTGATGTCTTAAATTCCTGGTCTATGGTCCATCACGCCATATAATAATAGATATATCAAATTATACATAATTTGAAATACACTGTTAGAGTTTGTGTCTAAAATGTCCTCCACAGGTTCATGTCTTTGAAGATTTTGTATCTAACAGGTAATACTGTTTTGGGAGATTATGATACCTTTGAGAATTGGGACCTAATTGGGAGCCATTGACCACTAAGGGGAAGGACTTTGAGGGTTATATTCTGGCATTTCTTCTGGTTCAACCTTTTGCTTTCTGGTCTGCTTCCTCAGAGGAACTCTATCGTGTTTTTCCAATCTTAAAGCTCCAAAACTTTGCCCGAATAAACCTCCTTCAGTAAATTACTTCTGCCGGATATCTTGTCACAGTGATTATTAGCTCCAGAGAAGCTAGGAATGAAGGAAGGTCCAAAAAGAGATGCATGCTTTTCCCTGGGAAGGGTAAACAGATGAGATTTCTTGGGTAAACGGGGGGTAGAAGGGGTTTTGGAGGCATGAGAACATGAAGGATCCTGGTTGGGTAGATTCAGAAGTGATGGGCAGGGAGAATAATGAAAGATATTTCTTGATGGGGGGCATTTTGGGGTTAGCGAGAAACCTGGTGCCAGGGAAACTCCCAGGAACCCACAAACATGACCCCAGTCAAGACTCCTAACAATAGTGGAGTGGGTGCCTGAACTGGCCTTCTCCCGTAATCAGATTGGTGACTCCCCTAATTTTCATCATGGAGCCTTCATCCAGGAACGGATGGAAGTAGATGAAGTGATGCACTGTGTCTTTCCTATCATGAAAAACTGATCACTAAAGCATGCACCCAAATAAGCCAGTCCTTTAGGTTGCTACTTTCAGGTAGTCTATTATAGAAAGAAAAAATAATTAATTCAGACGCTAAATATGTTTGAAGTATATATGTGTCCATTTGGTATTTCAAAGTTTGAGATTGAAATTCACGTAAAAAACAATTTATTTCAACACTGAGCCTGGAGTTTGATATTGTTGATAATAAAATACATATAATTTTGAGGTTCATCTCTGTTATGAAAAAAGCTTTTTTTAGGGCCAGAGAAATGGCTCAGTGGTTAAGGGTACTTGCTCCTGTAGCGGTGGACTCAGGTTCAGTTTTAGTACCCACGTAGTGGCTCAAACCATTTGTAATTCGACTTCCAAGGGATGCAGTAACATCTGGCCTGTGAGGACACTGTAGACCCATGTGCACAGTCACATGTGGACAAAATCCCATAGACATAAAATAAAAATAAATCTATTTTAGAATGTTCTTTTGTGCAATAGGTTCTTGTTATACCTAAGTCCTCTAGAAGGTCAGAATTCTTCTGAAGTTTATAGGACTGTCTCTCAGTATGGTTGGAAGATATTTCATGCTTACTCCTTTCTCCCATTTTCTGTTATTTCACCCCAGGTTATTTTATAAAAATTCTCTTGGCTATTGATATTATAATTACATCATTTCCTTCTCCCTTTCCTCCATCCAAACTCTCATGTTTGGAGATGCACCTCCCCACCTCCCCCCGCACCCCGTCAAGAAATCTCTTTCAATAGTCTCCCTCTCTGTCATGCCCTAGTTCATCCAACCAGATCCCTTATGTTCCCATTCCTCCATATCCCCTCCCACCCCCAGTTTATCCAGGAAATTGCCTGTATACTCATCTTCATTCTCTTTAAATTTCACACTCTTTTTTTCATTGTAGTTGCACTCCTAAAAATAATCTTTTCCATCTGTATGACGTATTCATATGTTTTCAGAACTGACTGACCATTTGGTATAGTATAACAAATTGGTGTGCTTCCCTAGGGAAGACTATTTCTTCCTTTCTTAGCATTCCTTAGTTGCCAGGAATCCTTGTGTAGGGTTGAGGTCTCATGGTCTTTCCACCATATTGATTTTTGTTCTTTCCATGTTCACCTCACATTCATGTTGGTGAGATTTTTATGGGTGCAGTTTCTGACATTATGAGGAGATATAGTCTCGCAGCAACACCCCCAAATCCTTGGGCACTTAGAATCTTTTCACTGACTTTTCCTCAATGACCCCTGAGCTTCTAGGTGTAGGAGCTGTGTTGTAGATGTATGTGTTCCTTTGGATGGCTCCACTGCTCTGCGCTTTGATTCCTTGTGGGGTTTTTTTTTTCTGTAATGCTGTTTGTTGCAAAGATAAATTTCTTTGATGAGGGTCCTGTGTCTTTAGGAATAAGGACGTACCTTCCACCTTTGGGGGCCAACCAAAGGCAATAGTAATAGCCTGTAATATTTTGGGAGTCACTTGGACAACCCTAACCAACAACTCAAAAAAGGGCTTCTCATGTTTGGTGTTGTGTTTTTGTTAAAAGGTGTTTGGCTCTTAGAAGGCGATTTGCCAGTTCAGATGGTAAAATTTTATTTAAACTATGTACATATTTATACATATTCTTATGTGTATTATAAATTTCATTTAGGTAGATAGGAAATACTATCATTCTTTATGATTTTTCAGACATCCTCACTGTTATCGCCCCTCTCCTTATATATGTTCCTCTCTCCTCCCTAATTAGAGTTCCCATATTCCAGATCAGATTTTTTGTACATGGATGCTCTACTTGTGCTCTAACCCTCAGATCTTGGTAATTATTTCATTTTACTTGATAATTATTTCATACAACTTTCTTCCTGCTTTCTCCAGTTACTCCTGAATATGTACTCAAATCTGAAGCTTTGTAACTAGGCACTTCCATTGAGAAATCACATGCTATGTTTCTGTTTCTAGGTCTGGGTTAATTCATACACTATTATCTTTTCTAGTTCCATTCATTTAACTAAAAGGTTGATGATTCCAGTCAAATAGTATTCCACAGTGCATATATATCACATTTTCGCTATCCATTCCTTGGATAGTTTTTAGTTTTAGTTTTAGTTGCTTCAATTTCCTGGCTATTATAAATAGAGCAGCAATGAATATGAATGAGCAAGTACCTGTGAAGTAGGATGTCCAGTTCTTTTGACATATGCCAAAGAGTGGGAGAGATAGGTCCTATGGTAGATTTATTGTTCACTTTTTGAGTATTTTCCACACTAATGTCCAGAGCATTTGAACATGTTTGCAATAACGTTTACAGTGAAGGAGAATTCCCTTTTCCCACACCCCCTCCAGCATTTGTTATTTGTTTTACTGATCTTTATCATTCTGTATGTCATCCAAGGCCTTTTGTCCCTTCTTCCATCCTAATTTCTTGTGTTCTACCTCTCCTTTGTATTCTCAGCCAATCTTTCATTATCATTCAGTGAAGATATTTAACACATGGTTTACTTTCTCCCTATTCATCTTTAATGTTGATATTATTCTTAATATTCCATGAGTGATACATGCACTATTCTTACTGGTCATTTCTTCAGCTTTATTATCTCTAGATCTCTAATCATTGTTTTGATGGCTCTGTCTAATATCCACATCTTCAGGATCATATTGTTTAACGTATATGACTCAAAGATGAGCAAAACATCTTCAAAATCTCATTATTTTTCACATTTTTTGCTGGTTCTTTTGCCCATCTTCCTTTCAATCATACTTGTTTGTAAAACTCAAGCCCTGCTAACATCAAGTTCTCTACCTATTGTAGGCCTGCACATGAACATGGAATGTTGGCAAAGGCCGCTCTTTCATTTCTCAGCCACCCAGCCTCATTTCTCAGCTTCCCGGACTCAAAATAATCACTCAGAAACTATATTATTTGCAATACTGTTTGTCCAATAGCTTAAGCATATTTCTGGCTAACTCTTATATCTTAAATTAACCCATTTCTATTAATCTGTGTATCACCATGTGGCTGTGGCTTATCAGCAAGGTTCCAGTGTCTCAGTCTCTGGGGGGGCTACATGACTTCTTTTTGACTGGAGGCCAATTTGCTGTAGGAGGTTTCTATCCCACCCAGTCCCACAATGAACACAGAGAAACTATTATTTAAATCACTGCTTGGCCAACCACTTAAGCATATTTCTAGCTAACTCTTAGATTTTTAGTTAACCCATTTCTATTAATCTGTATATCACCACATGGTTGTGGCTTACTGTCAAGGTTCCAGTGTGTCTGTCTGCGGAGGCAGCTACACAGCGTCTCACTGACTCCACCTTCTTTCTCCCAGAATTCAGTTTAGTTTTTCCACCTATCTCTACTTTGCCCTATCACAGGTCAAAGCAGTTTCTATATTTATTAACCAATAAAAGCAACACATATAAAATGTAAAAATCACTATCCTGTGTTGTGTTAAAAAAAAAGAAGCCCATGTCTACAGACCACTTTCAGAAAATCTGGCTCTGTAATATTTATGACAAAAAGGATTTTATGTATATGATTAAGGTTACAGACCTAGATATAGGGAGAATTTCTTGCATTTAATTTTATGAGACCTTAAAAGTAGAAAATGTTTCTCAGCTATGGTTGGTAAGATGCACATAACCTTTCTATTTTATAAAAAATCAAACCAAAACATCTAGTTGAAGAAAATAGAGATTTTTGTATGAGATAAACTCAATGTTGCTACATTTGAAGATAAGGGAGGGCAGGACATCAATCAAGAAGCATTCAAAGAGGTAAGAAAATTTTCCAAAGCATCCAAAAAGGATGTCTCAGTTTTATCTGGGTATCACTATGTTACAGTTCTGATCCATAGAGCTCTAAGGTAAAATGTTAGTTGTTACGTCAGTGGTAGATAATGAATCCATCTGTTAATAGGTCTTTTTAAAAATTAATGTCCTCAAATTTCAAACTTAAAACTGATTAAAATTTCTATTAGATTACCCTTGCATATTTGCTTTCCTAAGCTTTTCTACCCTGAAATTACTATTTTAGAAAGACCTCTAAACTCTTCTATTTAATAAAAAGTAAAACCAAAACATATATCTACATATACATATATACGTATTCTTTAAGAATTTTCCTTATCTTTCTATCAAATATCTCTAACCTATTTTAATGTGTTTTGTTTCTGTTCAAGGCTAATCCTTTCATTTGTTCTGTTCTTGACTTCTCAAGGACTTTTAACCTGCTATTATTTTCTTTCTGTTCTGCATCATCAGTTTTCTTTTTAATCTTTTGATTGTCTACTATCTATGTGAATGCATTCCTGTGCTTTTACTGATTATATATTTCTCTCTAAATATTGCAGCATTTTCTATTCTTCATTAAAAATTCTTGAAAATATTTGCTTATAGTTGCTATCATCATTTTTCATACCTATAATTTTTAATTAAAATTCAAAGATAGCATATAAAATAATGGATTTCATTATGGCATTGTATATGTGTACTCTATTTGTAATCTTTATAACCCATTATTGAGTTTACTGAATTCTATTTCCAAATCCGATGTCCAACATTTAATCCTCATCTTAGCTGACTTTTTATAAACATCTGACAGAACTGACAAGTGCTTTACACTAGAAATTACTTTCCATTGGTTCCTAGGACATTATATATTTTTTTTCTTCAGAACTAGGGGCTTTTTACTCTTCTTTGCTTGCTCCTTTCCGTGGTCCTGTTTCTAAATGTAGAAATGTTCCAGGACTCAGTCCTGACTTATCTTTATCCATACCATCCTTATAAAACTAATCTTACCTTGCACCCTGATTTATATGTCAATGGCCCTGAATGTTTGTATTTCTAACCCTGTCATCTTTAAATTAAATGTTCATACATGTTAACTTTTAGTGTCTATTTGAATATCCAGTAGACATCAAAAACTTCACATAGTATTCAAAGCAACATTTTTCAAAAAGAATATAGTTTACTGGAAGCCATTTTCATTTCTTTCCCTGACATATGCATTTACAACTAAGGACTGTATGTAGCCTGTAAGCAAATAGTTGATTCCACAAAGTACTTGACTTTTCTCAGTCTCATTAATATAGTGGATTAAAGATTTTGCTTGAGTACAAGAAGGATAGGCCAGGTCAGGCCAATTCGTATAAATGGAGATCAACTTGGGGGGGGGGGAGATATACAACCCCTTACTTGCATGGGTCCAATACAGATAAGGAAAATGAACTACAGACTGACCTCAGTAGAGATGAGGATAATGCTAAACTGCTAGTTGGGTTGTAGGAAAGTTCCACAGAGGTAGACTCTCCTTACTTGTGTTTTCTTATGGAGCTCTGCTACCTTTTCCCTTTTCTGGCATTTTGGACTTACTGACCACAAACATAGCTCCAAATGGGTGGGTGTGTCACCAACTAAGACTGCGTAATGGTCACAGATGGATTTCTTAAAGTTAATGAGGTTATGTGTTGACAAATTCTAGGTAACTAGTTCTTTTTTTTTCCTTTTTTTTATTGATAAAAGGAGAATAAAGAAGAGAAAGAAAAAAAACAAATTTCCACCTCCTCCCAGCCTCCCATTTCCCTCCCCCTCCTCCCATTCTTCTCCCCCTCCTCCCACCCCTCTCCCTTTCCCCCCACTTTTCTCCCCCTCCCTCTCCAGTCCAAAGAGCAGTCAGGGTTCCCTGCCCTGTGGTAAGTCCTAGGTCCTCCCCCCTCCGTCCATATCTAGGAAGGTGAACATCCAAACTGGCTAGGCTCCCACCAAGCCAGTACATTGCGTTGGATCAAAACGGCGTGCCATTGTCCTTGGCGTCTCATCAGCCCTCATTGTTCGTCATGTTCAGAGGGTGGGGTGGGATGGGGGTAAGGGGAGATGGGGAGAGAAAAGGTAGAAGGAAAGGAGGGGGGACTTGGGGAAACAGGAGGATCGGAATAAAGGATGGTTGGATAGGGGAGCACGGGACCCCATTTCTTAGTTAAAGGACCCACTTTAGGATGGGCAGGAGACTTGACCCTAGAGGGGCTCCCAGGTGCCCAAGCTGAGGCCCCCAGTTAGTTCCTTGGGCAGCTGAGGATAGGGAACCTGAAATGACCCTATCCTAGAGCAATACTGACGAATATCATGCATATCATCCTAGAACTTTCATCTGGCGATGGATGGAGATAGAGACAGAGACCCACACTGGAACACTGGATAGAGCTCCCAAGGTCCCAATGAGGAGCAGAAGGAGGGAGAACATGAGCAAAGAAGTCGGGACCACGAGGGGTGCACCCACCCACTGAGACAGTGGAGCTGATCTACTGGGAGCTCACCAAGGCCAGCTGGACTGTTACCAAAAAAAGCATAGGTAACTAGTTCTTATGGATAGAGAAAATATCCTCATTCATCCTACTTCCTGATTCCTGTTTTCAATATTACAGTCAGGGATGGTTTCTGATATAATTTCATCAATGCTGTGGAATTTCAGACCATTTTACATTTGAACTTCATGAGTAGAGAGGCTCCTCTTCTCCGACTTCATGATCCGTTTAGAATTTATGTTTATTCTAAAGTTCTTCCGGTACACTTCAATGGTGTAAATTTTATGTCGTGAAAAATGCAGATCTGACTCAGCTCAGTGTCTTCATTCCTTTCTTTGTTATTTTGCTTAATCTATCCCTAAGTGAAATATGCCGAGTTCATTTGTTTGAGGATTCATTCTGACCCTGTTTTGAGTGCCTATAGGTCTGGAACCTATAGCTGGGAAGACAGAATCATCATTGTCAACTAGAAGGGCTATGTGGGACCCAATTTCCTGTAGAAGAATTTTTCAGTAAAGCATACTTTATCTGGAGATGTCAAATTTCAAAGGGCCCAAGCACAAAGGATACCTCTAACACAACAGAACATAGTCTGTTGTTTATTTCATAGTTGAAGGAAACCGTGAGAAGTACCTTTTAGTCTGGCGACTGAGCATCTCTTACTCCCTTTTCATCTAATCTAGGTTCCTTCAAGAGCCATTGCACTAAGTAAGCATACACAAGAATTATGATGCTGATAACATTAAGAAGTAACCACATGGGAATTTCAAAATGGAAGCAGTACATAGTTTAGTTTGTGCATAAGCTAACTTACATGGTAGTTTGCCTGAGCAAGCGCATGTGATTGATTAATCATCAGAAATGCAGAGAGCCAGTGTTTGGCGCTGAAGATTTTTATATTTAATTACAAATGTGATAACCTTCTCTTTGTGAGTCCTTCTCACAATAAAATGCCTTCTTCCTATTTATGAGTATCCCCAAAGTCTGTAAATTGAACTTTCTGAGGAAGATGTTTTAGGACCTCTCTTTGTAGCAGAAACGTAGAATCTGTACTTCATTAGATAATGAAAGAATTTGTAAGTGCATGTGAAGTGTGAGACCTACTGTCCCAAACTGTGTGATACTGTCCATCCTCCTGTTTCTAGTGCCTAAACAGCTTGTGACACCAAGAACTTATTAAGATGCTTGTATTCTGTCTGTAGTTATTGGATCATGTCATGCCTATGGCAGCTGACTGGTAAGCAGTGATAGCAATCAAGTGAAACCCCAGGTTTTCTGATTTGTGCCAGCTACTATAATCTTTACTGAATCATAGAAATCATTTGTGAATGGAAAATTCACTACTGCATGTTTGAAATCAAATAGTCCATCAAAATCCTGAGTCTTTGCTTCTTTAGACTGAATTTTAACCTTCCTACCATTAAAACAAACTGGCCAAAAAAAAAAGATGGTTGAACAGAATCACCTATATTTTTTTATAAACCACAGAGAAGAAGATCCAGGAGGTATACAGCACATGGTGTTTGATTGCTGAGAATACTTGCCAATTTTGAATGTTATCCAGGATACTTGTATAAATGATATTAGTTTTATTTACCTCTTTCACCTACCTAATCATTCAAGGCTCTGCCTGATTTATTCCATTTAGCTCTATTGATGTCTACACTCAAGAGATTTACTCACACCACCAGGGTGGCATTTCCTAATATCTTACTATCAACCGGGTAGATATTAAAAATGGTTAACCATTGATATAGTTCAAGGACCAACCAATCAGTACTAAATGTACTGTGAGCAGCTCGGATCATCTCAGTGCCTAGTGGCTAAAGATAAAGCTTGTGTAGAGACTATGCTCATAGGCATTTATTTTGGTCCCTCACAAGAACTGATCTTTGTGTAGCTGAGACTTCCTCAGTCATAGTTCAAATTACCTTTCTGATAAGTATATCTTCCTATGCATTAAGGCCTTAGGAGTTTTCTGTCTAGACCTCTCTAGCACAGTTTTATACGTTTGTTTCTTGAGCTTCATCATGGAAGTAAGGCCCAAGCATCTGTTCTCAAATTTATCAAAGAATTTTAGTAC